>NC_036639.1:4367072-4709538 GCF_002806865.2 Cucurbita pepo subsp. pepo | reverse complement strand
CTATTCTATTTATCTTGGTAACAATCTGGTTTCTTGGAGTGCCAAAAAGCAACCTACTGTCTCACGCTCCAGCTGTGAATCTGAGTATCGTGCTCTTGCCACAACTGCTGCTGAACTTCTTTGGGTTACGCATCTTTTGCATGACCTCAAGGTCCCTATTTCACAGCAGCCCTTACTCTTATGTGACAACAAAAGTGCTATTTTTTTAAGCTCTAATCCCGTTTCTCACAAGCGGGCCAAACATGTTGAACTAGATTATCATTTCCTTCGAGAACTTGTTATTGCTGGCAAACTTCGCACACAATATGTACCCTCTCATCTCCAAGTTGCTGACATCTTCACAAAGAGTATTTCTCGACCTCTCTTTGAATTTTTCAGATCCAAGCTTCACGTTCGTTCAAATCCGACGCTCAGCTTGCGGGGGGTGTTAAGGATAGTTGATCGTTCATTATAAGGCAAATATCTAGCATTCATTTATTATTACGGGTTACCATATTTGCCTTACATTACGGGTTACCATATTTGCCCTCTTATTAAAGGCAAATATATTGCATTCATTTATTATTCTTTCCTTTTATTACTATTTCCATATTATTTGTAATTTACCATATTTCTGTATCCTGTAAAAATAAATGAATGNGATTAATCAAACATTCACACCTTCCCCTAGTAGATGCATTTTAAAGTCTTGAGGGGAAGCTCGAAAAGGAAAGCTTAAAGAGAACAACATCTACTAGTGGTGAGTTTGGACTGTTACAACTGTGATAGCACATGAAAAAAGCTTTTAGCAGAGGTAGAAGCAGGGATTATTAATAAGTTTAGCTTAATGTATTAAGCTTTGGACAAAAAGGGAACAACATCTAGTTGAGCCTCATATTTATATATGGGTCAATAAACATGAGGCTCCAACTAAATAATATTGACCCATATATAATTTATCCCTCTCTTGCTTAATATTTTTATTTATTAAAAATGGAAGGGTGGGGGCAGAAAAGGACAAAAATTACGGGGGAGGGTGGCTGGCTTATCCATTCTATTTGTTAAAAAATTATTAATGAGATCTATTTATTTATTATTAAACATAATAAGAATATACCACATTAAAAAAAAAAATGGCAGAAAGGAGAAGGAAAGGGGAAAAGCAAGCAGGGAGGGTGAAATAAAAAGGATGCAAAAAGAGAGATTTTAACCATATAATAAACTATACAAGCGTATACATTAAAAACAAAACAATATAAGATAAGCTTATATGACATCATATTTAGCGAGTTTTCAAAAATTTAAATGAGAAATTAGGTTACCGAGAAAAAGTCAAAATGCGTAAAGAAAGAATCATAAACTTTTTATTTTTTAGATGGGGCCTAATTTGTTTTATAAATTTTCAATAACTCACTAGGTCTCCCGCTACGTAACCTTATTATCAACTAATTTTAATAATCAACAAAAGAATTTTAAAAAAATGTCCTAATGTAATTCACAAAATAGAAATTCTTACACAATAAAGGCTAAATTGAAAGGGAAAAAATATCTTACCACTAAAACTATATTAACTTTAATTAAATTATAAGGGTTTTCGAATCAAAGTTTTATTTATGATTTTTGAGAAAATAATGTATGAAAATAATATGTCTCAAAATCAAATAACTAGGTTTAGTGTTGTATGAAAAACGTTATTAGAATTTCATATAAATAAAATATTTTTAACAATTTTATTACATTATTTAATTTTAGATAATTAATTATTGTTAACTATTTTATTTTTATTCATGGACATCAAATTTTAGGTTTTTGAGTTTATTTTATAATAAATCTTAATAATTATTCTAAAAAAATAATTTAAATAAAAATTATATAAACTTTTAATGGTAAATATTTAGCCCAATCTTATATTTCAAAAATTAAAATAAGGTTGCAAAAGAAAGAGAAAACACTAAATATAAATAATCTAAAAAATCATATTTAGAAGAAAAGGAAAAGAATAGGTAAAAAAATGAAAATAATCAAGATAAATAAATAAGTTGAGGAAGAAACCATACAAAAGAAAAAAAATAATAATAACAAAAATAACAAAAAGAAAAAAGAAAAAGTATTAAAATAAATTAATTTTCCTTCCAAAAATATGTGTTTTATTAACCCATGTCATTGTCCATCTCAACAAACCACCCCCAAAGAATTAAAATATGAAAAAGAAAAAAGAAAAAAAATTTGTCGATAAAGAAGGGATAAGAAAATTTAAGGTTGGTCTAAATTGCAAATTTAACAAATAAAAAATGTAATTGAAAGATCTTGCAGGGCCCTAAATTTAATCCTCTTTTGACCTTATCCCATTTTTTTCTCCATTATTTTCGAGCAGGGCATTATAATAATCACCACCGTAATGGAAAAAACTATATATATTGGATTCAGTAACAAAAAGAGAAGACTTACCTTTCAATGCAAACCGCCCTGGTCTTTCGGTTGTTGCCTTGGCTTCATCAAATTAAGAAGCTTTAAAGCTTTTCAAACGTGAGCTTCTTCTCCACAGACACGCCACTTTGAAGCAATTTTTTTTTAATGACAGTTGCTTGCCGGATGTCATCTTTAGATTCCTTTCTATCCATTTCTCTCCTCTTTTGATATCACCAACTGCATATAGATTCAAAAAAGTGAAGAACAGGAAGAAAAGGAAGAGATTGAGATTGAGATAGATTACACGCAACTTATTTCATAATTCAGCTAATCTATCCATCCATTGTTGTTCTTAACAATTTTGAATTTCTATCCATTCTTGTTTTTTTTTTTTTTTTTTTTTCCTATTCCAGCAGGCGAAATACCTAACAAGACAAAGTACTTAAGTATGATTTGGGGAATTTAAACGGGACGACCTGAGAGTTCATCTTCTCATCAGGAATTCAAACTTTTCCCCATGAGAATCATTCTGATTTGCTCTCTGATTATTCAGTTCTTTACTAATTCTGAATGTCTAAGCAGAGCTGAGTTTCCAGATGGCTTCGTTTTTGGAACTGCAGCATCGGCATACCAGGTAAGGAGGGATTTGTGGCTACTTTCATTGCTTGGTTTCTATGAAACAATAACATATTCTATGGCAGTTCGAAGGGGCTGTAGATGAAGGAAATCGGGGTGCCAGCATATGGGATACATTTGTGAAGGAACCAGGCAAGTTAAAATTTGATGGAACACTTTTTTTCTATTTTTACGACAGAAGACTAGTTTGAATACAATATAATTCATACTGGTAGTGAGTAAATTTCTATTTCTTTTGGTGCATTGTTTAGGAAGAATACTAGACTTCAGCAATGCAGACAGGACAGTTGACCAATACCACAGATTTAAGGTGAAGACAGAGAGAGAGAGAGAAGTAAATAATGCATTAATGCCAAACCAACTGTGACATATAATAATGGGAGGATAAACACCTGTCATACTTGAGTTCATTTATTATAGTCATTCTATGATTCCCATTCTTATTACTAACTAGATGTAAATTATGTTCTTATTATAGGACGATATACAGCTGATGAAGGATATGGGCATGGATGCCTACAGATTTTCAGTCTCATGGCCAAGAATCCTTCCAAGTAAGAAACAGTTCAAGTAATTAAACCAACTGCATTTCCTTCCCAACAATATATCATTAACTGCCTATGAGAAACTATCAACAGATGGAACAGGAAAGCCAAACCCAGATGCAATAAACTACTACAATGATTTTATAGATGCTTTGCTAGAAAAAGGTCATCTATTAAATCATTTCTCAGCATTCAATTTTCCATATGGTAATATATCACTGAAGTGGGTTTTTCCTTTTAACAAGGAATTCAACCTTTTGTAACTCTTTACCATTGGGATCTTCCACAAGTCCTTGAAGATGAGTACGAAGGATGGCTGAGCAGAAGGATAGTGTAAGTACAACTAAACCAGATGATATACCAATGCTTGGAAATGATGATCAGTTGATAACAAGCTCAATTCCTTGTAGAAAAGATTTTGAACATTATGCTGTTACGTGCTTCCAAGCATTTGGAGATAGAGTGAAGAACTGGATCACTTTCAATGAACCCCATGGCTACTCAATAAAAAGCTATGACCTAGGAATTCAAGCTCCTGGTAGATGTTCTTTTTTGGGTCATATATTATGCAAGAAGGGAAATTCATCCTCTGAACCATATATAGTGGCACATCATATTCTCTTATCTCATGCTGCTGCTTATCACAGTTACCAAATTCATTTCAAGGTACTATAATATGCAATTTTTAACTCCAGAAACTTTGAAGAACGTAAATAAGCCATAAGTAAACTAAGAGGTTAATATGTTATGTTTTTTTGTCTACTAGAAAAGACAAGGAGGTCAGATAGGAATAGCATTAGATGCCATATGGTATGAACCAATATCTGAAAATGACGAGAACAGAGAAGCAGCACTTAGAGCCCTTGACTTTGAACTTGGATGGTAACTGCTCATCTCCATTAATTAAGTGATTGCACTTACCAGATATTGAATTTCAAGAATTTGATGGAACAACCTTGAAAATTTTCAGGTTTCTTGATCCAATTTTCTTTGGCAAATATCCTCCTTCAATGAGAAGGCTTGTGGGGGAAAGACTACCAAAAATATCAGGTGTAACTTCAAAGTTCCTCACAGGGACACTGGATTTCGTTGGTTTGAACCACTACACCTCCTTGTATGCTCGAAATGACAGGATTGGGATTCGAAAACTGATATTCAATGACGCCTCAACAGATTCTTATGTCATTGCTACCCGTAAGCTTTTAAGCACAATTTTATTCTCCATATTCATATATTTGCTCAAAAAAGTTTGCAAATTGTACATATACGGCTATAAATAAAAAGTAGAAGGTAATCGATCTTTATTCTACAAATGCTCTATTGCAGCACACAAAGGTGTCACTACCATTGGAGAAAGAGTATGTCTCAAACAAGTCTGGATCCCAAGAGGTTCTCTTGTATATTTTAATTGAAGTGAGCTGATACAAACATCCTTTTCCAGGCAGCTTCCCGCTGGTTACACATTGTTCCATGGGGAATCCGGAAATTGGCAATTTATTTGAAATACAAGTATGGGAACCCTCCAGTGATTATAACAGAGAACGGTGAGTAATGATAGTTTCAAATTTTGAACTAAAAAATTTCACAAAATGACACAAGTTTCAACTCGTTCTGACAGGAATGGATGATCCAAACAAACGGTCCATACCTTTGGAAAAGGCATTACAGGATGATAAGAGAATAAGCTACCACAGAGATTATCTCTCAAATCTATCCACTGCCATTAGGTGATAACAACTCAAAATGCTAATGATAATCCTTTATTAAATGAAATTTCACTGGATTGATTCAACAACACTAAATCTTTTGGCATCCTTAAATAAATCCAGGGAAGAAGGCTGCAATGTACAAGGCTACTTCGCGTGGTCGCTGCTCGACAACTGGGAGTGGAACATGGGATACACCGTCCGATTTGGACTCTACTATATTGACTACAAGAACAATCTCACAAGGATTCCAAAGGCATCCGTTCAATGGTTTAAGAGTATGCTCAAATCAGAAGACAAACAGATGAATCAAACTTGATTTATTCCTCACACTCTTGTAACTATTGTATACTCATATCAAGCATAACAATGTACACAATATGTCAAAACTGAAATTGAATAAATGATACAAAATGACGAAATAGAAAGATAAAAATTGTTAAAAGACACGGATTAATCAACTTACCGTACTCGCCATTTCCGACTCTTCAAGAATGCAAATCGATTTCCGGTTTAGCTGAGATTGAAACGATCGAAGAAGAGAGAATTCAAAATGAATTCGCCTCGGCATGAAACTTGCAGATCGGATATTCAGGAACGAATTTCTGACGAAGAAAGTAAGAGGGAAAATGACAGGCTCTGCATTTGTTATAAATGATAATGGTTGGAGTTGGGGAAAATCGGTTAAACTAAAAGAAAATTATAGGAATTTTTTTTTAATTTTTTAATTTTTTTTTTTTTTATCAAATAACTCTGAGAATGATCATAAATTTATAATCAATAAATATCTTCTCATTGTATGATACTTTTTTGGAGAAGTCAAAATCAAAGTCACGAGAACTTATGGTCAAAGTGGATAATATCACATAAACTATCAATTTTTTTATGATATTTAAACATAACTTTTAAACTCATAGTTAAGATATATGTCAGTTATCGTTTAACTAAGCTAATTTTTATCATAAAATTGATCCTGGCCCAGGATGAACGTTGCCGGCATGTTTAACACATACAAGTTGAACAGGAAGTGGTGTTTTCAGTGGCGGATGGGTGAGTAACGTGTAAGAACTTGCCCTTGGGAGGGGAACAACAGTTGGAAATGGTTGTTAATACCCTGGACGCTGAGGTGCAAAAGGAGGAATCCGCCCGGGGAAGGGCTCACGTCTGATTAGCTAGTTGGTGAGGCAATAGCTTACCAAGGCGATGATCAGTAGCTTGTCCGAGAGGATGATCAGCCACACTGGACTGAGACACGGTCCAAACTCTACAATTTTTACTCCAAGATAGATTTCCAATGGGGGACGGGGGAGTAACGTGTAAGAATCTGCCCTTAGGATGGGAACAACAGCTGGAAACGGATGTTAATATCCCGTACGCTGAGGAGCAAAAGGAGGAATCTGCCCGAGGAGGGGCTTGCGTCTAATTAGCTAGTTGGTGAGGCAATAGCTTACCGAGGCGATGATCAGTAGCTGGTCCGTGAAGATGATCAGCCACACTGGGATTGAGACACTCTGCAATTTTTACTCCAAGATAGATTTGACTTGAAAACACGTAGACAAAAAAGTATTGATATTTAATTATTTTTGTTTTTTTTTAAATTAGAATTTGCCATATTTGAAAATATTACCTGATTATTGATTTTGTGCCATATTTAGACTAAATTTTATATAAAGTTTGATTCAGTTAAAATTCGTTTTTTTGATATATTCCTAATTTACTCGACGGTAAAATCAGCGGGTAAATTTAACAAAAAATTGAACATATAAAAAATAAAAGAAATTATAACACGTGTTGAAATATAATTTTTTTTTTTTCTTTCTATTTTTAATAATAAAAAAAAAGGGTTTAAAACGAACTGAACCAACCATAAAACTCACCGGTTCGGTATTAACCGGACATCGAGAAATCTTCATGGAACTCGTTAAAACGCAGGGGTTCGGTTCGGTCCGGGCCAAAATAGAATCGACTGAACCGAACCGAACCGTTAGCACTCCTTCCCGGCGCTGCGTTTCTCTCGTAGAATTACAACTTAATTCAATGTTTGGGGTTACGAAGAAACCCCTTTTCCCCTTTTAATTCCCCACAAATTCTGATTGCATACAGCCAATGGGGTTTTCTCGTCTCTGTTTCTCTCGATTCAGAAACTAACAGCAGCCCTCATACTGCTCAATAGATTATAGGAATAAGAAACAAAAACCCCCTTTTTCGTATTTGAGTTATAATCTACAGCATCCCTGATTTCAGGTTCTTTCTTCCCCTTCTTAGCTATGAAACGAGGATACTCAGAATCCCCATCGGCGTCTTTGGGGCCACCTCAATCCAGATTCAAGCACAACCCAGAAGGTGCAATTCTAATTCGTTTCGTTATATGGTTTCAATTCGTCTGCCAATCGAGTTTTGCACTTTTTGGATCTGTTTTTCTTTGTGGGTTTGACATTTAATTTCATGTTGCTTCATGATTTCCAGTGGAGTTGCTTGAATATGTATAGTTCGTTGTATTTGAAGTTTGGGATTACTGTAATAATGGTTCTGGAGTTCTATTTTTTAGGCGATACTGAGTTCTTAGAAGATGAAACCACCAAAATTTTTGCTCGGAAAGTGGCTGATCATTACAGTGCTAGGACAAATCAGACTTTGGAAGAGCGAGAGGCTAGTGTTATCATCCATTTAAAAAAGCTTAACAATTGGGTATTTGTTGTATTTTGAAAAGTGTACAGTTGAACCTTATGTTTGATTCTCGATCCTTTATCATTTTAATGGTTCGTTCATGACTTGTTCTCATTGGATAGATTAAGAGTGTCTTGGTTCAGCTTTATGCTCGTCGAGGAGATGCCGTTCTCGACCTTGCCTGTGGCAAGGTAATAAGTCTCCTTAATCTTCAAGGATTGCTGTAGTTTGCTCTTGTGTTGAACACTCTTCTTTTGTACTTGCTAGGGTGGTGATCTTATCAAATGGGATAAGGCCAGAATTGGATATTATGTTGGCATTGATATAGCTGAAGGATCAGTAAGTGAAATTCTTGTTAAGTTATTCATTTTGAAGTTGTTTCCGGAGTACCTCGGCTCCATGAGTGTTTATAACCTTTTAGTTGAATACTAGACAATCCCTTTATTTTCTCGATCATGGGCCTTGGTTAAGTGTGTTGTGCCTGTGACGAAATCATGTGTCTAAGGTTATTATGGTGTTGTGTTGCAGATAGAAGATTGTCGTACTCGTTACAATGGTGACGCTGATCATCATCAACGTCGTAAAAAATTTTCGTTTCCAGCCCGCCTCATATGTGGAGATTGTTATGAGGTAGTAGAACTTAGACGAATTAGCTAATGAATTGAAATCCGCTCCCTTTTCTGTGCATACATTCTTGATTTCTATACTGTTGAGCTTTTCAATTGTAACGGTGACTGCCTTTATAGTGATGTTTCCAAGTCAGCCCTGTTTGAAAAATGGATCTCACAGTTAACCGTTTGCCTAATATAGTGTGAATATGATTACGATTATCATTGAACACTGTTCGATTGACTTGCGAATTTGGCCTTTTAGGCAAGGCTGGATCATATCCTAGCAGATGATGCTCCATTCGACATTTGCAGTTGCCAGGTGAGTGATATTAGTGATTTATGCCCTTCTCGTTAGGGTAAAGTAAACGGTTTTTCGGTTTGGTATCTACTTTCCGCTATTAGATCTTTTGCAATTAACATCATCCAAACCGATTAAGGAACAATGTAGATGCAATCAAAATATGAGGCACATTGATGGTTTTTCTACCCATACATGTAGTTCTTAAAGAAAAATTTATGAAATTGGATAAAAACCAGAAGATTCCTTAAGAGTTTATCTGAACAAATTCTAAATCTTCCATTGAAACTAAAAACTGCAGTTTGCATTGCATTATTCTTGGTCTACTGAGGCTCGTGCACGACGCGCCTTGGCCAATATATCAGCTCTTCTCCGCCCAGGAGGTATTCTAATTGGAACCATGCCAGATGCTAACGTGATCGTCAAAAAGCTTAGAGAAGGTATTTTTCTTGTTTCGACTTTCCAACTTTCATCTCTCATAGGCAAATACCATTTCTGTCCCAAGCTCTTCTACGAATGACATAATATAGTAAGATTTTGATTGTATTGATTCATCTAGCAATGAAAATATTTGCTCCAAGTAACAACGAACTATGAACTTGGCGGAGAAATGGGCTGCGTTGTACAAGTTCAAGATTCGCCTTGCAGATTTTAATATGTTTTTGTTGTACATTGGTTTCTACATGTTGTCTCCAGTCACCATTCATACCCCCATGTTACTTACTATTGAAGTTAATATGTTAGTATGAAGAGATTTGCTTGCTACCTTCCCTTCACTTTTTGGTTGGTTTGCGATGAATTGCCATGAACTCCTCTGGTACCCGACTCGATAAATTGTGATGTGATTCAATGTGGTTTCCTGTTTTTGAACATACAAATGTACATCTCTTCAGACCAATGATGCTTCTTCCGTTGTAAATTTGCAGCTCAAGGCTTGACGTTTGGAAATAGCGTCTATTGGATACGCTTTGATGAAGAACATGCCGAAAAGGTGGAAGACGACCCCTTTGTTTTGTAATGAATAATTTTATTCAGTAGTTAGATTGAATTGAAATTGACAATTACTCGTTTTTGCTGGTTCAGAAATTTAACGCTTCCAGCCCGTTTGGTATAAAGTACTTGTTTCATCTAGAGGTACAATATCTAATATATGAGTGTTGCAGGCCTTATTATATAGCTCAATTTCCTTAGAGGTGTGGTTGTTCATGGCCAAAGGCTATGTTTCTGTGATTTTGGTTTTATATTGAAGGTATCTTCCTGTTGCAGGATGCTGTTGATTGCCCTGAATGGATCGTCCCTTTTCATGTTTTTAAATCATTGGCTGAAGAGGTAACAACTTATTTGAATGCTCGAAGTCTCGCAACGCTAGAAAACTTGACAAATATTTATATCGAAACGTTTTATTGTCTTCTCACTACGAATATATCTCTGTTTAGTTTCTGCAAATGAACTATCACATGCAATTCTGCGTCGTTTACTCAAAAACTTGTTTCTTCGAACTAATAAATGTGGTATGAGCAACTCGAGTGCATGTTCAAGTCTCTTCAATTTTTCGTTGAGTCTGGTTAATTTAGAGTGCTTTTATTGTTCTACATCATTCTTTTATTGAAGAAGCATTCTGGTCCCTGTTGGAATCAACAAAAGGGGATGGTTTGTTATTTGGGAAGTGATTGAGGAGACATTACTGGAGTATATGGGGAACCGAACCAGTCATTTCCGAAGGCATGTCGGGCCGAAATAAGATGGGAAGATTTTGTAGTACAAGTGATTTTCCTCCAACCAAGTCATAAAATCTGAATTCTGTGGTTTCTGTGTATAAGGGGATGAAATTCCAACCTCAGTCTTATTTGTTTTGAAAAGAAATGTAGGTTTTTAAGCTCGAACGGAATTCATTGATGGTAATTCGAGCTCTGAAGAGGACGGGGGACGGCAGGTTGTTAAGAGGTCCTGGTTAAAAGGGAAGGTGGCAGAAAATTGGAAGTCTTTTATGAAACATAGCAAGACTTATGTGGTCAAAGGTTATGGTGGTTGGGTTACACTCTCCAGAGCTTACCTCTACTAAGATTTTGTAAGCTCTTGGGAATTACTTTGGGGAATTCAAAAGATGCCCTTTCTCCGACTCTTGGTTTGAAACTTTGCTACCACATGATCTTTTTGGTTTCTTCCTGCTGAGGTCGAGTTTATGTGTAATGGAAAAAAAGTGAATCTAATTTGATCTTTAGGCTCTGTAGCTACTTCCTCAAAATGTAGTTGAGCTTCTTCAATCGATGATGTCTTAAATCCAAATCCAAACACGGACCTGGAGAACAGACAATTAGTTAGTTACCCCTTTGTGCGCTTCCGGGAGGCCAAGGGATTGGATTTCACCTATGATCAGATTAGTAGGCTAGCATAGTTGACTTTTTTCGTGGTGGTGTTGAAAGCAAATTTGGAAGTAGGCCTCGCTTTTCAGAGTTGCTCCCAGCTCACACTGTGGTGGAGGAGGTGTCGTGAAGATCTAGGAATGTGAGCAGTGTGAGCAGTATGAGCTGAAAGGCTCCCATACTGTTGGAGGGCAGGGGGCATAGATCCTAGGATTGGTAGTGTTTTAGAAGATGAATCGACAGGGACGATTCCTTTGTCGGCGGCTCTTTAGTGTCATGGTTTTGCTTCTAGGATTATTGTCTGTTTCTCCATTGGGTGCTTTGTTCTTCATTGTTTAATTTGGTTTCTTGTATTCTTAAGAGTTCCTTTTTGGTTCCTTGTTTGTTGTGTGCGCTTTTCACTCCCTCCTATTGCAGTTTTTGTTTCTCTAACTTAAAGTTTGTTTCTGGTTCAATAATGTGCAGTATGACTTAGAGTTGGTTTTTGTCAAGAACTCACATGAATTCGTGCACGAGTACTTGAAAAAACCCGAATTCGTGGATCTAATGCGACGGCTTGGTGCCTTGGGTGATGGCAACCAAGATCAAAGTAAGTCTTTGCTGCAACTTATTAGCTCTAGAGGAGCTTTTCGATGTGTGGAAATGTTCATTCTTACCTTGACGAACGCAGGCACGTTATCTCCAGACGAGTGGGAAGTGGCATATCTCTACCTTTCATTTGTCTTGAAAAAGGTATCACTTAAACACCCATTATATGGTTTACCAGTTGATGTCGTCGGGTTTCCTTAAGTACTGATGGCAAGTTTCTGTTCTTTTATCAGCGAGGCCAACCCGACCGAGCACATGCACCGAATAGACGAGACAGAGGGCAAATGCAAATAGCAAAAGGGGACATAATGTACATAACTGACCAGTAGTTCACCAAAGAGCCCTTTCCTAAGCTCCCCTGGAGAATGGCAAGGGTCTTGGCTAAGTGGAAGCAAGTGAATCATCCCCCAAACCATCGTTTTATAACCTTTTCTTTCTTACTGTAGAATACTTCTGCTGATCAATTTTGTATCTTTATAACAAACAATAAAATGTAAGATTGAACAGCCTTGCAGCTTCCCAGAAAGCAAAAGAAAAGACCAATTATTACAGTAGAATAACTTTCACCCTTAGTTTTTGTTCAAGCTGAGAATTTGCTATATAAACGTTATATATAAATAGAAATCCCCATATGTTCTGTAACAATCAACAACAACCAAAAACAAAGGCGAAATAGCTAATAATTACAACTATTCCTTTCGTCCTGTATGGTTCGAAGAAACCGAGTAATATGTCTAAGATCAGTAGAACAGTTTTAAGAGATTCAAAGACCGAAATGTCGACAGATTACAACACCATAGTTAGACATCTAGTTTCGCTTCGCAACCAGTGCGGCGATGACAACAATAACCAGTCCCATGATTGATGATCCCATGGCAATCTCTGCAGTGGAGTATCCAGAGGTTGCTTTGTCATTTCCAGAAACTTCAGATGGTGAGGATCCGAATACTTTCTGAAGAAAACTGGATGCTGTAGCCAGCATGTCGTCGATCGATGTTTTAATATATTCTAGTGTCTCGTGAAAGACATTACTCGATTCGTTTTTCGACTCCTTGACAAAGTTTACTTCTGGAGACTCTTCAAGCTTCTCAGATAATTCTTGATACTCGAGTGCCTTGTCTACAAGTATAATCACACCATTAGTGATAAGAGACGCATGCTTACAGAACTATCAGAGACTAAAATTTGAACTTTGAACAAAGTCTTACTGGTCTGATATGATTGCAAGAAGCTCTTAAGCGCTTCATTGCCCAACATTGCATTCCAGACATTTGGGTCAGAGGCAATTGAGGCAACAACAGTCTGAATAGGAGAAAGCCATAAACAAGTGACGTTTTAAACTCTAAAGATCAGACCTCTAAATGAATTCGTTGGCTAAATAATGCACAAACTTCTCCTCATAATTAAAGTATCTTTTGGGAGGAAGAGTTCAGCCTTTTAATTACCTGAGCTTCAGCACTTTCCTTGAGCAGCCTAAATGCCTGAATTGCGTGCTGAGGCACCGAAGTCTGTGGACTTGTCTGAATAGTTGAACAAGACTCGGGCACTAGTTTACTGTTTGAAGATACAATCTGATTCAATCCACAAGATTCTGGTGAAGAAGACAAGTATACCCTGAAAAAAATCAATTAAAAAATCAAGCAGAAGCTCACCCCTGAACATAGCAGAGCAATGGAAGCAAGGAGGTTTGTAAATTACAGCGATAACTGTTCTACTGCTCTTAAAGTACATGATATTGGAGCGAAAATCACAACCTAAATTCGAGAAATGGCACTTCAAAGCTCTCAAATTGGATTTTCAGGTAAAAATAACATCATTGTATAACAATGAAGAGACACAGAACATATTCCGAAAAACAGTGGACTTTTCTTCCTTTGATAAATGAAGGATTCTGATTGATTTTTCCTACAATTTTGTTCTTCTTTCGTTTGACACACAATTCCACCTATTATTCACAAACTAATGAAATGGAAACCAGTCAATTCGACTCCAAGTTCAGTATAAAGAACAGGGCACATAATAAAATCATTCATCAGTTCAATCAAAACTCGAATTCATGAAATTCATGACATACTTATCCAAAGCCTCCTTAACCTCCGTCGTAGCTTCCTTCGCCTCTTCGAAACTCGGAACATTCCCGAAAACAATTCTCGGTTTAGGTCCAGCGGCCTCCATGGCCAAATCGTCTTCGAAATTGGCGAACTCCCAGTCATCAATCTCCCACATCGGTTTCTGCAAAACCTCCACCTCAGTGCTAGCGGTGGTCTTCGCCGACGAAACCGGAGAAGACGATCCGACGGAAACCGACACCGGCCTCGATGAGCCGCGAAGCAATTTCCCGAACTGAGGCACCGTCGATGAACCTCGGAAACCGGCGTTACCGGCGCTGGCCATCTTCGCCGCTGCCCTAACGAATTCTCCTCCTCCCATGGCAGTGAAATCGGATTGGCTGAATCTACAACGAGAAAGGATTGAAGAGACTTCGCCAGTTTATTATCGCTTCGGAATTTTTAATTTTCCCTTTTTAGGTCGGTATATGGAGGAAAAATAAGATGCTTTAAGATACATAATATCCCACTAATAAAATCCTGCCACGTTTACAAAGCTGCTGAAATTATATTACGACCGTCGGATGTAATCTGGAATCTTAAGCGCGCAAATAAATACTTGAATAGATTTAATTCAAGTGGTTTGGAAGAAGTTACTGTGCAATCGATTGCACACAATTTTATCCCAATATTTGGACACTTGGCACCACCTTGGCAACTGTTGAGTTCACTTGCCACGTAAACTAGAAAATACCTCCATCATTTATATCATATCTCTATCCCAATGGTTGGATTCACATTCTATAGCTTATCTGAGATTATCTCGATAACTGATGTCAAGTGACTCATCCTAATGATCGGTATCATATAATCTAGCTCGTTTGAGCTCCTATTTCAATCATTAATGTCTCATGATCTACTCAACGATTTATTGTGCTATCTAGCTCCATCGAGCTTACTCCAACCTTAGAGTTACATGATCTTGCTCTCCCGAGCTTGTCCTTATGCTTGAGTATACTACAATTCAGGTATCTATATGACCTTTGTTGATAAGAATCTACAAACATTCATTCTTCATCTACAAAATTGGATCGGCTCGGTTCAACCATCATTTCTAGAATTAGAGGCGGATACGATTGACGAAGGATAATTGAATATTTGCACGGTTGAAGTTGGAAGACTTTAAAATGTCAACAACAGGCTTTAAACCTATACGATGAAAGCCAATAAATTTCAAGTTGGTCTCCTTATCCACTCAAACATATCAACGTTTGTTGGAAGATTTTATTGTTTTTTTCGTTTTCATTTTGTCATTGTTAAATGGTCAAAATTGACTTCATCTTTTGTGGAGATTAAAGGGGATCGGGATTGAATCCCGACCACAAACGTCTTTTTCGGGAGACCATAAATACCCACAATATGTTACGTAAAAATGAAATTGAGATCTCGAATTGAGATGTTTTTTTATTAGAAATCCGAGTATCAATTTTGCCATTTCTAAGTTTCAAGTCATGTGGTAGAATTGCATCCGAGCCATTCAATCAAGCCTTTGATCAAGTTAGATTGTGGAGTGACTCAATTTAGAACAAGGTTCCAAATCTTGCTTCTATATCTTCGATTACGTAATCTAATTCTAGCCTTATCTCTTGGTTGATCCAAATTTCGTACAAGGAGGTGTTAATTAGATTCAAGCGTTCTTGCTAAAATAAAGTTTGGATCGGGCTGAAGATTAGGGTTGCCTTATCATTTGTCCTCTATGTTGGGACTTATACTCTAAACCTCTTAATCAATGATTTAATTTTAACAATAATTTTGATTATTCAGTTGCAGTTTTCACATTTCTATTGTAGGAAGAATTCAAGGTTATTAATGTAATCTTTAACAATATATGGTAAACATACGAAAGGATCATGTTCAAGTAATAACATAAAGGGTTTATAATATGCATATAATATTGAGTGTCTTATTATGATAATTCTATCGATACGACCGAGTTAATAGCTGTTACAAATGTTTAGCGTTTATAATTCTTTCTCATATAGTGTAAGTAGATGAATAGTTCTCTTAAATATTGATTTCGATATTTGAACAATAGATTCTCACCATCTCACTAGCTCGAGAGGGACCTAGTTTATGTTTGGATCATATAAACAAATTGTTCATTAAAAAATCAGTGACATTTAAGGTAAAAAGATGTAATTACACGAGTAAAATAGACTTCTTATCCAACTGTAATTACAAACAAGTCGTGAAGTAACAACTTGCTAATAATAATTATATCAATAGATACAACTTGTCTTAAAGTACATAAGAATACAACTCTAGTTATACAGAAGTAACATATAATTAATAAACAAAAATTAATTAATTAAATTGTTCATAAGATTCAATTGCTAGCTCACAGTAACACTAAAACAATCCGTTTAGTCGAAAGAAAAAATTGAAGTGCTTAATTTAATATTTAGTATAATTTACGTATTAAATATAAAAAATATTTAATTTGAAGAGCGGGAAAAATAATTATTAACATTATTTATTTTATATCTGAAATATTAAAAAAAGTTATATATATATATATATATATATATATATATATATATATATAATATCGAGATAATGATATTTAAATATGAATACGCTGCTAACTTCACCATTAAAATCGTGTGACAAACACCACTCTCGTGGTTTTTTTTGTTTTATATGTCACGTTCTTCTCCACTAAACAAATTTTACGGTTGCTGTCACACGACAAAAAAACACCAAACGGTACACGTGATTTCACATCCACGTTTAATTACGCTTTAAATAGATAATTAAAATTAAAAACTAAATTAATATATTTTATTTATAAAGGCATAAATCTTAAATTCCATTAAACGATAAATATCGACAATGCTAGAAGAAAATCTCGGCATATTTATCTGTAGGGACCCCCGAAAGTCCAGTACACGTCAACAATGTGAAAATATCTTAAGCTTGTTAATTAATTTCTACTAATCAAAACATGACACGTGGTTAGCAGTAATGATCTGGAGCCCACGTTGGAAATTATGTATGCTACTAGTGGGTCCCACCCATAGGGCCATAGGTAGTGGGCCCACACTCACGCGTATAACAAAACCTCCGGACCCCACATTTTATAAATTATTGATAATTGCGCAAAAAATACCAAATAAATTAAATTAATAATTAATAATTAAATTACAATATCCTTTGCTTTGGTTCCTTATCTATTTTTTTTTCTTTTATTTAATTCTTTTTTTTAATTATAATTTAAGAAATACAAAAAGGAGAAATATTTACACAAAAATCCCTAGTAATTTTTAACCCAAAAAAAAAAAAAAAACAATTAGAATTAAAATTTCGAAAATTTCCCGTTTGTTGGGTTAGTGACCTCAGCAACTCTAATTGTCACAACCGAACCTAATTGTCCCGTTGTTCTTTCTTTTTTAAACTTAGGGTAGGGTTGAATTGAGTTGTAACTCTATTTCGGGTCGACCCAACTAAAAAAAATTGAACCTTCATAATTTGAGCTAAATAATCTAAATTGATCGAGTTATGGAGAACTAGACACACGGGCTCTGAATGTATACTAAAGTGTGATCGACTGGTTTTTTTTTTTTTTTTTTTTTTTTTTTTTTTNAATTATTACACAATAAAATGATATAAATACAAAAGGTGGAAACTTGAATTTGACAACTTTTTTATTATTTATTATTTATTATTTTTTTTTTTGTTGGCTCTCTTATCTAAGAGATTCAAAGGCTCTTTGGTTCCTGAGACGATTCCTGAATGCAGCTGCAAAACCAGACACAAAGAAACTCAGTTACTATAATGTTTTACAAAACAGAACAAAAAATAATGAACTTTGAGCTTTCAACTGCAAGTTTCCCATGTTTTTTTGTCTCTAACTTTCAGCTCATAGTCGTTTTGGGAATGTAAAGATTAATGGAGCTCGCCAAAAATGGAACAAAAGGAAGCCATTAATGAGCTGAACTGTTAGTTGTGAAGAGAAGAAACAGAGGAGATAGAAAGAAGCCATTAATGAGAAGAAAAACAGAGGAAACAGAGCGAAGAGAAGCCATTAATGAAAAGAAAGATGAAGAACAAGAAGAACCCATCAATTTAGATTGAAAGAGAGAGGAGAAAATATGGTCAAAAGAAGGCATTAATGAAAGATTTGGAAAACTCCATCAATTTAGAGACAAAAAACAGAGGAAACAGAGGAAACAGAAGCCATTGATGAAGAACTGATGAAAAACAAGAAGAACCCATTAATCAAAATCAAGAATACCCATAAGAATCGAAGAGATCCAAGAGAATTCACCTTAAGGGATACTACAATCAGGAGGATCTTCAAAGAGGGACAAAGAGAGCTGTTTATGAGCGACACCAATGTCGATGAGTACCACACCAGAAGTAGGATAATTAACAATGATATCTTTAACAGGGAGCCATAGAAAAAGCTCTTCTTGAGACATTCCCTGCACTCCAATCAAGCTCCCATAGCTAAGATTTGCACTAAAAACACTCTCAAAAATCACTCTGTTTTCATACTTAGCCATACATGGACCATCCAAGAACACTTCCAACCGACCATTTTCAGCCACAGTGTAAGACTTCACTTGCTTCGGCACTAGCCCGGCCGGCAGCCCCATGGATCGAAGAAGCTCATGAATTGAAGAATCGTCCTTAGAATTAGAGCAAAAACAAGAACAAAAACCCAAAAACAAGATCATTGAGATCCAAAGGCTAAGATTCTGGCTGCGAAACAGAGCCATGGCTGGAGAATTTCAGAGAGAGACAGAGAGAGATGGAGGCTGATGGGGTTTTGTGATAGAGAAAGGTGGGGGACACTGTTTGGGGGAAGAAGAATGAGATGAGCTTGAAGGGTGATTGTGAAATTACGGTTTTGTCCTTGTAGGGGGTATATTTGGTAAGGGATCCTTCAGATGTTTGTGGTTTGTTTTCCTTTAGTATCCTCTGTTTTTGGGGGCTTGTGGTAAGTGGAGCTTAGTTTTTGGAATTTTGTTCTTGTGGGGGGTATTTTGGACATTTCACATGAGACATTTTGATTAGCATTATGATACCATTGGGTATATTTCAAGGTTTTGAGATTTGGTGGTAACAAAATTGAGTTCTTGATATCATTGCTGATTATGGGATATGAGCGTTTTCATTTTTATTGGACCGAGTAACATATTTCAAGTTTTCAAGAACGGTCAAAAAACCGTAAGAGTAGAAGATTTAAGATTAGAGGTATAGATACTTTTACGACTTGTGAATGTTTGATGTTTGAGAATAGGAGATTTAGTTGTGAACTCTATTCGGATTGCTCGGGTCACCAACCAGACCAACACAAAATTTTAGGAACAAAGATGATGTTGAATACGACGTTGCATTGAGAGACCTTGGCCCTGAGTAGAATCAATGTCAAGTTGAGTGACTTGGTGTAGTGTAGAAGCAAGTCGACTCTGTCGCATATGATTGAATAAGCACGTGCAGACAGCATGTGTGGTCAAACAAGTTTGGATTCTGCACAAGTGATGTTCGGTGGGAGAAGACAAATCTCACCTAAGATCCAATGAAGCCACAAAGCGGGGCGAAAAATAAATATTAGATTTGGATTTACCTCTAGGCTGATCGTGAGTGTGTCAAGATCACGACTTGGGTTGGTCCAAAAAATTCTCTAATCTAACTCAACTCAACTCAACCCGTGTATACCCCTTTTAGAATAAAAACAAATTTAATTACACAAAAGGGGCATTTTCGTCCATGAAAATCCGAACTCAATCCGAAGCTTTCAGGTGGGGAAACGGAGAAAAAATAAACACCACAACCGGCGGAGGAAAAGACAGAGGACGCGAACGGCAAAACGTTGTCGTGTAGTTAAAATGAGAAATAAAAATAAAAATAAAAATAAAAATAAAAAACCTCAAGGGATGGGCAAAACGGTAAAATAACTCACAACAATATTTTTTTTAAAAAAAATATAAATCTCTCTTCGTATCGGCCAATCCCAATCCCACGATAATTTTCGGAAACCGAATTTCCAAAACTAGACATTGAAAAGGACAATAATTACGACGACATGCCACTATGAAGTCACGCGCGTACTGTGCTACGAGAAAAATAAAAAAAAATAGAAAAAAATAATTCCAGGGGAGTAATGATGATACGGTTACCTGATGTGGACGGGTGATGGTGACCGTAGCGAACTGATTTGACGCACGAAGACCAAACAGTATGGAGGGGTTACCTGCGACTTGAAGACCGGGCGGGTGGTTTTTAGCGAGTGAATTGGACCGGCCGTCGGTCCAAATGAGAGCACAATAATTAGGGTATTAAGAAAGTAATTAAAAGGTGGTTAGGGATTCCATAGAAAATTCTCTCCCAATAATTGCTTAAAAAATTCTCTCTAATTTTTGTTTTTGTCTCGTCATATCGTATGCTAATGTCGTACGATTTTGTGAAGACCTGTATTTTTGGTAAACAGTTTCCTTAACATGGTCACTACAACACCCTTACCTTGTTGTCAATAATTAAATGGTATACGACAAAGAGATTCCTGAAAAACCTGTATGCAGTCAAGTATGATTAAGTTAGAGAATATGTTTATAAGGACATTAACACACGTGATAAGACATTAAAAGAAACAAATAAGAAAACTAAAGAAACAAATAAGGACATTAACATGTAACGACCCAAACCACCGCTAGCAGATATTGTCCTTTATGGATTTTCTCTTTTAAGCTTCCCCTCAAGGCTTTAAAACACGTCTGATAGGGAAAGGTTCCATACCCTTATAAAGGGTGTTTCGTTCTTCTCCCATACCCTTATAAAGGGTGTTTCGTTCTCCTCCTCAACCAACGTGGGTCTCCCATTATAGTTTTGGTAAACAGAAAAACAAAGTTACAAATGTTAAGATTAAAGTGGATAACAATCCAAACTTATTATTAGAAATATACACAAAAAGTGAATAATATTCATCAATGTATTTTTAATTGGATAAGAAAAATTGGTAAGATAATCGACATTTAAAGAAAAAAAAAAAAGTAGAAAAGATTTTTGATTGTGAGGTGAACACGAAGAGAAGTCCAGACAATCAGTCAAATGTCAGAGCTCTCTTCAAAGCCCATTATTGTGCATAGATTGTGGCAGCAATTTTATTGGATTCATCTGTAAATTCCACATTCATCTTTGATAGATTTTATAAATATCCATAAAAAATAAAAATACCTAAATATAAAGAGTAACACCAATATTTATATAACAATGAAGACATGGTATTGAGAGCTCATCAATCAACCAAAACCGCTCAAAATTCCTCCATAACATGTGTTGAAGATTGTTGTTGAGGAGTCCCCGCATCGGCTAATTAAGAGAATGATCATACATTTATAAGTAAGGAAACGAGACCCCAAAAACTAAAAACAAAACCATGAGGGTCTATGTTCAAAGTGGACAATGTCATATTATCGTGGAAGTCCATGATTCTTAACAATCTGCAGTTCAAGAAGGTTTGAATACTAATAAAAATAACGGTTCTAAACTATATATTATATTCTCCAATGATACCCTAAGCTATAAAATCATATCACAGAACAAAAATCCTTTTCAGGTTGAACTACAGCACATGTACAAAAGTCCAAAGATGAAATTCTATGAACAACCTCTTCATTTTGCATCTATCTTTCTTGGTAGTTCAGTTCAGAAGCTCAATCTCAAGTCATATTATACTAATGGATTGCAAAAATGAACAAAAACATTCTATTTTCCAATGCAATCACTGCAAATAATGGAAGGAAAATCCGTGTACTACCTTAATCCGAATTTGATTCCGTTCTGGTCGCTTGGGGTCTCGGCTTTCGTTGTTCGGGAGGAGGGCCATCCCTTTTTCTTTCGTATCTCCTACTTTCGTATTTTGTTTCTCTTCGTTTCTTTGGTTCATAAACAGGATACTTTGATGGAATTATCTCCCCATTTATATACTTGTCACCTAAAGTTAACCAAAAAAAGAGTATCATAATCGATTCAAACTACTGTTATGGTTGCAAACTAGCAATACCGTCTTCAAGAAACAGGGAATAAAAAGATACAGAGAAGATATAAACCCAACCTCCATAATCTTTGTTCTTGACATCTAAATAAGAATCTGGCAACACCCAAAGAACTCCGGGTAATCCTGCAATGAAAAGGTTATAATGGCAACTCTCAGCATGATCGTCAGAACAGGACTTCCAAAAAAAATTCAAAAACTAATACTTACCCTTGAATTTCTCGGATGTTTCTTCGGACACCGTGCATTGGAATCCAGTGTAGGTGGTGGTGCTAAAGGCATACATGTTTTTCTTAGCTTCTTCCATGCTGTTTCCAAGAAAATCCACACATGAGAGATCAAAATCCCAGAAGGTTTAGTTCTCAAGTTTTTTAGATTAACCACATTCTAATGAAATAAATGTTAAATTAAATGTTTAGTCCTGAATTTTAAGAGTTGTGCCTACAGGTCCTTCCATTAAAAAAGTGTGATAAATACGTTTCAATTGTGTTTAATAGATAATAGAACCATGACTTATAAAAGTGTCTATGTAACAGCCCAAGCCCACAGCTCACAGATATTGTCTTCTTTAGGCTTTCCCTCAAGGTTTTTAAAACGCGTTTGCTAGTGAGAGGTTTCCACACCCTTACAAAGAATGTTTGTTCTCCTCCCCAACCGATGTGGGATCTCACAATCCACCCCCGTTGGGGTCCAACGTCCTCATTGACACTCGTTCCCTTCTCCAATTGATGTGGGACTCCCTAATCCACCTCCCTTTTGGGACCCAACATCCTTGCTGGCACACCGCCTTGTGTCCACCCCCCTTTGGGGCTCAGCGTCCTCACCGGCACACGCTCAGTGTCTGACTCTGATACCAACTGTAACAACACAAGCTCACTGCTAGCAAATATTGTCCTTTTTGGGCTCTCCTCATGGTTTTTAAAACGCATCTGCTAGGGAGAGGTTTCCACACCCTTATAAAGAATGTTTCGTTCTACTCCCCAACCGATGTGGGATCACAGTCTAACAGATCCTTGACCGTTTGATTTCGTGATATCTTGGTATAAGTTGAAGGTTTGAATTACATTTTCCAATCTCTCTCATATATCGTGTGTAACTATAATTTTATTGTTCTGACCTCCTTTAGTAAGTCCACTGGTTTCTCTTATTATAAATGGTGCTCTAAAAGAGGGAAAGAAAAAGACTAGCAGAGCGAGCAGGAGGAAGCAATCACATTGGCACCAAATCCCTATTAGAGGTGCCCTAAAAGTAGTAAAATAGGCAACGAAGAGGGAACCGAGAAACAGATACAAGCACAACCATCTCTCGGCAAATGGATAATGATCGTTCTTGTTTCACTTCAACAACGAAATTCGAACCTCACCAAACTCCTATCTGTTATCTAATGAATATTTACATAACTCAAGACGCTTCCATATCGACATAACATGTCAATTTCCAACAACTTCATACGTTTCTATAATTTCCTTTTTCAGTCTACGAAACCGATGCATGTCCGAGCAACGATTCTTTAACTCTTTACTCAAATGAAACTCTCACACAAACATTTGAAATGAAAACGAACATAAAGATATAGAGAGAGCGAAAAAGAGAGAGAGAACCTTCCCAATACAGTAGCAAGAGTGTTGAGGTAGGTATCAATCATCTGTTCCCTCGTCGGAGCAGGATCTTTGGGGAACTCCATGACAATAAGCCAATGGTTATAATCACAACCAGGCAACATAATCTCCTCCCTCTTCTCATTGCTACTACTCCTCTCCGACGAGTAATCGCTATCCAAAGCGGCTCGCACCAAAACCCCCGATTGAGAACCGGAATGAATGCGAGCACTCGAAATCCGACTCACTGACTTGAGTTGAAGGAAGTGACCTTGTTGAACTCGTGGTAAGAGCGATGGCTTCTGAAGTGGAATTAGGGACTGAGGAGAAACGGAGAGACTGGTAGCCATTAGCATTACAGAGAAAAAACCAAGAGGATAGCGAACTTTCTACGAGAAGATGATGTTTACGGGAAAAGAGGTTTTAGGAGAGATTTTTCAAAGAACTTTTTGGGCCGACAAGTGGTCTCGGCCCAAATCAAAATCTGAAACCCGGCCCATTAGCTCACTTACCCAATATTATCCGCTTTGGCTCCTTACATTTCACCGTCAGCTTCATGGTTTTAAAACGCGTCTGTTACGGAGAGGTTTCCACACCCTTATGAGGAATGCTTTGCTCCTCTCTCCAACCAATGTGGGATCTCACAATCCACCGTCCGATGTTTGGTTCTAATCTCACAATTGGATTGTGATGTCCCATATCGGTTGAAGAGGAGATAAAAACATTCCTTATAAGAGTGTAGAAACCTCTCCCTAACAGACACGTTTTAAAACTATGCAGCTGACAACGATGGTAAGCTAAAATTAGTCATAGACTTACGTGTTCAATTGCTTAACATGATTTACACCGTTAAAGTGTCGGACCTATAATATTTACAAATTTTTACACACTTATCTCGCCTCCAAGTGGGTAATAGTTAACTCATTAGTGGTAAGAAATTCATTTTCGTTTGAAAAAGAACGAGCTTCAAGTGAGTCTCCATCAACGTATAATCCAGGTTGTTTTGGTTGCACCAACGCACCATCACTACTTAGCATTAGAACCACATTTGACATAGTCGGTCTATCCTCGGGATGTTTTTGCAAGCACAGAAGGCTAATATGGATGCACCGCAATACTTCAGATGGAGCGTACGAGTCCGTAATGGATGTATCAATAAACTCTAATGGTCTTCCTTCCTTCCATAATCTCCATACCTAAACATAAAAAATACACCATTTAATTAAGGATTATAGTTTATCGTGAATCAATCAAAGTACGTAACTTACATGACCAATAAAATTAAGAGCGTGATTTGGACGACGAAACCCCTTATTTTTCTCTCCACTTATAATCTCCAACAGTAAAATCCCAAAACTGAATACATCAGACTTGATAGAAAATTGTCCGTTGCTAGCGTATTCCGGTGCCATATACCCGCTATAAAACACACCCGAAAAGGTAAAGCATTAAACTAACGAAATAACGAAACTCTCGAGGAGGAGAATACGAAACTAGAGATACTTACTATGTTCCAACTACTCTCTTAGTGTTCCCCTCGATCTGATCGCCACGAAAAGTTCTAGCCATTCCAAAATCCGAGATTTTCGGGATCATATCAATATCAAGCAAGATATTACTCGGTTTGAGATCTCTATGTATAATCCTCAATCTAGAATCTTGATGAAGGTAAAGAATCCCTCTCGCTATTCCACATATGATGTTGAATCGTTTCGACCAATCTAAAAGCTTCCTTCCAGCCAAATCTAAACGGTTTCACAACGAGCGAACGTTAGTTCAAAACGAACATATATGGCTAAAGATACAGAGTTTTTAGAGATTCAAACCAAATATGAAGGAGTCCAAGCTGTTATTAGGCATGTATTCATAAACCAACATCTTTTCCTCCCCTTGAATGCAGCAACCCAGAAGCTTTACAAGGTTTCTATGCTGAAGTTTGGCTATAAGTTTTACTTCATTCATGAACTCATCCATGCCCTGTCTTGACTGGTTGGACAGCCTTTTTACTGCAATTTCTTGTCCGTTTGGAAGCCTACCCTACAAGTTTATGGGCAAATGGTCAATTGCATTGTATTATGATGATCATTGTTTTCAATATGTGTTTTGTTTGGTACCCAGAAGACTGCACCAAAGCCGCCTTCTCCAAGCTTGTTGGAGTTTGAGAAATTGTCTGTCGAATGTGATATTGTTGATAAGTCATATAATGGAAGCTCCATGCTTTCCTCTTGCACTTCAAGCTTCTTACCTGTTGCCAAGTTGGAAAATCATGTCAGAAACGGATATTTCGAGCCGGTTTGGAATGACTTTTTGAGTGTTAAAAAGCACTTGAAAAGTCGTTCCAAACGAGTCGTGGTGTTGATGAAGCTAAACATTGTTAAAATGGGAGCTAAGATCATCAAACTAGAGTGTGGAGTCTAAACCTTGATGTGAAAACACAGCCAGAGACATGTTTTTGGGGGATGTTTCCTAGCTACATTTGCTCATCTTCTCATAGCTTAGTCTAGATTTGTTCGGGTTATTTCATCAAATTATGATAGGTAACAGTTCAAGGCCACTATTAGCAGATACGTATCGCTATTAGCCTCACGGTTTAAAAAACGCGTCTACTAGGAAGAGGTTTCCACATCCTTACGAGGAATGCTTTGTTCCCTTTTTCAACCAATTTGGGATCTTACAATAACACGTCTACTATAGGGAGGGTCTAGCTCTACTCTGACATTGGTTGGAGAAGGGAACGAAGCATTCGTTATAAGGGTGTGGAAACCTCTCTCTAGTAGATGCATTTTAAAACTGTGAGGCTGATGGCGATACGTAACTGGCAAAAGGGCTTGGACTGTTACAAATGGTATAAGAGCCAGACATCAGGCGGTGTACTAGTGAGGACGTTGGGCTCCCAAGGAAGGTGGATTGTGAGGTTCGACATCGGTTGGAGAGGAGAACGAAATATTCATTGTAAGGGTGTGGAAACCTCTTCCTAAGATGCTCGTTTTAAGACCTTAAGGGTAAGCCCAAAAAGAAAAGTCCAAAGAGGACAAGATCAGGAGAAGGAATTACGAAAATGCCATTAAGCGTGATAATCATAAAAAATTGAAGACATTGCAGCTGCAAATCTTACCTTGTTTCCTGCTTCGAACAACATAAAATCCGACCAAAAGCAGGGCAGCAACAATGAGAGCAGCAGCTAAAACTACAACTATGGTCAACGAGCTCTTCTTCTTTGTCTCTGCATTTAAAGATTCAGACAATAAGAAAACAACTGAAATAGAGCTAGGAAAGAAGACGGTCCATCGCTAGCAGATGTTGTCTTCTTTAGGTTTTCTTTCTCATACTTCCCCTCAACAGGGAGAGGTTTCCACACCCTTGTAAAGAATATTTTGTTCTCCTCCCCAACCGATGTGTATCTCACAATCCACTCCTTTTCAGGGCAAACCGCCTCGTGTCCACCTCCTGGGGCTTAGCCTCATCACTAGCACATAGTCCGGTGTCTGGTTCTGATACCATTTGTAACAGCTCAAGCCCATCACTAGAAGATACGGTTCTTTTGGATTTTCTCTTTCGCGCTCCCTCTCAAGGTTTTTAAAACGCGTATGCTAGAGAGAGATATCCACACCATTATAAAGAATGTTTCTTTCTCCTCCCCAACAGATATTGTTCTCTTTGGGTTTTCCCTTTCGGGCTTCCCCTCAAAGTTTTTAAAATGCGTTTGCTAGAGAGAGGTTTCCACACCCTTATAAAGAATGTTTCGTTCTCCTCCTGAACCGATGTGGGATCTCACAATCCACTCCTTTTTGGGGCCCAGCGTCCTTGATGTGGGATCTCACAATCCACTCCTCTTTGGGGCCAGCATCCTTGATGTAGGATTTCACAATCCACTCCTCTTTGGGACTAGCGTCCTTGATGTGAGATCTCACAATCCACTCCCCTTTGGGGCCAGCGTCCTTGATGTGGGATCTCACAATCCACTCCTCTTTGGGACTCAGCGTCCTTGCTGGCAAACCACCTCGTGTCCACTTCCTGGGGATTAGCCTCATCACTAGCACGTAGTCCGGTGTCTGGCTCTAATACCATTTGTAACAGCTCAAGCCCACCACTAGCAGATACTGTCCTCTTTGAGCTTTCCCTTTCGGGTTTCCCCTCAAGGTTTCTAAAACACGTCTACTAGGGAGAGGTCTCCACACCCTTATAAAGAATGTTTCGTTCTCCTCCCCAACCAACGTGGGATCTCACAATGAAAACGAACTACTACAACGGAGTTAAAAAAAAAAAGAGAACAAGGCTCATACCTAACTCAGAAGCAAGTACTTTAACATACAAATCTTGTCCACCTTTAAGAATCACAGGAATATCAACAAGCTCACCAACCCAAATGACACAACCACTCCCTGATCCTCTGATATCTGTATTAGCAAACGCCATACAAGAACAATTCCTCAAGCACATCTCCCTGCATTCATCTAACCTCATGCTTTCATTAACCCAAGAGAATTTAGTGTCAGGCAATTTCATCCCCACAAACTTAGCAAACCCCACTTCATCCAAGCAATTAAGAGGCCTATTTCTAACACACCCTTCTGTATAATCCATCAAATTCCATCTCTCTGCCACCTTTGGCTTAAACCCTTTTAAACATTTACAAGAAGGCATGCTCTCAATGTTGCAGCTCCCAAAAGCACCACAAAAATTGTACGTATCGCAGTACTCCCTCGGTATTGAGGCGTATACCTTCCAGTTTTTCTCAGCTTCCGACCACAACAGAGCCTCTCTCTTGAACTTGGATTGGTTCAACACCATTCTTCCAATCATTGATTGATTAATCAACTGGTAGCTGTAATAAACCTCATCTTTGTTCTTCGTGTAATGGAAGACGAAAATTGGGAAAGCGGTGAAGGGTTTGGCGCTGTATCGAATCCCATTCCAAGGTCCGGATCTCATGAACTCTTGAGTACCGTTCCACATGGCGGGTTCTGGGTAGCTATGATTCTCCATTTCCATGGTCAATGTTCCAGGAGATGGGTCGTCCCAGTTTTTCCAAGCGGATAATCTTCTGTTCAAGCCAGTTTTATAATCCCATCCCAGCTTCATTCCTGGCAACAATGTATCCGTTGGATAATCAAAGCTTTCCCATAAGAACACCTCCGAGTTCCCATTTTTCAGGACCAAATTCCCAGAATCCAGGAGCTGCAGCCTGGGATTTTCCACTGGTTTTAACGATTTTGCTGACCAAACAACAAGATCATCATTCTGGGTGAGAGTGATTTCACTGGCTGTGGTGTTGATTCTTAAAACACCATGAAGATCTTTGATCGGGGCTTCTCGATTGGCGACCCAAATCACAGTGGGAATCGGGATGATTTTGTACCAAATTCCCAAGTAACGATTCATGGGATTTCCAGGGCTGAAGAAACCCATCTCGAAATACCCATTTTCCGAGACCAGGGTGTTGCCATCGCTGAGGGTTTGAGAAGGGGTTAAGAAATCAACAGCCGATGAGATATTGAAAGAAGAATATAAGAACAGGGTCATAACAAAAGGTAGCAGAGGAAGATTATCCATTCTGCATTGGGTTTCGTTCGGCTTTGCTACCATTTCAGTTAAAGGGCACCGCACAGTGTGCGACGAGAGCCTGCAAGACTTGAATTCCAATCAACCCAATGAGAAACACATAAACTTGATTGGCCATCCGCCTAGAGGTAAGGCCCATGAGAAAAATTGACCCCATATTTGACTTCTTTGTAACAATCAATTTCAACGCTATTGATGGGACTTGGGAGGACCCAGCTATACCCATAAGAATGTTGACCATTTCAACTTTTATACTACTCCAAATTTCTTTAAGTGGCTCTACTATCGACATGATTGTATGAATGAAATGAAGTATAAACGACACATGCTCTATGGCTCCTCTATGTACCGTATTTTGTGATTAATATGACATGTATTGTGTTATGTGAAGTCATACTTGTAGGATGAAAGTCCCACATCGGCTAATTTAGAGAATGATCATGGGTTTATAATCAAGAAATACTATCTCCATTAGTACGAGGTCTTTTGGGAAGCCCAAAGCAAAGCCCTTATACTTAAAGTTGACAATATCATACCATTGTGGAGAATCGTAATTTTTAGCTTAGCATCATTTAGTGTCATTTAGTGTTATTTTGAGTCTATCGTTAGTATATCAAATATCAATTAATATTCATTTGAGTTAAAACATGGTTACATCATTTTACATGAATGTGCACACAGATAGAACAATTTAGAAGAATCAGCATTGAAAAAGTTAGTTACAATATGTGAAACGTACAAACCGCTATCTAGCTTCCATTAGGGAAATAGTTAACTCATTGGTAGTTGAAGATTCATTCTTGCCCGAAATAGAATCTGCTTTAAGAGAATCTCTTTCCATGTAGAATCCCGGTTGTTTTGGTTGAGCCAAGATGGTCTCACTACTTAGCATTAGAACCACATTTGACATAGTTGGTCTATCTTCGGGTTGTTGTTGTAAGCACAAAAGGCTAACATGGATGCATCGAACCACTTCAGATAAAGAATAAGAGTCTCCAATGGTCGCATCAATCAACTCTAACGGTTTTCCTTCGTTCCATAACTTCCATGCCTAAAAATGAAAGTGTCGGCCACTGTTCAGCTCAAGATTGCAAGTTGTGTAATGATTGAGTGGAGTCTGTAACTTACATGTCCAATAAGGTTGAGAGCATGATTGGGACGATAAAAACCTCGGTTCTTCTCTCCACATATGATCTCCAACAACAAAATACCAAAACTGAAGACATCGGACTTAACGGAGAATTGTCCATCAATGGCGTATTCTGGTGCCATATACCCACTACAAGATAACATAAAAAAAAAAAAATGTTAGTCGAGAATGTAAATGTGAGATCCCACATTGGTTGGAGAGGGAAACGAAACATTCTTTATAAGTGTGCAGAAACCTCTTCCTATAGACGCGTTTTAAAATTGTGAGGCTGACGGTGATACGTAACGAGCCAAAGCGGACAATATCTACTAACTGTGGGATTTGGGAGTGCCAACGAGAACACTAGCCCCTAGGGGGTGGATTGTGAGATCCCATATTTATTGGAGAGGGGAACGAAATGTTCCTTATAAGTGTGTGAAAACCTTCTGATAGACGTATTTTAAAACTATGAGGCTGATGGAGGTACGTAACGGGCCAAGGCGGTGGGTTCAGGCAGTTACAGTGAAACTAATAGATTTACACAAGTTTGAAGTTCAATAGAATCGAAACTTACTACGTTCCAACAACTCTCCTCGTATTTCCTTCGGTTTGATCCCCTCCAAACGTCTTAGCCATTCCAAAATCCGAAATTTTTGGATTCATATCAACATCAAGCAAGACATTACTTGCTTTTAAATCCCTATGTATAATCCTCAACCTCGAATCCTGATGAAGATAAAGAAGCCCTCTAGCTACTCCGCATATGATATTGAATCTTTTAGACCAATCTAAAAGCTTTCTTCGAGCCGGGTCTAACCAATACAACGAGCTACAGTTAGTCAAAAATAAAAACTAACGATTATCAAGAATAAAGATCGATACGAACCGAAAATGAAGAAGTCCAAACTCTTATTAGGCATGTACTCATAAATCAACATCTTTTCCTCTCCTTGGATGCAACAACCCAAAAGCTTCACGAGATTTCGATGTTGGAGTTTAGCAATGAGTATCACTTCGTTTTTTAATTCATCCGTCCCTTGTCTCGAATAGCTAGCAAGCCTCTTTACTGCAATTTCCTGTCCAGTTGCAAGTCTACCCTGAAAGTTTATAGACTAAATTTTTTCAACAACGATCATCGTTTTCGATATATTTTCTTTATAACCGACGAAATTTACCCGAAAAACCGCGCCGAAACCACCTTCTCCAAGTTTATTGGAGGCTGAGAAGTTGTCTGTGGCCGTAGATATTGTCAGTAAGTCAAGTAATGGGAGCTCCAAGTCTTGTTCTTGCGCTTCTACATCCTTACTTTCATGGCTTCTTCTCCTCCTCCTCCTAATGTAAAACCCAACAAGAACCAATCCAGCAACCACGACAACGGCTGCAACGACGATAACGCCGACGACAACCGAGCTCTTCTTCTTCGTCGTCTCTACACATTCAAACACAATAAGAAACAGAACAGCCAGAGAAACAGAACAAATTCATATACATACCCAATTCAGAAGCCAACATTCTAATATACAAATCCTGGCCTCCACCTCGAACCACTTTGATATCAACAAGATTCCCAACCCAAATGACACAGCCACTCCCTGAGCCACGAGCCACTGCGTTTGCAAACGCTACACAAGAACAGTTCCTCGAACACTTGTCCCTGCACTCACTCAAGCTCATACTATCATTCACCCACGACATGTTCATGTCTGGAAGTTTGAGCCCAGGCAACTTTGCGAACCCGATTATATCAGTAGAGCAATTCAATGACCGATTTCTAACACACCCATCTGTGTAATCCATCAAATTCCACTTCTCCTGCACTTTAGGATGAAACCCTTTTAAGCATTGACACGCCGGCATTTGCTCGATGTCGCAGCTCCCAAATGCGCCGCAGAGACCGTACGTGTCGCAGTAATCCCCTGGTACCGACTGGTGCAAAGCCTCGCTTCTCATGAACTCCTTCGAGCCCTTCCACATCGCCGGTTCTAAGTCGTCGGGGGGTTTTCCGGCGGATAATCGGCGGTGGATTCCGTTTCGGCGGAGTAATGGGTCCGTTGGGTAATCGATTCGGCGAATCGTGATGAGGTTGTTGTGCCAGATTTCGAAAAATGGGTTCGTGAAATTTCTTGGGGTTTGCTCGGAAAACCCTTTTTCCGAGACGAAAGTGGCGGCGTTGGTGAGGTTTTGAGATGGGGTTAAGAAATCAACCGCCAGAGACGGCGGAGAGAAGAGGAAAACAAACAGAAACAGAAATCGAGAGAGATTTACCATTTTTGCATTGGATTTTGTTTGTAATTTGATAAATGGAGAGTGTTCTTCGGCGGAGTTGAACAAGAGCATTGAATTTCATATGAATGCAGTGAAGATTGGTGGCGGAGATGAAATGAGAGGGCGGCCATTGACTTGTGGGTTCGTGGACTCTGTTCCTCGTGGTTTTACTTAACTTCAAATTTTGGCTATGTTTTTTTACTGAGAAACTACCGAATATATTATTTTTATCTTCTGTAACAGGGTCACGTTATTTTATTGCTTACTTTTCAGGTGCGACCATATCGTGGGTAATTGATGTGACCATTAGGCCGATACAGGTAGATCGCATCAAGAATAAATAAGAGGAGTAGAAATTGGGCCAAAATCTAATTTTTTTTTTACCCTCGAACTCTGGTGCCTATTGTTACACCGAGGGCCGTTATACTAGGTGCTAAAGCATGAGTGTTTTGTATCCATTGAGTAAAGACAGGTTGTAATTATATAGCGGTATCGGAAAACATATCTTGGGACGCCCTAAAGCACTCATGGTATCATTATGAATATACAAACCAGAACTGTGAAAGCCTAAAAATATATATGCCCAGTTGAGATGTGATATGATTGTATCGACAAGTGGTTGAGTGTTGTCTCTATGGTTGGTCTCTTAGGTCGAGGCTAGGGTTGGTCTCATATGTGGAGCACATGCCCTATTTGCCTCTGATTCGTGTGGTCCTATCTCAGCTTGATCTGATACGTTTACTTAAAAAAAAAAATCGATGAAAACCCTAAAAAAAAGTCATAAATATTCTTCTTCCAAATTTTATTATTGTTGTCATGTGAAAATCAATATAAGATAATCTCGGATGGTTCCTCATGGTAGATAATCTCGGATGGTTCCAAAAAATAAAATAGTAATATTTATTTTCTCGAACTACCATGGTAGAAATTTTGAGAGAAGAGGAACGTAACTTACAAAATAAGAAAAATCTGCATACTAATGTGGTGGTTGTTGCATCAACTCCGATGCATAAGTTAGTACTAAGAATTTGTGTATGGGAAGGGCTCAGAGTATGAATGTGAGATCTCATATCGTTTGGAGAGGGGAACGAAACATTTCTTAAGTGTAAAAACCCCTCCCTAGCAGACGCATTTTAAAATCGTGAGTCTAACGACGATATGTAGCAGGTCAAGAGGGGTGGATTTGGGCTATTACAAATGGTATCAGAGTTTGATATCGAACGGTGTGTCAGTGAGGACGTTGGGTCCCCAAGGAGAGTGAATTGTGAGATCTCACGTTGACGGGAGAGAGGAACGAAACATTTCTTGTAAAGATATGAAAACCTCTCCCTAGTAGATGCGTTTGCCAAAACGGACAATATTTATTAGCGGTGGACCCTCATATGAAAACTCTTTAGTGTTACTTACATTTCTACGAAGAATCATGTCAAATATAAATTTGACCAAATTAAATTAGAAAGCCACTAATTAAGGGGACATGCATGACACGTCCCCTACCCGGGATCGACTTTAGGGTAGCCAAGACTATATTGGATTGAACCAAACCAAGAATTTATTATTAATTTTATAAAATATATTTTTGTTTGCTATACAATTATATATACATAATTTTATTTAATTTCAAATTTTTATTGGTTGAAAAATATTTACCAACCACGTAATTAGGTTGAGTCTAAGAAATGACCCAGTTTGACCCAATCAAATAAAAGTATATTAATAAATTAATATAATCCTTTCAAAAAGAAATTTATTAACTAAAATCAAATATATATTAGTTATATTTTCCTCATTAATTTATGGAATTGACCAATTCTAAGTCAAAGTCAAAGCTTTGAAAATGAGGCCCAAAGAGATAGAAGATAACATGAATTGAAAGATCGAGACCCAAAGAGAGGTACATGAATGAACCATGACTACATCTGAATAAGAGCAATCCTGAAGATAGAAGATAACATGGTTAATAAAGACTAATAAGAATTGAAAACTAATATTTATACCAATAAAATGAACTGATTCAATCATAGAAACTTTATCATTTTATCATTTTAAGCAATTTTGATTCGAGTTTGGAATTTAATTACGAAATCAAATGTTTTGAACAAAATGATGATTAAAGTCTAATTAAATTAAGTTAAGTGGGATTAATTATCTAAGGAAATTGAGTGGAGCCCACAACTGAACTGAACTCGCCTAGTTTATTGGGCTGTAATCAGATTCGACGTCCCAAGAAAGCAGCTGTTGGGCCGCGGGGATTATTACCCAATTCAATTTCTTTTTTAATTTTTTTAAATAAAAATAAAAGGTTCTATTTATTTATTTTCAAATATTTAATTAAAAATTTCAATTCATTTTCAATATATATTTTAAATTATTTTAAGAATGGTTAAAAAATAAACCATAAATATATATATATATATATATATATATATTTTAAGCAAGAAGTTTCTATTTCATTACTAATTTTAAACTGAAAAAAAAAATACACTGAATTATTATTAAAATTTCAAATATATATGTTTTTAAAAATATTCCTAAATTTTATAACATTAATATATTTAAATTTTTTTTAAAATGTTAAAGTTGTAATTTCGTACATAAATATGTCTTGAAATTTAAATTTTAAAAAGTTTCCGTTCATATATTAATAATAAAATATTTTAAATTATTAACAAAATTAAGGGTATAATAATAATAATTATTATTATTATTATTTTGAAGAAACTACTAAATTGAAGCGAATTTTTTAAAATTAATAATAAAAGATATTTTAAAGATGTTATTAAAATTATAAAAGTTAGACAAATAATTAAAAGAAAAAAGAAAGTAAAAAGGAATTTAAAAAGGGTTTGGGTGGGGTCCACATGAAATAGGAAAGTGTGTGGGTAATGAGGTGGGCCCCACAAGTCTGAATTTCAATTTCGGAATTTAAAATTCCCCGTTTTAAGTCTCTTTCTTTTATCCTCCACACATTCCACTCTCTCTCTCTCTCTCTCTCTTTCCGCCACGTATTTATTCCAAATATTCTCGTGGCACCGAATCCTCCTTTACCCCTTCTTCATATCTCCACCTCACCATTCCAGATTTTCTCCAATCTCAACTCCTCCACGTCACACCCCCCCACCCACGTGACTGATTCTGCCACCTCATCCTTTACCCTTTCTCCTCCCAAACATGGCCACCGTTCCTCCACGACAGTGCCTCCCGCGCCTCGTATTTAATTACAAATTTCTTTTCCATAATTCTATTTTTTTAATTTCATAAACTATTTTTAGGATTTTATAAATCTGTAATTTCCTAATTTTTTTTATATTAGGTTTGATCGAATTAATTATTGAATAACTTTGATAAAATTTATAAATTTTAATATAATTTTAAAAAATTATATTAATTTTTCAATTGCATACCTGAAATAGTTTTAAAATAATGAAATTAAATAAAATTGAAAGTAAAGAAGAATCAAAAATAATAAAAAAAAACTTTCCTTTCTAGATCGGAAGAGCGTNAAAAAAAAAAAAAAAACAGAATGATTGCGGGACAACTGGGAAGGGCAGTAATCTGGTGAAACGCTAGACCAGTTGCCACGTAGGCGTACGGAGATGGCGTTAGAGAGAGAGAGGGGGTTCAGGTGGTTTCACGTGGCAAATGTTCATCATGGACCACAGGGCGCCACGTAGGATGGAGTTCGAATCTTCAGGCTCTTCAGCATTTGCTGACACGTCACCACAAAATCCCAGGAAGCGGAAAAGAAATATCTCGGAGAGCGAGTCACTCAAATCGACTCCACAATATATCCAAAATTTATAAATATATAAAAATAAATAATATTTGAAACTCTCCATGAGAAGTCGACACGTGGCAACACGGTTGCCGTATGAGTGGTAGACGCCGAGTCAGTAGAAAATGGAGAAATGATCCTGTGCCAACCGCTTCAAATCACCAACCCCACAGGATTACGCCACGTGTTAGTTTTGTAGCAGGTGGAAGGAATCTGAGCCTGATTAGTCCACGTTGATGGCTCCCGAGAAGCGGTTTAAAGATATTTTGTACTTGAGCTGGGGAGTGAAATATCTGAAATAGCCCTGAGAAATAATTATTTTTATTTTTATTTTTATTTATGTAAAAAATGGTGGTATTTAGAGCGAAGATTAAGGGCAGTTCCCCTAATGTAAGGAGCTTGTACTTTCCCCTTCCTCTCCTTTTATTCTTGGCCATTTCAGTTCATTCCGATTGAACTGATCGAAGAGATAAAAAAGAAGATCGAGAGGAAGAAGAAGGAATCAGAGGCTGACAAATCGAAGAAGAAGAAGAAGAAGATCGGGGAATCGGAGGTTTTCAACAGGAAATGATGAAGTGCGAGTTGTGTGGGCAGCTAGCGAGGACTTTCTGTGAGTCCGATCGGGCGAACCTATGTTGGGACTGCGATGAGAAGGTTCACTGTGCTAATTTTCTCGTTGCTAAGCATTCTAGGAGTCTTCTATGTCGTGCGTGTCAGTCGCCGACTCCATGGACGGCATCTGGTCGGAAGCTTACGCCTACGGTTTCTGTGTGTGAGGGATGTGTTGAAGTCCATGGTGGTAAATGCGAGCAAGGTGGATTTCAAGAGCGCCGTAGAGATAAGGAGGAGGAAGTTAATGGTGGTGATGATTTTGACGATGGTGAAGGTTTCGGGAGTTATGAGGGAGGTGTTAGTGAGGATGCTGATGAGGATGACGATGAGGAGGAGGAGGAGGAGGAGGAAGAAGAAGAGGATGAAGATGGAGAAAACCAGGTGGTTCCGTGGTCTTGTGCGTCTTCTTCGACGCCACCACCACCACCGACAGTGACTTCTAGCAGCGAGGGCGAGATGTCAGCTTGCGCTGGTGGCGTATCGAAGCGGAGGAGAGAGTACGACGTCGATCTCGATTCCGATGTATGTATTTATGGATTTTTCTTCTTTTGCTGCTTTCTTTTCTTTTATGTTCTTATTTTCCTAGTCTGTGCGGAAGGAAAACGTTGTGGATTTGGAATCCCTTTGTCCGTTCATTTGCTCGTCTAGAATCGGTGTTTTGAAAATATGATAGCGATTTCGGTTCTCTTAGTGAGTGAAGACTCAAGATTAGAGCCGAATTTCTCCATTTCATAAACGATACGAATTTCATCCTTCAGAACCTATGATTTTGCACATAATCATTTTTTATATCCCGATCTGAAACATCATCAACATTCTCTGAGTTGTTAATTCCCAGTGATCCAAACAGGATTTTAATAATCGTTTCCCGTTTGAATGCAGGACGAATTCGAGTGTTCTTCTGATCAACAAGGAACCAGGCCTTCTTACAACGACGAAGCGACTTCCTCTACTTCCCACAGGCCACCGAAGCAAGCAAGAGTTACAGGACCGACCTAATCAGCCAGCATCATCCCCGATGATGAAGCTCGTAAAGCAGATTTAAAATCCACGGCTGTCATTAGATCGATCCAGAGTCTCCAGAATCGTCTGCCCACCGGTATCAACGATGCTTCCAAACTGATTTTTGGGATATGCAAAATGAGCAGAGATCAGAATCGTTGATCCTTCACTAACAACACAACGGAGGTAGCTAGGTTTTTGAAATCCTCTTGGGTTTCATCTTTTTTCATTTTCTTTTTCTCACTAATGGTCTGTCCTGATCGATTAATTCTAGGATTATATTTGTTTACTCAACTGTGTACAACCTGGAATATCCCTTCTATTTTCCAGTAGATCATCTGTTATCATTTGTGAAGCCTTGTCATGTTTAGCCAGATATTAATTCACTGAACCACATTCTGTTAACAGATTTCTCTACACTTCATGAGTCTTTTGCTGATCCATATCTCAGTCAATGTTAGTTAGTTGTTCATAGGAGAGATTCTCGCGTTTTAGTTGAGTTTTGTAGGTCTCCCACGACCAGGAGATATGAACATGAATGCTTTCAAAGCAAGAATCATTACTAAACCCACATCACCATATCTCTTTTAGAAGCCATCGTCATCATCTCCCACGACCCAACATTTTTTTAGGTCCAGGAAGCCACTTTTAGGGATTATTTTGCATATTCAAGATCGAACTGAAAGTAATCATATCTCCTGATATTATTTAATCTCCTCCAATCCTCCTCCTTTTGCTGCCTGCCTATGATTAAATTAGTAAGATCATGGCCGACCTTGTGTTTGATGGAATCTCCATGGCCATATTCTTTTAGCGCAGCATCTCCATCTTCTGGGAAGTATCTTAGATGGGTCTGTTTGGGAAAAAACCCTCGACTTTTCCAACTTTTCCAATCCATTGTCTTCAAACCTGGCCAGGTGTGGATAAAGAATGGTTCTTGTTTCTTATTGAATTGCCAATTCCTTTTAGGTCGAATTCGTGTCCATTGGATTATTGAGTGGCTCAAATCTTCTCACTATTTAGACTTCCCTGTTCAAAACCATGACTAGATTCAGGCCATGGCCATGGGTTGACTCCAATCCCTTGATGTTAACAGATATTTCAAACAATTTCCACGATACCCATTTGCTTTTTAGAAGACCATCTTTAGCCATAAGTTTTGATAGAGAGGGAGAGAGAGAGAGAGAGAGAGAGAGAAAAAAAGAGAAGAGGGGTTCCACTTAGAAAAAGGATAGAGCTTTCCTTGCCACTCGTTTATTGAATGATGGCTTGAAATATCAGCTGCCAAGGGATATTTGTGTGGTTGAGTGTGTGTTGGCGTAGTAGCTGTTAAATGTATTTTTTTAGGCTGTGTCTTGCTTATATGAGACAAGCAGCAGGTGGATAGTTATAGTCAATTGATGTTAGGTATCCATAATTTTCTTCAATAAATCAAATTAGTTGTGGGTTTTGGTTATTTCTTGAGTTTACACTCTTTTTTGAGGAAGAAATGAGTGCACAGCAGGAACTGGTTGTTGGAATTCAACATGATCGAGTTTGGTGCTACTTTTTTCTGGTCAGCCAAACTTGATTTCATTTTAGATCTGTTGGGACTGAGCCTTGCTTTCTTTAGAAGTTATATCTCCTCTGGGTTCCTTTCGGGTTTTTCCTTTGGGTAAATTTTTTTTACCTCCTAATTATTTTGAGAGTGGAACGAAACATTATTTCAAGAGTGTGGAAACGAGAAACATCTGCCAGCCGTGCACTAAACTCATGTGACAAGCCATGAATATGAAAGAATCACCAACGAAAATGAAATTGATGCCTTAGATGACCTGGAATTTAGATGAAAATGAAATTGTGATGATGGGAACGTGGGTGGAGACGGGCAATATTTTAGTAGGTAAATTAATGCCTTAGATGACGAAAGAATAAATTAATGCTTTAGAATCATCGTATCGTATGCCCCAAATATAGATTATAACGAGTCATACTTGGCATTATAACGAGTCATACTTGGCATTTAGGTATCTAATTCAAAAGAAACTTGTCTAAAACTACCTACAACTACCTACCGGTGGTAGGGAGAATATTTGAAAATTTGAAAATTGTGGACTCAATTATTGAAATTCAAACGAAAATGAAATAAAAATATAAAAAATTAAAGTTAAATTATAAATGATTTGTGTTATTTGTTTTTTCTAAAATATATAATAAAGTTTTTTTTTTTAAAAAAAAAAGTTTATTTTACTAAATACAAAATTAAAGTAAATTTAATTTATATTTTACTAAAAATATGTAATTTATAAAAAAGGAAAAAAAGAGCTAAAATTTTCGACCATAGAAAAGATATGTGGCAGCCTTAATCAGTTGTTGTCAGATACGATACGATGTCTTGAAATTCTAAACGTTTCTTTTAAAAAGTTGAAAATATCAGACCTTATTTAAAATATTGTCTAATTTCTAAATGAAAATAAATGCAATTAAATCTTTGTTCTTTTTTGTTTTCAACTTAGTAAATCGATTTTTGAAAATTAAAATTTTTGTACTTTTTAAATTTGATAATATTTTTTTAATTTATTTGAGAATTCGAACGTGTTTTTAAAAAATAAAAACAAAAAATTGTGATGGATCAAACATAATTTCAAAAAATAAAATACTTAAAGACAAAAAAAAAAAAATCATAAAATAAAAAATTAGGTAACCAAATGTCTAAATCAAACCCACTTAAAGCGTTTAACAATAAAAAAAATGCTCATAAATATTTAAAATAATAATAATAATGGAAGCTACTGTTTAATAGACTAAAATACCCCAACTTATTTAGAGTTAAAATTTAATAAATTAAAAGTTTAGTATTAAAATTAATTTACACTTAAATGTATAAACGGAAACATTTATGGGCAAATATTTATTATTATTTTTAAAAAAACAATTTTAAAAAAGATTCAAATATTGAACGAATTAAAAATTAAAATATTATTGAGTTGTAACATATGGGCAAATCATTATTTTATTTTATTTTATTTTATTTTATTTATTTAAAAAGAAAAAGTAGGATTAGCCGGCATTGGGATGGGACAAGGGGACCGAAGGATAAGGTATGGGTCAAAAATTGGATACCCCAAAGGCCTAACTTAATAATGTGTAATATAAAAGAAATTAAAAGAATCATGTACGTGTATATATATATATATATATATAAAATATAAAAAATAAAAAACAAAAAGAAAGAAATATGTACTAAACTGGAGTCAAACCCGAGCGTGGGTCACACTAGACCGGCCATAGCTTCTTAATATAGTTTATATATTTTACTTGAATCGGGTCGCTCGGGTCAACCCAAGGTTTTTGTCCCACGAACCCGAAACCGAACCGAACCCAACCCAACCCTAATAGTTCGAGTTGGGTTGGTCCGGGTTGTCTTGAATGTACACCCCTATAACTTATCACATTGCATAAATGAAATCAATTTAACTTGCTTTTTACATACAACTACCTACGCACAAAAAAGTCACCATCATTGATTAGAGTAACACGCAACAACGTAGATAGACAAATCATTATCATCATCTGACAACAAGTGGCTGAAAAAGAAGGATAAAAAGAGAGAAAAGTACTGAATTTCCAATACTTTCAAATTTATCCATCTAGAATGGCACGAACACAAATATAGTCATTCTTACATATATTCTCAATCAAAAAATTAGATTGAAGTATGTACTACTTCTACGTTGGATTGAGTTTCAAGTATGTACTACAATAACACTAAGAGTTTTCCCGACCCTCGTACCTAACAACTATTACCTATCCATCCAACATCGAAAACTAGATAGAGTAAGATGGGGATGATAAAAGCATTGAATGAAGGGCTAAGGGGGAGATTTTTGGCATTGGAGAACAAAGGAAGTGGGGGTATATTTCACAATTCAACCACTGATGAGAAAAGGAAGCAACATATCAAACTTGTTCCAAGATTTCAGGAATTAGAAAGAAGATAATTAAACGTGGCAAAACAGCGACAAAATGTTAATTGATGATATGAAAACAATAAAACAATTTGAAAAGGGGCAGACATCAACTTCAAATCATTCACACATATTATTTTCTTATTCACCGGTTTCTTCATCTCGGATAACAGGGGATAGGGGCTCTGTTATTCAGACTCAAAACCCATAATCCACTTTGCTTCTCACCTAATCACCATGGCAGCCCAGCTTTTCAACACAAACTACATCAAGAAATACAACCAAAATTAAACAAGGATATACACACAACAGATTATATCAAACTTAAGAATATGATCGGAGGTACGAATATCATCGTTTTGCTTCGTTTTCAGTACGATGATCAATAATAATGAAAACCCAGTTTTAGTTGCATAGATATAAAGACAATCCTTACTTGCATCAGTCTCTGATGTGGATCTTACCAGCTAAACACCTGTGGAAAGAAGCAGGGACAACATGCTGTCATTTCTTGATATCATTTTACAAAGTCAAACAGAACACAACAAAGCTCGGATGATTGTAGTCTTGTAGATTACAAAGAACAAATATAATCCACATAAATTAGTTTGGATATCAGATCAATATAATCCATACATTTGTTAGCCTATACTCCTATAGAAAAACGTGGCTTCTTTCAATAAGAGAGACACTTTTCAACCTTCCCCCAAAAATGTCTTGAGGTTAAGGCAAGCCTAAGAATAAAATGGGAAACAGAACAACCTTGCACCCCACAAGTTTGCACACCAAGCAAGGTCACAATTTCACCTAACATATATTCTCTTGTTTATAAGAAATCAAGCATCCCAGGAGAACAATCAAAGAATGTACGAGTATATATATACATATAGAAAACAGTCCAACACGGAAGGGACTCCAACCTGAAGGATAAGACAAAGTTGATAGTTATAAAAAGCTTTATTAACCAAGGCCCACAGAGAGGTATTGAACCTAACAACCTCCCATAGCTCCACGTGCCTCTAAAAAGCCTACCATTCCTCTCGAGCCGAATCTCCAAGAAAAAGTGGCAAATAAGCATGCCAGCCAAAGAAGGCCGCATTCTCCCTTGGGGAGACAACAAAATCTCCTCCATCCAAGCCTTACAATCCTTGTTCCATGCTAACAAGACTACAAAAGCATCCTCGAATGTGGACGATATTGACTAAGCATAAAGTACAACCCAAAGGATATAATCAAGGTTCTTAGATGCAACTTTGCAATGGGAGCACCTTAGCAGCCCCCTAAGGAATGGTGAATCTCTGCACACAGTCTAAGGTGTTCACCCTTCCATTCAGGACTTGTCTGGCAAACAACATCACCTTCTTGGAGAACTAAATCTTTCCGAGAGAAGAAAACAAAAGGGTGATGGGAGAGGTGAGGCAGTTCGCAGAAGAAATAAGCGAATTAGAAGGGAAGCCCTAGGAAGGAGGAGAACAACGAAAATCTTCACGACCCGAGGAATGAAGGAGTCCCTTAAAAGCAAGAACAAAGAGGCAGCATCCTATGACTCCCTATTACATATATTTAATACTGAGATATGTGAATCCTATCTTGATTGGCCAAAGAATCCTCCCTCCTAGATTAGAAGAAGACGTTGTTGTCACTATATTGCAAGCAAGTAGTGTATATCCTCCTTTAACCAAATCAGAGAACTGAACAAACTCTCACATGCTCAAGACACATGTAACTGATCCCTCGCTCAATCCTTACTCTGGAAGGTTCAGAAAAATAAAAATGACTAAAGAAAAATACTCAGTGAGCAACTTTCACACTTTAAAACACATTTTCCTTCCAAAGTATTTATTAAGAACACGAAAAAAACAAGCAAATTAAGGATCACAAAATTCTCGATCAAAACATGCATGTTTATTCATTGATAACGCCATGAATCAATCATGAGTTCATAACAATCACTTAAAAAGTGTGGAACTCATGTAAGTGAATAACTTCACACACTAATTTATATTTCAAAAGAATGATAGTTGCATAATTTGATAGTAAGAATGTAATTAATAGCTGAAATTTTTTGCCTCGAGTAATAATAACTAACAGAGTACAAGAACTGTTGGCTGTTCTTTGTCACAAATGGTAAAGCAAAATATTGAAATTCCCCATTTATTTCTCTGCCTTCCTCTGTTATTTTATAGAACCCACGCACAGTGAATGTAAAACCCAACTTTGCTGCCTACAACTTACTCTCGGTCCTAAATTATTATAGTTTAGAAGTCACAAAATGTTGGATTTAAAAGCCTATGCTACCTCTTTCTTTCAAAAAGAATTAATACAATTGAGCCAATGTGTCAAAGATCCCAATCAAACTTCATCCACAACAGTGCTCTTCTAAATTTAGCTTAAACCAAAATAAATGTTTAAATTGACAAGAAGGAATTAAAGATAAACATATATATATATATATATATATATATATACACAAACACACACACACACACACACACACACGTATATCTACACCTATGCATAAGAATGCAATAAATAAATATTCAACTAAAATTTTATACTATCTAAATTTCAAATAAATGTCCTGCTAAACGATAGTTTCTCTTCTTTTACAAAGGGTGACCAAATGTAATTTCTTTTCGAACTTATCTTGATAGGTTATTTCAAACAAATTTCAACTCGTTCAAGATTATTTTTATACAATGGGTAATATATACAGCATTTTAACCAAAATAAAATAAAACAAAATAAAAAATCCATTACAAAAGAAAAAATAAAATAAAATAAACTTATATATGTTCAGTCATCAAGAGGGACTTGAGACTCCAAACAATCAATTCATAAACCATAAACCATAATTTTCCTTTTGAAAGTAAATAAAAAAAATTAAAATATCAAAATTATAAATTTTTGTGTGGTGCATTAAGAACACGAGGATAGGAAGAATAAAAACATAAAGATCGCTCCCAATATTTTAACATGCAAGGGAATGATAAATTTCCATCTCCGGCAGAAACAGGGCGTACTCGCACATCCATTCACGATAACAGGCACTTGAATCAATAAACTAGCATTTATACTACAACAATAAATAAAGGCAGACTCTAGAACAAAATTTGGCTGTGCGCCATAACCATGAGCTCCTACTAACTATCAAACCATGCTTATATTTTTTTGATCAAATATTAATGGATTCACTTATTAAAATGCAATATAAATAAACCAACAACTTTTCTCCTAAAAAAGTAAAAAGTTTAAGTCGGCGAGTTCTATTATTTTCTCTGTAGTATCTTTCAAGTCTCAACTCCCCCAAATACCATGTAAATAGTTTGGTGGCTTCTTATATCAGGCTGTTGTATGTCCCTTTCATATTCTTTCAAATTATTTTAAGGAAGTTGGATTCTCGTGGAAAAGAAAAAAGTACCATGCTAATGCAAGAGTAATAGCATACATAAATTTAAATCGTTGCTTCCACAATCTTCCAATTAGTGCAACAAAAGCAAACTGATAGTTAGAAAAGGGTTTGGATAATTTACACCATGATTAGGCAACTATAATAATATGCTCCCATAAAAGAGGAAAAGATCAACCCCCACAAAGAACTTATCAAATCTTTCTAATCAAAAGGTTCAAAGATCAGCTCTAATAAACTTCACAAAGAGATTTAGATTTTGCTTTGAAAGGATGACAGCTGAAGCCAGTTTAAAGAAAGCTATTCATAATCATTGAAAGAACAAAATGCTTATCAAACGAGAGATGGCCCAAGATTCTTCATTATATTTGCAAATTAAACACCAATTACGGGGAAAGACAACTGTATCCAAAATCCAACATGAAAACATTTACTTTCTTAGGGCTATAAACATTCCAAGTCCACTTGCAAAGGAATGGATCAGGATATAAAAATGCTTGGGAATATCTAGCAAAAAGCACTTACAACCGAAATCATCTGAGAGGAAGGAGGTAGCAACTACTAATGAGTAATGAGGTCTGTAAGTGATATCCATTTGGCAGTCTCATGATTGTTGAAGCTCCTTTTGAAGGCTAAATCACAAGAAGACGACTTAAATTTCCACACAAGATTGATAAGATACTTTTTACTGTTTGAGTATCCTTGCGATTGTCAATCCAAAGATCCTCCTAGAATTTGATGTTTTCGATATTGCCTCACTACCAACTTATTCAGTCTACAAGAAGATTCTTCATTTAAAATATGTCCTTCCACAAACCTTTAGAATGTTTGACAAGGAAAGGCCTAAACCTCCAATCTCCTTATAAACTTTGTATTTAGAAGTCACCGCTTTCCTCCAAACAGCATTTTTCGCACAGGAGAATCCACAAAGTGATTTAGTAAGAAGATATTGAATCTTGTATTAACTATTCTAAGACCCCTAAGAGAATCTATTGTCTTACTTTTTTCCAGTTGACTAAATACGCACCTCCTTCCTTCTTGTTACAATCCCAATTTAAATATCTTATAAGCTTCTCAATACTATAGACGGCTTTTTTAGACATGAGAGAAACAGACATCTAGCAAGTTGGAACTTGGGAGGGTGATGAAAAGAAAGAATAATACTTGAAAGAGTTAATGTATCATATTTAGAAAGGACTGAGCTCTTCCAATCCACCCTCTCCATCTAGGGACAAGATCTTTAGCTTCAAGGGTAGAACACAAGAAACTCTAGCCAACATCATAAAGATCTTTTTTTAAGATCAAATTTCAACTTCAAGTAATGTCTTCTGAATATCAAACACACAGCATGTACATTTGGGGAATCAGCCATGTTCCCAATGAGGCAGGCAAAGGAACTTTGCGAAAACATCAGTCACTCGAGACGAGAAGAACTTTGAACTGACATTATCAGAATTTAAGCACCCATGGAACATTAAAAGAAGAATTTAAGAGGCATCTCATAATAATTTTACTCATTTTCCTAATATCCCGAAGGTCATGATCACCAAATCCCAGTTTCCCATATATTGAGAGTAAATCCGCAACCGCAATGCTCTCTAAATAGAAGTTACGAGATGTACTACGCATAAGATTCAAAAATACTCAGGAGATTATAATAACATTGCGATAATCGCTTCTAGTTTTAGAAATCAAGCAAAGACCATCATCAGTAACAAGGTAAAAACCAATCTCAGGGAACAGAGATGCCTGACCTTTCGGCTCCACTTTCTCTGCGGCAGATTTTTTCTGGGCGTTATCGTCCTTTTTCGCTACAGCTACAGAACCGCTACCGATCCCAACATCTTTCTCATCAGGAAAACGCACCACCACTACAGGACAAGCGCAATGATGCACACAATAATCGCTAACGCTCCCGAGCCCACTGTCATTTCCACGCTTCGCAGCCCCAAAACCCCGACTGCCCATGATCAGGGCATTCAGCCCCAATCTCTCCACTTCCAAACAAAGTCTCTCTCTCATATCATGATCCTTCACTATGTGAATCTTGTACGGAATCTGAACATCTTTCAAAGGCTTAGCTAAATCGGCAGCTTTGGAGGCAGTAAATGCATCGAAATCGTCCTCCATTTTACGTTTCGAGCGCTCGGTGCGGTTCTGCGGATGACTGTTTTCAGAATTCGCAGCATCCTGATCGTCGGGATTATCACCGGGGGTATCGAGAGTAATGTCGATAGAGCCCCAATCGGCGCCGAAGAGGACGGAAGTAGGGCTAACATGGAGGAGAATAACAGCATCACCAGGGCGAATGTAGTGTTGAACAGCCCAATGAACAGCATAAGCACTCTCCTCGGAAAGGTCAACAGCCACCCCAATCTTACGGCGGGCACCAGCGGTGGGGGTGGGGGTGGCGACGGGAGTAGAGGTGGAGTGATGGCGAGGGGAGGCAGGATGGTGAATTTTGATGTTGGGTAGTTGCGGGTCAGGTTCTAAGGAGGAATTTCGAAGATGGTTCAGAGAATCCATGGAGAAATCAAATTTTTGGATAGAGAAATTCTGAGAAATTATGGAAGAACAGCAGAAATTATGGAAGAACAGGTCAGAAGAATGAAGGAGTAAAATAGAAGAAATGGAAGATTTGAGAGAATGTTTAGAGGAGAAATTTGTTTGAATGGGCTGTTCTTAATGGGCTTAATCACAGGCCTCTCCTAATTTATGGGCCCATGTTTTTTGAGAATCTAAAAATTAAGATAATATATCGTGGATCAAATAGTTACTTAAAATAAAACCAAAAAATTGATAATTTCCCTCACTATATATATAGATATATATTAGTTATTTTAAAATGGCACTTAATATTAGGTTTCTTTTTTCTTGAAATAATTGATTTTTTATGTATATATTACATTAAAAATAATTGTTGGTTTTAACCCGATCATGCAATTTTACGTCGAAAATGAAATACGTGCATTTGTTATATTGAATTGAGGAAAATAGTTAATAAGGACACTATTATGTCAACCAACTCAAAACCTCGATAATACAATGAGCCTATATGAAAATCTCTTCCCGATCATGGAGGACGCTTACTATGAAATCCCATATTGGTTGGAGAGAAGAACGAAGAGCATTCCTTATAACCGTGTGAAAACCTTAACCTTTCCTTAAGAGACGCATTTTAAAACTGTGAGGCTGACGACGATACGTAATGGGTCAAAGTGGACAATACTTGCTAGCGATAAACTTGAGCTGTTACACTTACTATCAATAAAGTAAGCCGAAGTTGACAAGGTAGGGGCTGAGAGATGGATTGCCAAACGCTCTACTAAAAATGCGTGAATAAACCTCGTTGGCAACCCGAGGATTCTTGAATTCTCGTGGTAAATAACTAATGACGTGTCAAATAGTGGTAGAAAAAAGTATGTCTGAAGGGAGAACTACAAATTCTTCCCTTCATATTGGAACGAAATTCATAATTACTCACAAAGACTTAAGCTCTAAGGAAAGCATCAAAACAGCTAAGTCAAAAGAGTAATATCCTCCAAACTCTGTTCCTAATCCATTACCTACCTTTATTGCTTGATTTAGAGACCGTTTCCGACAGAAAAACAAATGAATACATAAGATTTTCAGAAAGTGCTCTTTAAGTCTAGTCTCACAAAAATGGCTGAGAGAATTCTATCACGTTCTAGTAGGATCAAATCCCAACCCTATTCAAAAGTACACGGTGAGATCTCACATCGATTGAAGAGGGGAATGAGTGCCAACGAAGACGTTGGGTACCTAAGGGGAGTGGATTGTGAGATCCCGCATTGGTTGGAGAGGGAAACGAATCATTCTTTATAAAGGTGTGGAAACCTCTCCCTAACAAACGTGTTTTAAAAATCTTGAGGGAAACTCAAAAAAGGACAATATCTACGAGTGGCGAGCTTGGTTGTTTCAAACCTTCCCTACTAAGGTTATGACCCTAAGGGAGGATGAGCAACAAAGTGCACCCATGTCACCCACAAAGTTATGCTAACCTACCAGCCAATTCACAATTGATACCAACCACCGGGTATTTCTCCCACAATTCATTCTAAACCAAAAATGAAACCAACCATGTGAACAATCATATCTAGCAAAAGAGTCCTCCCTCCAAGGTCGAAAGATCCATTGTCGTCGGAAATCATTGAAACATCATATACACATAGCGATCGGGACATGAATACAAATATAATAATATGCATCGAGTATAATTCACTAAAAATGTAAAAATTTGCTCCTATAGATAAAGAAAAACTTGCATTCATACTACATAGATGATAGAACAAAACATGACTTAACAGCAGTAACTGTGACCCCTGCCTCCGAAATATGGTAAGCTGGATTTACTAGTTTATTACATATATAATAAACAAGTTAAAAGTTACATTCCACCTAAAATATTGACAGTAGAAGCTCTTACCTAGGTTGCCAAGTTATGTTCTTTTCGATATTAAGTCCTTCTATCTTCCTTCCCCAAATTGGATGTAGAGAGATTAGAAAAAGAAAAAAACAACCAAAACAAAAACATTCATATTATGTCAGTAAATGAATCCATGTTTCTGTAGGAATATTTCTCTAATCTCACATCATGAGTAGTGTGAGATCCTACCTCGGTTGGAGAGAGGAACGAAACATTCTTTAAAAGGGTATGAAAACCTCTCCCTAGCAAACATTCTTGATGAGGCTGATGACGATACATAACGGGTCAAAGTAGACAATATTTGCTAGTGGTGGGCTTGAGCTGTTACAAATGGTATTAGAGCTAGGCACCGAGCAGTGTGCCAGCGAGGACGCTAGGCCCTCAAGGGGGGATTGTGAGATCCCACGTCGGTTGGACTTCGGTCCTTATAAGAGTGTGGAAACCTCTCCCTAGTAGACACGTTTTAAAAACCTTGAGGAGAAGCCCAAAGAGGACAATATCTGCTAACAGTGGTGTAACGACCCAGAACCACCGCTAGCAGATATTGTCCTCTTTGGGCTTTCCATTTTGGGCTTCTCCTCAAGGCTCTAAAACACGTCTGCTAAGGGAAGGTTTCCACACCCTTATAAATGGTGTTTTGTTCTCCTCCCAACCAATGTGGGACATCACAATCCACCCCCCTTCGGGGCCCAGCGTCCTTGCTGGCACTCACTCCTTTCTCCAATTGATGTGGGACCGCCACCAAATCCACCCCCCTTCGAGGACCAGCGTCCTTACTAGGACACCGCCTCGTGTCTACCCCCCTTCGGGGAACCGCAAGAAGGCACGCACATCGTCCGGTGTCTAGCTCTGATACCATTTTTAATAGCCCAGATTCACCGCTAGCAGATATTGTCCTCTTTGGGCTTCCACTCAAGACTTTAAAACGTGTCTGCTAGGGAAGGTTTCCACACCCTTATAAAGGGTGTTTTGTTCCCCTTCCCAACCAACCTGGGACATCACAAGTGGACTTGGGTTGTTTGATTGTAATGTTTTAACCAATTGAGCATGCTTGGGTTGGCAAGAGCTAAACCGGTAATTCGGTAATTAAGGACGCCAAGGCATTAAACTAGAATACTAAGTTCAGAGTGAGTTTAGGATGACTTTTGATAATAGCATTTTCAACTGAAGAAAGAACAGTCATTTTCAGAGTTTAATCAAATCATAGTTTCCTCTGTACCGCTTCAAGATCATCATGCAACGTTGCTCTTTTGATAAGAAACGTTCATTCAAAATGCTCAGCCAACCCAGTTGAAAGTATATATAATCAACATATAATACGTTCAGCCTTCAACTACACACAGCATAATTACATTAAGTTATTGAAAGCAAGAACAGAAACAAGTTCGCCATAGCCATGCCCTTCTAAACTAACATGAAAATGGAAAATACTTGGCAAATTTATAACGTTCTAAGCATATTCAACTTCGCTCGAATGGAAAACTAAATTGAATCGCTTATGGAACCCATAACAATACAAGAAGCAGCAAACAGAGATATCTAACCTTAAGACTCCACCGCTTCCTCTGCCTCGGATTTCATCTCGGCGTCGTCCTCCTTCTTCAGCGCCACCACAGCGCCGCCCTCCTTCTCGTCCGGAAACCGAACCACTACCACAGGACACACACAATGATGAACACAATAATCGCTAACACTTCCAAGCCCGCCGTCGTTACCGCGCTTTGCTGCTCCAAAGCCCCGACTGCCCATGATTAGTGCATTGAGCCCCAATCTCTCCACTTCCAAACACAGCCTCTCTCTCATGTCGTGATCCTTCACTATGTGAATCTTGTATGGAATCTGAGCATCTTTTATAGGTTTAGCTAGTTCGGCAGCTTTCGAGGCAGTGAAAGCGTCAAAATCATCCTCCAATTTACGCTTTGACCGCTCGCTGCGGTTCTGATGTTGATTGTTTTCACCATCGCCCGGATCCTCGTCATCGGGACTATCAACGGCGGTATTCAGAGAAATGTCGATGGAGCCCCAATCGGCGCCGAAGAGTACAGAGGTAGGGCTGACGTGGAGAAGAATAACAGCATCACCGGGGCGAAGGTAGTGTTGGACAGCCCAGCGGACGGCAAAAGCACTCTCTTCAGAAAGGTCGACAGCGACGCCAATCTTACGTCGGGCGCCACCAGTAGGGGTGGAATTGGCGGCGGCGGCGGCGGCGGAGGGGTGACGAGGGGAGGCCGGATGGTGAATCTTGATGGAGGGAAGTTGGGGGTCAGTATCTAAGGTGGGATTCCGAAGCTGGTGCTGAGGATCCATGAAGAAATTTGGAAGTGGGATTGAGAAATTCAAGAGAATGTAAGCTCGGAGATTTCGGGGGAACTGGTACGGAATGGAAAACGACAGTGAAACGGAGTGAAAGACAAGGAAGATGAGGGGAATGTTTTAGACGAAGATGCTTTTTTTTAATGGGCCATTATTCAATGGGCTTTCAAACGAACGCGAAATCGTGGGCCTGCTTGAATCTTGGCCCAGTTGATGACTCCTACTTTTTTGGGGGAGAAAAAAAAGGATAGAAATATTTCCATTTTTATCCCATAATTTAACGATATTGCTAGTATTTGCCCCTCCTAAACTTTTAATTTTACTACAAATTTAATAATTAAAAAAAAACTTGAATTACTGCCTTCAATTCTTAGATTATAGGATTTTATTCAAATAATGCCAAATTATTTTTTATATATATTATATATATATTAATTAATTAATTAATGTTTTGAGGATAAAATATCTGCATTCAATTATTAACAATTCTCAGTATTTTGTTTAAGGTTGGGAATAACAATTTCAACATCTGTTTTTTATTAGCTAAAATCATAGCTAAAACGAAGAAGTTTTAGTCGGAACAAGATAGCCAATGTGATGATGTGGCGACAGTATTTGTTGGATCGGTATGGCAATCTAGAGGGGTGAATAGGATTTTAACGATAAAAGTGTTTAAACGTGATTAATTTTACTAATGATAAACTTTTTACAAACAAGTATAAGATGATAATTAGTGTAACAAAATAATTGAAGTCAAAACAATAATTGAGTAGAACATGTGATAAATTGCAATAATAACTTTGAAATTAAAAATGAAAGAGTTAGAAAATATGACACCCTAGTTTTATAGTGGTTCGGTCAAATTCGACCTACTCCACTTCCCAATCGCCTATTGAGAATTTGAATAAAAACTTTCTGACTCTTTCTCCGGATCAGAGCCAAACCGCTACACCGTTCTTTTTACGAGTTTAAGAGCAAACTCAATCCTTTCCATGGCGCAGGATGAAACTGGTACAAGTATTTGAATTTGGTAGCAACACACCACAACCCTCTCAAATGGTAGATTTAAAATTTGAAACACTCACAACTATTTTCTCACAATACACTAATAATCCCTCTAAAAAATAAGATGAACAGAAATAAACTTGAGAACAGAAATAAACTTGGAAGCTTAGAGAGAGTATCCTCTCAAGAATAAGATGAACAGAAATAAATTTGGAAGTTTAAAGAGAGTAACAAAACAATGCCGGTAACCATGACAAATTCAAAATTTATTATAAATATAATAATGATAAAATATAGGTGAGTAATCACTAAAATTTTAAAATTTTAAAATATAATAATATAATAATATAATATAGTAATAATAAAAATTCATGTAAACCGTTAGATTCAAATTTATATTTTGTAAAAATAATTTTATTTTAAATATAACAATAAGAAAAACTCCACCATTTGTTATTCTTCCAAAATTATAAGTGTCTTACTTTGATTTGTCTATCATTTTGATTTAGGTGCCACATCATTACGTCGAGTATGTTGTCTCGATTGTAATTTCTTCGTTTTAACTCTGATTTGAGAGATTGAAAAGTCGTTGAAATTGTTATTCCTAATCTTATACGGTAGACCGTTCAAAATACTCAAAATTATTAATAATTAAGAGTAAATTGATTAAAATTAATTAAAATAAGATTAAGGGCAAAAAGTCAACACTATTAATGATTGACGTCATAAACCAATCAAAGTATTGACATTTATAACTTGGTAGAGTAACAACGGTAAGTTTTCAATTACTTTTAAATTGAAATAAAATTTCAATTACTTTTAAATTGAAATAAAATTATTTAAATTATAAAAATAAACCGTTACTCAAATTATTTTTATTAATATTATATATATATATATATATTACTTTTTATCTATATTTAAATACAACTCTCAAATATTTATTTTAAGTTACTATTTAAATATAGTTTAATTTATCGAGATATATAAGACTGACTAAGACGTTAGAAGCTCGAATATTCACGTGATCTGAAAAATTAAAATTTCGCTATTTTTTATTTTAATGTTAGATAAATAGCCCATTATGATCCGTTATATACAAATCTATTAACTTTTAAATAGATTTAAGTATTCACACGTGTTTTTCGTACTCTTTTTTTTATTTTCGTGTTTTGTTTTTCAAATTATGTTTTTCGGGTTTCAATTTACTTTTAAATGTCTATGACCGGTCGATTCCATTCACAACTTTTAGTATGCCTATTGTTACAAGTCTATCAATGATAGCAATTTATTACTTCTATCACTTATTGGCTACCTATACCAAGACTAACACTTAATTAGTAGTAATTTAGATTTCAATCACAATATATGTCGTTTATTTGTGATCAAATGTTATAACTGATAAACTAGCATAATAATTATACACAGTTCGAGAGGATTACTCTTTTTACTGTTATTTAGTTGATTCTTCCATATTTGCAAATTTTCAGAGTTGCATTAAAACTTTTTTGTAGACAAATTCAAATTGGTTAGGTAGGTGGGTGACGGTAATAGTTTGAATATAATTCACAACCCAACCCTTTATTTTTTGATTGAGTTGAATTGAGTTGTTCTGTTTTTCATTTTTACTAGCGTACTAACATATTTACTTATCCACCATATAACTCATATTTATAACTAAAATCTCGTAAAACTCAAAATTCAAATATTATTAGCATCTACGTCAAATATTTTTAATATTCATGAGAACCGTGTTTTCTGTATTGATCGTTGACATAACTAAAATTTAAATATATTCAACTAAGATGAAAAAAAAAAAACCGCAGCTTGAGTCTTATAATTTGGGTGGGATCATATGAATTATGTACATGTGAGTGTGTTATTAACAAAAATATTTACATCAGAATTGTACAAAGACCATTCTTAATTAGCACAGTTTGACAAACCAATCAAACTCACTAAGGTTGAAAGCTTCTACTCTACACATTTACAATGTGATTTTATGGAGAAAGAAAACATCAATTAATGTGAGAATTTCACGGTACTTCCTTTTTTTTTTTTTTTTTTTTTTTTTTTTTTTTTTTTTTTTNGAGAATTGGTAAATTTGTTTCTCGTTCATATCTGTCACGAACAAACTCGAAATGACGTTTTTCAAATTCATATCGAAAAATGCATGAAACGCCATTTCGAATCTTTCTGGCGCCATTTGGCAGTTAGGTCAATCAATGTGTGTGATTGAATTACGAACAGCCGAACGATCTCTGTTCAGAAATCCTTCCAGGATGGTTCTCTTCTTGTATTCGTCGGAACTCATGGCCGCCGCACTGGCCTTGTCGTCCGGCGACCTGAATCCGATTTCACGGCGGTAAAAATGGAAACAGAGGATCCAAATCGAAGTGCACACAGTAGCTCCGATTTTTTCCCATAAAATCAAGCTTAGAAGACCTACCAATAGAACAAACCAACAGCGGGAGGTTTTTCTGAGATTAATCTGCCTGAACAAGCGATTCGAGGCAGTTGGATGAAATCGAAATGATATTTCGTTGATTTCCGGGGAGGTAGGAGACGAACTGCAGAATGAGGCGGATGAAAATGGCGCAGAAATGCGCGAAGAACAGGTAGAATAGTTGCGGAAATTTGGATCTGATGATCTGCTGCTAATTGAAGACAGAAGTTGACGTCTCTGATTCTCCTCATTCGAATTTTCCTTCTGTTTTCGTTTCCTTTTTCTGATCTTCTTCGCCTGCAACACTCAAAGAACATCCGAAATCCGCGTTAGGAAAATCAATCGAATAATCGAAAAATGTCAACCATAGAAAAAGAAAAACAGAGAACGAAATTAGCGTTTCATTTCAAAAGCTGTCAGAATCAGCGGACAAACCAATGAAGTTCCGAATAAGACGGCCTTAAGCGCACGCGACAAAGCACCACCGCCGCCTCCCTTTTTCTGGCGACCAGAAACGTTGCCGCATCCATCAAACGGCTGCACATTGTGAAGCATCATACCGTTCCTCTCTTCCACCGCCATGAACGGAAAAACCTGTTCGTCTGCAGCGTCCACACCTCGCACCGTCCTGACAGGGCCGCTGGAAGCCGTCGATCGGAAACACGGAAAGAACTTCTTCTTCGATTTGTTTGCAGCGAAGGAGTCCATCGAACCTAAAACTCGAAAATCGGAGGTGTTTTTCGTGCAGTTTACGAGGATTCAGCAAAGCGTTTGAGAGGCTAGAAAATCTGATGGAACTGCGGAACAAGGATCCGATGAGGAAATGGAGAACCTGAAGAAGCAGAACAGCTGGCGGTGTGTTCATGGAGGGGATTTGCGTGTGGCCTATGAGTTTTGGAGGGCTAGGGGCTGGCGACTATATAGGGCGCGACTCGTCTGGATTCACCGTTAAGAGCCATTAGACTAATAATCGAGGTGTTCTATTTCTCGTGGACACACAATTTTTTAAACACTAAAATAGATTATTGGCTGTTGTTTTATAAAGGCTAAATTATATATATTAAAATATAGCATTAACTTTATAAATATTTATAAAACATAAGAAAATAAGATAATAAAATTAAAATTAATTATTAATTTAAAAAAATAAAAAATTGATACACTCATAAAATTAAAATTTCAATATTAATGTTGTTATATATATAAAAATTATCCTGCACCGTTCTAAAATTTTAAAAATAAATAATAAAATAATAAAATAATTTAAGCATTACTTTTTAAAAATATTTTTATATCTTAAATTTTTTTTTAAATAATTTAAATAACAAAATTGTTTAGTTGCAAGTCTAGTAATTAATTTTTTTACTACCTATTTCGAATATTTTTATTATTTATTATTTTTAAGTGACATTTTAAACGATTTTTTAAAATATTATTTATCATCTAAAATCACACTTTAAATTGTTATAAAAAAAATCAAAAAAATAATTCAATCCGAGTGCATTTTGGGTAAATAATGGTTTTTAACTAAATTACAAATTGTAATGCCTTAGATCCACCGCTAGCAGATATTGTCCTCATATTTTTCCTAAAAGTCGTCTACAGGGGAGGGTGTGGGGCTTGGATATTGTCCTCGTGTTTTCCCTAAAAGCCGTCTACAGGGGAGGGTGTGGGGCTTGGCTTGCTTTAAAAGCCAGCGGTGTTTTCCCTAAAAGCCGTCTACAGGGGAGGGGTGTGGGGCTTGGCTTCACAATCCATGGGACATCACAATCCTTCCCCCTTTGGGCGGGGAGGGCGTGTTTTATAAATGGTGGTTTGTTCTCCTCCCCAACCAATGTGGGACATCACAATCCATCCCCCTTCGGGACCAGCATCCTCGCTAGCACTCTTTCCTTCCTCCGATCGATGTGGGACCGCCCCCAAATCCACCCCCCTTTGGGGTATAATCCATCTCCCTTCGGGACCAGTGTCCTCGCTGACACTCTTTCCTTCCTCCAATCGATGTGGGACCGCTCCCAAATCCACCTCCTTTTGGGCCCAGCATCCTTACTGGCACGCCGCCTCGTGTCTACCCCCCTTCGGGGAACAGCGAGAAGGTTGACACATCGTCCGGTGTCTGGCTCTAATACCATTTGTAACGACCCAGATCCACCGCTAGCAGATATTGTCCTCTTTGGGCTTTCCCTTTTAAAACGCGTCTACTAGGAAAGGTTTCCATACCCTTATAAATGGTGGTTTGTTCTCCTCTCCCAATCAATGTGGACATCACACAAATACTTTAAATAATTTATCTATATAATAGTTCTCTTAATAATATTATTTTAATTAGTTAAATTATATACTAAAATACTCTTTTTAAAAATATTACAAAAAGAAAATGGTATTTCAAAATTTTACCATTTATTAAAATTTTTTTGTCCAAGATTTTGTATTATAGTTACGGTTTTGAAATATTTATAAAAGATTACAAAATTTAAAATAATAAAATTATATTATTTTAATAAAAGAATTTAAACATTTTTTTTCTCTCTCTCCGTGACTGCGTTGCGTGAACCCGTCTCCTTTATCGGAAGTAGAATAAGAAACGAAGACGAGAAGAGAAAGAAAATGGAAAAATCGCGCTGTATATAAAAGGCTTTTGTTTCCTCATCATGTCCCCTGATTTTACTCGCAGTGAGAGCAAGAGCCCATTCAGTTGCTTTCTATCTGCTTAGGGCAAAGGAAAAGGAATCTATTCTTCCTCTTTCCCTCTGAATCATCAACAATCTATTTTGCAGCTTCTTCGGATTTCGCTCCGATGACCTGCACAATGGATTTGCTTCGATCTAATCTGTCGCGTGTTCGGATTCCGGAGCCTACCAATCGCATCTACAAGCAGGAATGCTGCTTGTCCTTCGATACTCCGGTAACATGTTCTCCATTTCTTTTGCTACTGTGGCTACCGCTGTTATTTATTATTATTACTTTTTTTTTTGTGCCTTCTCTGTCGATTGCTCCATTTAGTTTCATTGTGCTGGAATTACGGTGTTCAGTAGTCAAGAGCTTTGATTTTGCCGAGTGCTTGCTTGAGAACTTCATGTGGTCAATTTCCGTTTTGTTCTGAAGAAATGTTAATGAATGTCAAAGGAATAGCGAGTTTTTGCCTGGCTTTGTTGAGGATTGTCATTCATTTGGTTTGAACATTTCGATTACAGTCGTTTTGATGCTATGATCACCAATGCACTCGTCGAAGTGTCAATTTATGAAGCCTCCTCTGTTTAATATCTATTTTCTCTATCTCGTAGCATTGTTGCCACATCCTCCTGTTATATTCATTTCAAACGTCCAGATATTTTCCTTTGTCTCTGGCTGTATTTATTTTCACTGTCATTATTGATTGTTCGGAGATAGGTCCATGTATTTCAGTCATACAGTGAGTGGAGATACTTTGGTTTGAGTGATGCATTAATATACAAATATATTGTTCATTTGTTTGCTTCGGACAAAAGAAGAAGTGAATACAGATAAATCACCATGAGTGAGCCTAATGGTCAGGAAGAGTCATGTAAGTAATAACGGATTTAGAGGGAATGAGATCAAACCATGGTGGCCAAGCTACCTAGGATTTAATATCCTACAAGTTACCTTGGCAACCAAATGTAGTAGGGTTCGATAGCTGTCTTGTGAGATTGGTCAAGGTAGACACGAGCTGGCTTGGACACTCATGGATACTTAAAAAAAAAGTGAATATAGATAACGAATTTGGACTCGAAAGACATTATTATTATTATTATTAAATTGTACAATTGTATGGAGATTTAATTTTAAATTTGAAGTCTCTTGTAAATCCCAAATGATTTACAAATATGCTTATTCAATTTTGGATTTCTTTACCTGCTCTGTTACAAATATTTCATAATTGGAAACATGCAGTGGATTTTATATCTTCTCTCATACTGCAGACTAAATGCAATTTCATAATTGGCACTAAGAACTTTTAAACATAACATCCATACAACGTATCAGAACATACAAATAAATGAGAGAATATATCCATTTATGCTTGTATACTCTGCATGCTCTTACCCAATTTTTAGAAAACAATATGATATGTTAGCGTTTACACCTGTTAGGTGCATATATAGCATTGGATAGAGTTTAGACCCCTCAATGTAGCTGTGATTCTAATTCTTAATCTGCCAAATTATGTAATGAATTGATCGATTATTAAGTTTTCTTAAATCTGTAATTCTTTTTTCAATTTAATTAGTCAGGACAATGGAGACTGCAGGGACTAGTGCAAAGAATATGCATAGGCTAAAGCTTACGTATTACCAATGATCTCAAGGGTAATATTTAGATTAACAACTCAATTGTTTACTAAAAAATTTACTCAAATATCATAGCATCTCTTTGTTGGCGTTAGCAATGAACTAAAATTAAATAATGAAATAATAGGATAAGTTGGACTAAAATAAATTTGACGCCTAAATTATTGCTGGTCTCATGCTTTCTTGGGTATCTAATCTCAACTAAGCCTGAAGTGTTGATGGTTTTAACTTCTAAGAAAAGAAATAAAATAAAATGAAGACATTATTTACACGAATGTCAACTCATCGTAATATAGCTGCCATCAAGACAATTCTTTAGAGGGGTGAAGTGGCCTTCAGGGAGGTTTGGGCTTCGGATTTTTCCTTCTTGAGTAGAAAAACATTATATGCAGATCAAGGAATGTGAATGTGAATGCAACACTTATTCATGAGATTCCGTTACTAGTTTCTTTCTCAGCTGAGAGAGTATCCTACCCTCTCAGCTAGTTTCAACGCTTATTTGTGAGATTCTATTACTAAGGATCTTTAGGCCTTATTTTGGTTGATTGAAGTCCTTTGTATTTAGAGCATAATTTAGGTTTTTGTTTGCTTCTTTTTGTTGTTGGCTTGTATTTCTGTTGGCCCTTTGTTATCTTTATGGAAGTATGTTTTCCATTAAAAACCATCATCCGTATAAGATAATTATTTGAAAAGATGGTCGAGGAGTGATGTGATGTTGATTTTGCAATTCTTTAGAAGTTAATGACATCTTTAAGAATCTGTTAAACTTAAAATGAAGAAAAAGATGTCTATTATGAAAAAGAAAAGGGTTAGATTTGATCTGTACTAAGATATTTAGAATGTTAAAGGTTGTATCAGTGTGTATGATAGAACAAGCCCAGCCAAGATTCAAGAATCTGTTTGACCTATTATTGTTTCATAGTTTTCCTTCTTGAGTAGAAAGACATTATATGCAGATCAAGGAATATAAATGAAATTCAAATTCTCATGTGTATGAAAATGTTGGACCAGCAACATTCACCTTGATCACCTCCGTGGGTCTTCTATGCCTTCAACTGGATATTATTTGTCCAAAAGCAACAACATTTGCTCGACACGCTTTTATGATATCCTACACCTTTTATCTGTGGAAACTCCTCTTCCTTGCTGTTGTCTTATGATGTTTGTTTTCTTTTGAGTTACAGAGATCAGAAGGTGGTCTGTTCATTGATTTGAATACATTTCTAGCATTTGGGAAGGATTTTGTAGTTTGGAATTATGAAAGGACTGGAAACCCTGTATATTTGCACATAAAGCAAACAAAGAAGTTGGTTCCTGAAGACCGGCCTTTGAAGAAACCTACGCTCTTAGCTATAGGTATTTTTCTACCACAACATTGTATGCCTTACTATGGTTAATCTCATATAATCTGTCTTGTTGTTACTTTTCTTTTCTGATTGAGGTATAAACACATTTTTATGTTTTTCACATTTTGCTTTTTCACTCCCAAAAGCATTGTTGGTAGTTTAATAAGTTGTTTCTCCCAATAGCGTTATTCATACTCTAACATGTTGATGTTGTGACTCACTTTTACTTATATGTAGAAATAAGAATATTTGATAACCTTTTTCCTCATATATTTAGAAAGAAAAAACATAGTATTGCCAATACGTCTAGATAAACTACTCCAGGAGTGATTTTAACATATGGATAATACAAAATTGTTTGTTTAGTATGCCAAGACAACCATAAAAGTTTAGCTAGTGCCCAAATTTCTGTCCTATCTTTAGATTTCTCCAAGAGAATCCAGTTATTTCGAGTCAGGCTTAGCTCCCATGGCAATGATTTGCCAAAGTTCATTCAATAATGAAGCGCTTGTTTCTAGTTTATGAGAGGGGTTGCTTTCACTGTAATAATATTCTCTGCAGCACACCACCGAGAATGCATATTATGAAACTTTCCTGCTAACCTCTAATTTGGGAACAACGATTCAGTCCTTGTCATACTTATTATTAGTTTTTCTCCAGGAGTTGATGGTGGGTTTGATAACAATGAACCTGAATATGATGAAACTTATAGTGTAGTGATACTGCCTAATTATGAAACTCTTCCATTTCCTTCCGTGGAGCTGCCAGAGAAGGTGAATATTCTTCCCCCACCTCCATCTCTCATCTGGAGCAGAAACTTTTTTTTAATGAAATATTTTAAACCATGGCTAATGCTATAATTGCAGGTAAGGTTGGCAGTTGATGCTGTTTTATTGGCTGAGGGTGCTGAGAGAAAAGAGCAACTTGCATCATGGACAACTGATAAGCTGAAAATTAGTTCGTATGCAATGAATTTGCAGCAGATTGACAATGGTGTGATAGTTCCTCCTTCTGGATGGAAGTGTTCAAAATGTGATAAAACTGAGAATCTGTGGCTCAACTTAACTGATGGAATGATCCTTTGTGGGAGAAAAAATTGGGATGGAACAGGAGGTAACAACCATGCTGTTGAGCACTACAAAGATACAGGCTATCCTCTTGCTGTTAAGCTAGGGACAATCACGGCTGACCTTGAAGCAGCAGGTAATGTTTTGCTTGATAAAGTTATCAATGTCACTTTATAATTGTATTCATCTTGATCGATTCATTTACTTCATAAAAATTGAACCACTCATCTGCAAAGGGGAAAAAATTAGAAAGCCACTAAAAAGAAGCGGAGAGTGGGACATTTAATGGGATGGCATATGGTTTCCAAGTCCGATTAAAGCCCTGTTATCAAAATCGTATCAAAGATTTCCAAAGGAAACAAATGAGTTGTGGCATAAGGTGGTGGCTTGTATTTATCGGAAGGATGAGCACAAGTGGACTTCTTAACACAAGGAATTGGCCATAACCTTTTGAATTTTTTTTGCGATGTGCAGAATCTTTCAATTTTGGTAATAGTAGTAAGACCTTCTTTGGGAACAACGTTTTGGGTTGTTTCCCTTGGTTCATTGCCATATCAATTTATGACCGTTTTTCTTAATGATTGGAAATTTTGGGAAGCAATTAAGTGTGTTATTTTACCCACTTTTGTTCTTTTATCACAGCTGATGCATGCATGAATTTTAAATATGGGCAATGTTTTGTGGCAGCTCAGATGTGTACTCTTATCCAGAGGATGATAGTGTCTTGGACCCAATGCTAGGACAACACCTTGCTTTCTTTGGCATTGACTTTTCATCCTTACAGAAGGTTAGGTATTCTCTCACGGAAAGCTTGAAGCACTTATTTAATTTTGCAGGGGGCTTATATGTGGAAATAGATAGAAACTGGATATTTTTAATTCGGATTAGAAGTTATTCGTTGTGGTGCAAACTATAATTTTGGTGCACATGTGGTTCTTATGATGTGCTTATTTATCTTCAGTTTGCAATGGATCCACAATATTTTTAAGGTAGGAATTTTATAGCGTTCTCCATTTCTTTTATTCTTTTGCCATCTGAAATGAGGCTAATCTTAGTTTTTAATATCTAGGGGAATTGCGTAATAGAAATGTGTTATACATGTAGGAGAGGATCTCTGAACTGACAATTGAATATAAGTTGTAATTTTTTTTAATAAAAATTGAAGTGGTGCGAGGGGTTGAAGATGCCATTGTGATAAGGGAAGGAAAAGGCTAAAGAAGAGATTAGATTAAGAATCCCAAGAGAATGACAATGCATGAGAGGAGTGATAACCGGGGCAGGTTTGGGTTTTGGAGCGGGGGATAAGGAGGAGTTGTGGATAGTGATCATGCAGATGATTGTAGATTGAAGGTCTCACCTCAAATGGGCATTGTTGCTCTGTTGAGCTTCGGTCTAAGGACAATTCACCTAACCTTGTGGATGTCCATTTTGGTGGGAGTCAGATTGATTGGTCTAGTCACTATAAGGTATTTTAGGATTTAAATTTCTTGGATGGCCATCCTCAGAGAGTAAAAAGAGACTCAAAATGTGAAGGAAACAAAAATTTGGTTTGCTAGTGTAAGAATTGAGTTTTCTTCTATGAATTACATCATTATCGTTCCTTACCTTGACATTCCCTCCACCTCTTTCTAGCTCTGCTGTTGTGGTGATCTTGGCAATCATGTTGATCCTTTATTGTAAATGTTATTATTTTTTTTTTTTTGGTTTGTTTGTATGCTTCTTTCTTCTATTATAATTATCTTCTGATTGGGGTGGATTGAACTAGTGTTTGATAAGGGCCATGGAAATAATAAAGGACTTAGAGGGAATGAGTTCAGTCTATGTTGACCGCTACTTACATAGAATTTAGTAGCCTATGTGTTTTTCTTAGTAATGAAGTGTTGTAGGATTGAGCAGTATTTTTGTGAGATTAGTTGAGGTGTACATAAACTGGTCCAAACACAGCTCACAAATACTAAAAAGAATCATTTTTCATTTTTCTCCACGAAAGCTCCATCTCTTACCAGAATTTTAAGAACATGTAAAAGAATGTATTTCAAGGTCTAACTGCTTTACAATAAATTACTAGACTGTGCCCCATACCATTCCAGTAGAAAGATAATAAACGGTGCCCCATACATCTCCTAAAACAAGCCTTTATTTTAAAAAGTCTTGATTAATGGATACCCTTGAAGAAGCATTAAATCTCATAAGCTCCCAAATCCCCTTCAAAAACCTTTCAACCCGTCTGGAAATTTTTGTATTCCTCTCAAACCATTGCTCACAAGATCGCAAAAAGAACAAGCCCGCCACAAGATCACTTTCTCCAAAGGGAGAGTTCATCATTATCTCCTCATTTTGAAGTGATAGTCCCCATTATGCACTATAACAACTTCAAACAAGCTAAAGCTCCAACTCCAAAAGGAATAGAAGAAGAACACAAAACATGATCAAAATTCTCCTCCTGATATTTGCAAAAGACAAAATATTGCAGTCACAATATAAGTGCCGTTGGATACAATATTGAGTGTTCACTCTCATGTGCAAAACTTGCTACGAAAAAACATTCACTTTCTTAGGGATTGTATCTTTCTTTAGAGAGGAAAAAAATGAGACCCCTCAATTGGGAGAAGGGGAACAAAAGAAGTGGGCGAATGAACAATAAAAGAAAATCCTAAAATGGGTTAGTAGGGGTAGGGGTACAAGCCTAGAAAGCCCGCCTCCCTAAATAGACCTTATGATCAGACATAATAGAAAGAAAACCCACCACCTCTCAAAACTTTTAGTTAGTGTGAGGATGACAGAATAAAGTGAGCAAGGACGACAAAACAGAGGCCACCAAGAGCCACCTCTTACCTGACAAGTGTCGGTGATAAAGTTGCGGGAAAAATGCACAGAGGGGCTTAACTCTCATCCAACAATTCTCCAAAGAATAACTATGAGACCCATCCTCAATAGAACATTTAACTAACTGGGAGAAAATGGAGAACTCTAATCAATAGCAGTGCAGAGGTACTAAAGCCTTTCAATTCACCACTTGGAAGTTGAAACCCATTCAACTGTGTGCAAACTGTAATTGCTCTCTAATATCCTATACCATAGAGCACGTGGTTCACTAGAAAACTGCCACAACTGTTTTGCCAGCATCGTACATTCCTTAATCTCAATTTACCAATGTCTAAACCTCTAGCTTCCATTGGCTTCGGAAGTACCCTCCCACCTTACCAAGTGAGATTAACTGCCCTCCTCAATTCCTCCCCATACAAAATTTTTCAGTAAACTCTATGTTTCTACTCCTAAAACTGGGGATCCCAATCAGGAAGTAAAAAAAAAGAGTAAATAGGGATTCAACTCAGGTGGTGTTCTTAAAAATTGAATTAGCTCTTTCTTATCCAGGAAAAAAAACAATTTAAATAGCACTTATATGTTGACTTTTAGATCTCTTCTTCACTTTACTATGTGGCCATGTTTTGGATGCTTTTGTGGAAGCTTTTTGGAATACCATGTTATGCACCTATAGCTTTATCTTTCATGTCTATGTTGTCCAATCTTGTTGAAAGCAGCTTCCATTATTCATTTACAGACTGAAATGACCACTGCTGAAAGAGAGCTTGACCAAAACACTAATTTTGATTGGAATCGGATACAAGAAAGTGGACAGGAAGTTGAGCCAGTTTTTGGACCAGGTTACACAGGGCTGGTTAATTTGGGAAACAGGTATTGATGCATTGTTGACTGTGTGTTAAACTAGTGTATCTAAATTTTTCTTGGCTCACAAATATGCTTTTTCTTGCAGCTGCTACTTGGCAGCGACAATGCAAGTTGTTCTTTCAACGCATTCATTCTGTGAAAGGTCCTATATTTACATAGTTTTATTACATCAAATCATGTTGTATGTTCTTTCTCAATCATAATTTCCCTCGGGTATGTTTTCAGATACTACACCAAGCAAAGTTTAAAGTCGGCTTTTGAAACTGCACCTGCAGATCCGACTGTTGACTTTAACATGCAACTGTAAGTGGCTAGGAAATTCTAAGGCTTTTATAATTGCCTAGTATTTCTCTTCACTCTTTTCTTTGAGAGAGAGAGAGAGAGAGAGAAAGAGGAAGGTGGATGATGATATAGTTATACTAGTTACTTTTTGGTCTTGCAGAACAAAGCTTTTATAATTGCCTAGTATTTCTCTTCACTCTTTTCTTTGAGAGAGAGAGAGAGAGAGAGAAAGAGGAAGGTGGATGATGATATAGTTATACTAGTTACTTTTTGGTCTTGCAGAACAAAGCTTTTATAATTGCCTAGTATTTCTCTTCACTCTTTTCTTTGAGAGAGAGAGAGAGAGAGAGAAAGAGGAAGGTGGATGATGATATAGTTATACTAGTTACTTTTTGGTCTTGCAGAACAAAGCTTTTATAATTGCCTAGTATTTCTCTTCACTCTTTTCTTTGAGAGAGAGAGAGAGAGAGAGAAAGAGGAAGGTGGATGATGATATAGTTATACTAGTTACTTTTTGGTCTTGCAGAACAAAGCTGGCACATGGTTTGCTATCGGGAAAATATTCCATTCCTTCACTAGAAGTAAGTAGCTAAACAAAAGGAAGCAAGCCCTCTGTATCTATTGTTTCTGCTATTAGTTGATTGGAATTTTCTGATCTGTCCTGTAGAAATGTGAAAGGATGAATTCTTCTTCCTCAGCAATAAATGCAGTAAGTTTTGGACGAGCTCTTTACTCAATTTTTTAAAGACCTGAGATAGAATAACGTAATTGCTGAATAATGATAGTGACTGCACTTCAAATTGTGAATATTTCCTTGTTTTGTTTGCTATGTTCTTGAGAAGTACTCGAAATTTCTTTGTTCACTAGTAATATCTGTTCTTGTGTTGCTGGTTCAAACTTTTGAACATATTTTGAAGATTTTCTTGTTTGTCTTTCTGTTGCCATTTACGTGTATCAACTATAGAAACAGGAAGGCATACCCCCTCGGATGTTCAAAACAGTTATTGCCGCTAATCATCCAGAATTTTCTACGATGAGACAGCAGGTATGTTCACACTGTAAGTTTATTATTTATGCAATTTTTTTTAATGGAAAGTCTTGATTTTGTTTATTTGAATTGTGCCAGTAGTATATTATCGATCTGGCTCAGTAGATGTAGTTTCACTATTTCTCCATTTTTCTCAACCAACCCTCTGGCTTTACACTATGGATGCTTTTTAATTTAATTTTATTATATTTTCTTTAAATGTCGAAGCCAATTGAGCAGAAATGAAAGCATATATAAGGGAATTACATGCATAAAAAAAGAAAGAGTTAAAAGAAGGCCCCAAACCAAAAAAAGAAATGATAATTGAGGCATAGAGCTCATTGTTCCTCCAGGAGAAACTATTTCAATGGAGGGATTTTAAGGTTTCTTGAGGTTGTATTACTCAATATGTTGAGAAAGGAGAACGATTCCTAGTTGTATGTGGAGTGGAGGTGGCCAACGCCTTAAGTATGCGAACCCTGAAACAAAATGTAGTTTGAGGAACGATTAGGAAACATTGGAGATTGTTTTAGAGAAGAAGCAAAACTTCTGTTCTGAATGATAGAGAAGAGTCAAGTAGTGAGAAGGAGATATTGGAGAGTCAATGTTTGCTTGGTAACCTGTACCTCGATCCCAGTAAGGTTGGCTGATACTGAAGAAGCTCCTAGAGGAGTGTTTATGCTTTCTTTGGGAATGAGATGTTGTTGTAATGTTGTAACACAGCAGAGGTGGATATGTGCTGTAGAAGAGAAGAGTCAGTGAATAATGATTCGAAAGGAACTTTTGGGTAAGTGTAATGGTAAAAAGGTGCCTCGCCATGATAGAAATGCCATGACTCCTGTGCGAGGGGTAGATCAGATCAGTGTTGGGCATTGCATTAGTCCTTTGGAACTTGGAGATCATGAATTATATTTCATATGCCTGTTGCAAAAGCCTGGACCTATATATGGAAGAGCTTTAGGGTTGACTCAGTGCTGGAAGAAATATGTATCACTACCAGCAGCTATTTTATATCTTCCCATTTTTTCTTGTTTAGTTATTTTACTGTTTTAAATTATAATATCTTCAAGTTTTCTCTTGATAACTACACTGCAATCCATTGTATCCACTTATACCGAGGCCCAGAGACTCAGATGATTAACCTTTAAGGTTTTATGTCAAAGATGTTTTCAAAAACTGTGGCCTGTGCCTGATGGCCACAAAAGAAGCTGGTTTTGTCAAGAAAACCATTTTGTCTTTAGGTTTATCTAGTCTTGCACACAAAATCTGCTAGTCTGTTTTATATAAAAGTAATGAAATTTTTACAGGATGCCTTGGAATTCTTCCTGCATTTTCTTGACCAAGTTGAGCAACAGAATTCTGGGAGTTCTGGAAACAATCCTGCAAGAAGTTTCAAATTTGGTATTGAGGATCGTATTGTGTGTTCCTCTGGAAAAGTTGCTTATAATAGACGGCATGATTACATTCTCTCATTGAACATCCCATTACACGAAGCTACTAATAAAGGTAAAATGGTTTAGCCATTATTTCTATATAACAATCTATCACCAAATGACACCATTGTTTGAAATCTCAGATGAAATTGAAGCCTTCCAGAAGCTCAAGGCTCAAAAGATCTTAGAAGGGAAGGAACTGTAAGTGGGAATCCTTTTTTGTATGTCTTTTCACTTCACATTGATAGTTTGTTACTAAGAATAATGGGTTTATCAGAGGCACTGATGAAATTGTGCGGCCTAGAGTACCTCTAGAGGCATGCCTTGCAAGCTTTTCATCTCCGGAGGAGATTCATGATTTTTACAGCACTGCCTTGCAAGCTAAGACAACAGCAACAAAGTAAGAATTCCTCATTTTTTGCAGATTCCTATAAAATAAAATTTAAAAAATTGCATGTTCCACTATTTTATTTTGTAATGTTGGCATTCATTTCTCATTCGTCATTTCCAAAAGTTTAGTTTATGGTATACGGTAATCAATGTCATTAAGCAATCCATTGCAAGATTTTTTGTCCATAGTTGAGTTGTTGCCAACGAGCAGAAGTGAGTTATTACCATCTTCTCTGCTCTATAACTCTACAGGACTGCAAGATTAACTTCCTTCCCAGACTACCTGGTCTTGCATATGCGCAAATTTATTATGGGGGACGGTTGGGTGCCCAAAAAACTTGGTATTTCTCTACACCTTTCTTGATTTTCTTGCCTTTTCTTTTGTGGTTTTCCGTCCCTTTTGTTTTAACCTTTTGATTTTGTATCACTTAGATGTCTATGTCGATGTCCCTGATATCATTGATCTTAGTCAAATGCGTAGTAAAGGACCAAGGGCTGGGGAAGAGCTTTTGCCTGAGGCTGGTAGGTGGATTCTTCTTGGTCTTTCAGTCTCTAGTCTCTCACAGATGAGAAGTTGACGCTTCCATAAGTTTACTGTTTATATATCATAAGTTTAATTTATGGATTCTTGTTACAGTTATTTCTTTAATTAATTTAGATTGTGTACACGTATGCGCTTTCATAAATATATTGTTACAGTTATTTCTTTAATTTAGATTGTGTGTTCACATGTGCGTTTGTCTTGTGTATCTGCTTCTTGGATAGGAACGCTTTTTTCAAATTCTAATGTTGGGCACATATTTAACATGGACACTATGCAAGGCACACGACTGAAAGATTTTTTTTCCCCTGCTTTTATAAATATGCATTGTGTAACTGTGGGAATGTGCAAAGAGACATGCATAGATAATGAATAAAAATGACCAGAGAACATAGTTTTTCTTATTGATATTTGCAGATATCCGTTTTGAAGAAATTTTAAAAATAAAAACCAATAAGAAGGCATGCACCAAAATGAAGAATAAAGTAAGAAAGAAATTAAATTAATGGAAAAAATCCGGCAACAAAAATAGATGATACAAAATAAGAAAAAACCGTGCTCATGAAGATGTGTTATTTTTTGTGGATGACTTGTTACTCATTTGGTGGGAAATCGACTTTGCTTTCCGATTTTGTTGAAGCGTGTTGAGTTCCTGTCATATAATTTATACTATTTGATATTTACATCTGTAGAATATTATAAAATTGTATACCTAAAGCTTACCTATCAATGTAATTTTTAAAATAGGAAAACATCGATTGGCACATATATGTATGTATTGATCTTTGTGTCTCGTCTCTATCTTGTCAATATTTATGGAATATAATGGTGCAAGTTCCGTATCCTCTTAAGATTAAGAACTTCAAAAATTTCTTGGTTTTACATATTTGTTTGTTTTACTTGATGATGTGACATTTGATCCCAATTTTTGTCATCTTTGTAAGGTCCTGAGGATGAGTTTCAGTCAAATAAACCTTCAGCGAACGAGGATATTGTTTCTCAACTTGTGTCAATGGGATTTAACTATCTTCACTGTCAGAAAGCTGCCATTAATACCTCAAACGCTGGAGTTGAAGAGGCTATGAATTGGTTACTTTCTCACATGGATGATCCAGGTATATTTAAATATTATTGTCTTGATGTGTAGGTACGTCTCCTTGTGTTTCTATTTTACGTATGTTCTTATCCTTACGGAACATTAATCCACAGTTTTTATTGTTTCATCGCTTATGCTTTAAGGTATTATTTAGAAATACTCGCCATTCATGTATTTATTTTTTTCTGGTAGATATAAATGATCCGATCTCCCAGAAGGCAGATTTTGTTGTTGATCAAACTAAAGTTGACATGTTGCTTCAATTTGGATTTCAAGAAGCAATTGCTAGAAAAGCGTTAAAGGCATCTGTAAGCTCTGCTCCCTTAACTCACACACAGAAAAAGAACTTCTAAAAGAGGGTGAATAGAAAAGGATAGAAAACAACTAAAAAGAAGAAACGTGCAAGTCATATTATAGTGTTAATCCTCCCCGCATCATTGGTTGTAGGGTGGCGACATTGAGAAAGCGACAGATTGGATATTTAACAATCCTGAAGCTTCTATATCATCTGAGCCAGACTGTTTAGACGCCACTACATCAAGCACACCAACCAACCTCGATGCTGCTCTACCCGATGGTGGAGAGAGTTAGTTTCTTATTCCTCTTGATAATTATTTCTATGTTGTCTGTTGGATGCATTTTCTTTCTTTTTAATTACTTTGATAAATCCCTGGACTTACAGTCGCAACTTAGATGACAAATTTAGATTTACACAATTTTCAAAAATGTTTTTGCCGAGAATAAATCGTCTACTTCGAGCATTTTAACATTTTTTTAATCCCCGTCTTTTCTCAAACATTTGTCTTTTATTTCAAAATATGTGTTTGATATTTACTCTTTCTTATTCCAAATTTTGTTATTCAGGGGAAAAAAAAATCATTTTGCACCCATTGTTCCTTATGTTGAATTAGGTTTATTTACTAATAATTTCTGTCTTTTAGATTGGCTTTGAAAATTCTTTTTAAAAAGTTACTGATTTTCTAGTGGAATTTAAAGAACTAGAAGAAATAAGTTTTCGATTTTATTTTCTTTTATCTATTCTTGTATAGAAATTTGTCTAGGATTTCAAGAGAGTTTGCAAAGAATGAAAATCTAAAGAAATAAATTGGTAATGATAAGATTAGTGTTTTTAAAAGCGGAAAAAAAATTAGTGTATTTTACGCAGTGACGGGGAAATTTTTGTATTTCATTACAACGGGGAAATTTTACGCTTGAAATTTTTTGTTCTATTGTGTAGACAATTCTGAACAAACTTTTGTGCCACTTTATTACATAACCCTATATGACGATGAACATTGTCTAGTAAATGAAAAGCCTTCCTTTATTCGGTGAATCAATTTTTTGTTTCTTGGTCAATTGCACGATACCTTTGAAAAACATTTGTTCTTTTTCTCAGAATGTGTCAGATAGAATACATCGTGCTTTTTTTTTTTTTTTTTTTTTTTTTTTTTTTTTTTTTTTTTTTTTTTTTTTTTTTTTNACTTTTTAACCACTTTCTTTTAACTTGTACTTTACTATTAATCAATTATCTTGTTAGCCTGTCTCTGGTCTGTTGAATTTCTGTTCAATATTTAAGACGATATCTTTCGACTTCTCAAGAGCCCTCAACGATTGTGTTTTTTTCAGGATATAGACTGATGGGAATAATAAGCCACATTGGGACGTCTACTCAATGTGGTCACTATGTTGCTCACATCTTTAAAGATGGTAGATGGGTTATTTTCAATGACGACAAGGTTGGGGTTTCGGTGAACCCACCCAAGGACATGGGATATTTATATTTCTTTGAGAGACTCAAAGAGTAATCGTAGACCAATTTCGTCTCAGTTGAGAATTCACCCAAATATGGTAAGAGCTGAGCCAGGGAGAAAAGGGAAATCATTCAGATTTCATCAGCTTTGCTGCGACACTCGTTCGGATCTATGTGTATGCCTATGTTTCTGATGGAAAATTTGTGAAAAATGGTGGCTTGTTGGGACTCCTTTCATTGCTGTAATTGATGTTGTTCAATGTGGGCCGCCTGCCCTTTTCTCCCACATAAAATTCATTCACTGTTGTTTCCATGGTTTCTTTTATCCTTTTGTTTTCCAAATTTGTGGAAAAGAACCAAAAAGAAGATTAATTAGAACAAAAAATCACACACTGACTCCACAGTGTCACTTCTTTGTGGTATTGTTCTTACTGCCTTTTTTTGTTAACACATAATCTTGGACTTGTTTGAATAATTAGATGAGGTAATTGGTCAACAATGGCTACTCATCTGATTTCCTCTTCTGGTTATTTTTTGAATGTTGTTTCCCTCTTTTAAAATGCTTTTTCATTTATTATCCGTGAGATACCATGGAGGAGAACGAAGTATTGTTAACACATAGTAAAAACCTTGAAGGGAAACCGAAAGGAAAAGTTTAAAGGGGACAATATCTATTAGCGGTGGGCTTGAGCTGTTACAAATAGTATCAGTGTTAGTCATCGGGTGATGCCAACAAGGAAGACGAGCCCCGAAGGGGGGTGGACATGAGGTAGTGTGCCAGTAAGGATATTGGGCTCAAAGGGGGTGGATTGGGTTGTCTCATATCAATTGGAGAAAAGAATGAGTGCTAGCGAGGACACTAAGCACCAATGGGGAGTGGATTGTGAGATCCCACATCGGTTGGGAGAGAGAACAAAATATTTTTTTATAAAGGTGTGAAAACTTATTCCATGCGTGTTTTAAAAACCTCTTTGAGGAGAAGCCCGAATGGAAAAATCCAAAACTTGAACATCTGTTTTCATTCTCGTAAAGCATACCAAATTATTAACCTTTTTAAGGCACAAAGTTGGGGAGATGAAATTGATTAAATGTGGCTCATAGGTTGTACATACTTAACATTTGACGTTCTAAGAGAGATCTATTTCCCGTTCTTAATAATTTTATATTTATTGAGTGATGGCCTTTTGCTTTTATTGCTTTTAAATTTTAATTATATAATATAATTTCAATAGTTGTTATTTGTTGAATTAGTTCAAATTTAATTCATGAATGTGAAAAAGGGGAATTTATTAAAGAAGCCAGTGGCCAAGAATGGGGGGCATCTTTAATGGCTAAAATTTCTTTCCAACGCATTTTCTTTTTAGGTGAAATTTAGTTTTCAAGTAATTCTGTATCTATGAATGTAAGAATATGTATCAAATTCTTAATCAATTGATTAGAATACTAATTATTAATATTTTCTATTTCTAAATACTTAACCATTCAATATATTTTGATTTGAATTAAGATAAATTTAGTATCTCCATTTCTAATCGTGTTAAAAGGGTATTTTTGTCATTTACAAATTCTACAAATTCGTTCTAAATTCAAACCTTTTATTTTTTTTAAATGGTCACATTTAAATAAATCGTTCTAAAAATTATTTATGAAGTAGTACAATCAAGATTGTTTTTTAATAAATTAGTCAGACCTTTAAAAAAACAACAAAAATTAATTAAAGGATACCATATTTAGAAATAATTAAAGCAGTTGATTAGATCCCTCCCAAAAATAATGGGTTTTTCTAATAATTAAAATGAACATAGAAAAATGATTTTTAATATTAAAAATACAAAAAGTCAACTTGAAGCATTTATTTTTCATCATTACTTGACCCAATTAAATTGGTAAGAAATCAACCAACAACTTTCCACCAAACCTATTTTAATTGCCCTATCCATCCAAATAGGTAAATCGTGATATGGTTCTATCCATGTCTCTCGCTTCTTATAGTACTAGTTTTGAGTCGGTTGGACCAAATATTTAGTGCGATCCATTTAAGCTAAAGCTCGAACTTACAAATTTAACCTAAAAATTTTGACCTCGTTATTTCATGCCACAACGATTTAGATTTTAGTCTAATAAACCTTTTCTGGTATCTGTTTCATATTTGAATAATTAATTTACTTTAATTATAAAGACGACTTAAATTGGATAATATTAAAAATAAATTTAAAGTATTTATCAACTCAAAACCAATCAAACTACTTTACAAGGAAAAAAAAACATTAAATTTATTTTACAGTCAATTTACCAAAAAAAAAAGGTAGACTTTTTATTAAATAAATCAAAATGTTTCCTGGTAATTATTCTTTGTCTTGTTTGTTGACGCGCTTGTAAAAAAAAATGAATTAATTTAATGGGAAAAAATGAACGTGGACTACACGCGCCATAAAGGCGCGTGTATATTATCCAAACAATTCCATCTCATCTCATAAAAAGAAAATCTTACAACTCAGAGAAGCACGGATTCGTAATAATTGCACGACCGGCCGTTTGGGCTATCAAGATGCATTCTCCTTTCGACACGTGTCCCCCCGCACGGATACCAGAGCAAAATTCCGTCGTATTTACATACGCTTCTCGAATCCGCTCTCTCCGTCACCGTCGCCTCCTCCTCCTCCTCGTCCGTCCATTTTCAGTTTTGGTCGGGAAAATTTAATGCGATACTGTTGATGACCATGTCCGTTGCTGATCGTCGCAAGCTCTTCACGTTGTGTTCGATGTGGCAATCGGGGAATACTTCGTCTTCTTCGTCCTCCACTCAGAATCTTCATCATAGTATCCATGGCCCTAGTGATAGAAACTTAACTGCGTCGAATAATATGAAAACTTCATCGTCTTCCAAGACGGTGTCCTCTGTGGCGAAGTCGCTGTTGCCTCCTCGCCGTCGGCTTCGGCTTGATCCTAACAATTGCTTGTTCTTCCCTTGTAAGTTGTTGTTCTCTCTTCGTCTCTCTGTTCATTGCTGGTGCTTAGGTTTTTGAATTGGATGGAGAGGTTTTGCTGTAGTTGAATTGTAGTGGTTAATTAGAATTCGAAGTCGGATGTTTCGAACCATTTCGAAACCTTCAATCTGGATAATGCGAGCCCGAAATGATACTCGTTTGCTCATGAATTCGAATTTTGAATCTAATTAAATAGAGGTTCTAATCGATTTTCCGGCTGCCATTTGCGAGTTGAATTTCAAATTTACATGAAGCAGGGGAGTTGCAAGTTTTAGATAAATGTACGGAATAGTTGTTCAGAATTTGCATCCATTTCTTCTTACTCGTCTTCATCTCTGTATTGTTTGATGATTGCTGTGTAGATGAACCCGGGAAGCAGGTAAAGAGCGCCATCAGGTTGAAGAACACGAGCAGATCTCATGTAGCTTTCAAGGTATTATTACTTTAGTGTTTTTTTCCATAGCAGGCCTACTTTCACCTTTTGTTCTTTTCCATTATTCTTTATTGATTTCTTACTTTTTTAAGCCCTAAACAAGCCAAGGGTACGGCAAACACTTTACTGAAGCTTGAATGCATCTGATTTTGTTCTTCTGATGAACTTTTCCTCTCTATACTCTGAAAACAATGAGTCTTGTTAGATTATGCTGATCTTCCAATTACCTTTATAGTAATTGATGTTTATATGGGTACTTGCATTCAAATTGTTTGCATTCAATTTTGCATTCCAAGCTGTGAAAATTTGCATTCAAATTGTTTTCAGCTTCTTGTAAAGTTCTTCAGCTGAGGAAATCAAATTCGTTGAAGGTTTTCTTGGAGTTTTTCCTGTATTTTTGTTCTTTGGTTTACTAAAGTAAATTGACATTCAAATTAATGTGAACTGCATACTTGTATGAATGTCATTCAAATGAATGTGAACTGTTCATTTCCAAGATTACTTGAAATGCGAGTATATCATCCTAAATGGTCTCTGTATCTTTCTCTTCAGTTCCAAACTACCGCCCCCAAGAGCTGTTATATGCGGCCTCCTGGTGGTATTCTGGCTCCAGGAGAAAATTTTATTGCTACTGGTAATGTTTCCATTTTCATAGCCCTTTTTCCTTTTTTGTGGCTTTCTTACTTTTGATACATAATCAATATCTACTCAATTATCCATTGGTTTCATCTCTTAAACAGTCTTCAGATTTGTTGAGCAGCCCGAGAATAATGAAAAGCCAATGGACCAGAAGAGCAAAATTAAGTTTAAGATCATGAGCCTTAAAGTGAAAGCAGGAATCGAATACGTACCCGAGCTGGTGAGTGTCGGTTTGAATTGGGGTTTTCTTCCCCTCTTCTCTCTCTGCTGTTTTGAGATTGGTTAAACTTATACATTTCTGACTCATGTAACATAGCCAATGTCTTGCCTTCTGTTTTTGTCATTTTGTGTGTTCTATCCGACAGTTTGAGGTTTCCATTGTCTTCCTTCATGTAGTCAATGTAGTTCAGTGTTAATTTTTGTCAACCAGCATCTCCAGTTAGTGTACTACTTCCTAATGGACTGTCTTCTGTGGTAGCAACTGAAATAAGTTAATGGGTTCGTTTTTTCATTATTTGGAGTTGGGCGCAATCGCTTAATGACCTCACCTCAAGAACTCGATGCATATTTGTGTTCGATCACCGAACGATCGATAGTACTTTTTTGTTGGCATGTACTTATGTTGTGCAAAATTTTCAGTTTGATGAACAGAAGGACCAAGTAACAGTTGAGCAAATTTTGCGGGTCGTATTTGTAGATCCAGAGCGACCTAGTGCTGTAAGTAAATCAATAAAACACAGGCTTGTTCTTGATTGTGTTCTTGTTTGTGTTCTTGTTCTTGTCTGAAGTCCAATTTAATGCCATTTTGATGTTTTAGGCTCTTGAAAAACTAAAACGTCAATTGGCCGAAGCGGAGGCTGCACTTGAAGCACGCAAGAAACCTCCAGCAGAAACAGGTCCCCAGGTTGTAGGGGAAGGCCTTGTGATAGATGAATGGGTATGATGTTCTCAATAATGTTGAGTTCATCTTATGTTCATATATTAATTAATCTTATAATCCTCTGATTTTCATTTTTGGATTGATTGTTCAGAAAGAAAGAAGGGAGAAATACCTTGCTCGTCAACAAGTTGTGTAAAGTTAGATTTACTGTTGCATTACACACTTTTCCAGTGGTAAATCTGTACAGGTATTACCATCTTCAATCCCTGGATATCTGTAAGATGAAAGGAGTTAGTTGGAATGTTCATCGAGCGGAAAAATAATACGACATCGACGTTGACGTCAGTGTTGTTACTTATGAAATGAGCTGCAGGAAAGTTGAAGAACTCGATCGAGAGTCGAATGCTATGCCGCTCATCGTAGATGATGAATTCTGGTTGTGAAAATAAATGTACCTGAGCTTATGATCATAAGATTTCGAAGTTTTGGATGGATAAGGTGTAGAACTAATTAATGTGGTGAAAGATGTTTTTGCAGAAATTACATACTTTGAGGTTAAATCTGGGTGATGCTTCTCTTATTTAATCAAGAAGCAGGCCAGGTTATACAATGTTTGTATGGCTTACTATGCGGCAACTATTTCATTTTTTTATCTGTTTGCCAAAATTTCTCTCCATTCGATAAAACTCATTCCTATCAGATCTATCAGATATTGTCGTCTGCAGACACTATCCGTTAGAAGATCACTGTCAGATATTATCGTCTACAAACACTATCTGTTAGGGAGATAACTATCAGACATTGTCTACCGACACTATCTGTTAGGGAGATCACGGTAAGATATTGTCGTTTACAGACACTATTTGTTAGGTATCAGACATTGTCTACCGACACTATCTGTTAGGGAGATCACTATCTGTTAGGGAGATAACTATAAGATATTGTCTACAGACACTATCCGTTAGGGAGATCACTATCAGACATTATCTACGGACACTTCTATTAACTGTCAGACATTGTCTACCGACACTATCTGTTAGGGAAATCAGTATTACAGACACTATCCGTTAGAGAGATCACGATCAGACATTGTCTACTGACACTATCTATTAGGAGACACTATCTATTAGGAAGATCACTATGACCGACACTAATTGTTAGGGAGATGATTTTATTATATATCAATTAATGGAAATCTCACCATTAGACTCTATCTTATGCTAATCCATATATAACGACATTAAAAGCCCAAATGGAGCAAAATAGATAAGTTTCGAGTGAATGGATACTCAATAAAATATTGAGTAAATGAATACACGATATTTTTCAACAATTAAACCCGGGAAATCAAATTGTATAACATGAATACAAATTAAATCTCTCAGTTTAAAATAGACCATTTTTAAGAAAATAATAGTTATAAAAAATCACAAAACAACTATTTAAACAAATGAAGAAAAAAAATTTAAACAATAACTCTACCAAGTAGTTAACGGACTTACATATCCTATACATAAAACGGCCGCCACAAGCGATCGGCCGCCATTGATGAGCCCCAAGGAAGTCGATAACCACTCAAATTCCGCCCAAATTTCATATATCTTCCGGCAATTGAAAACTCTGACAACCGAAAATATGATGCAAATTGTTCTGAACGAAGACGGCGACGCCGCATTTCGTGCCGTTAAAGCCCTCCCACAGACAAAAAGCGACGGTGCCGGAGACGGTTTTTTTAGCGGAGGCGCTTTTAACGGAGCAGAGCTTTTCAAGCTTTCTCACCACAAAATCATTGGCCAGAACTCGCCCTTTGTTGTCGCCGCCGGAGATATCCGTGACCAGGCCGCTCTCGTACAGCGCCACCATAACATCTGCGCCGTCGCTGTCTACTTTCGTCCTCAATGCTCCGGTGAGTGTCACTTCCAGGCTGTCCGTCGTCGGCCGGAGGAACGTCGCCTGTGGAAAATTTCCGGCGAGAGTGAAAATTGGGGGAAAAAAGCTCTGTTTCTTAAAATCAAATTCAAACCCAGAAACGTAGTTTAATCCGAAAATTGCAATAGAACCCAGAAATTGGGGTTAAAATTGAACCTGGAAAGTGGGAGCAGCAAACTTGGGAGCGGATTTAATCATACCCACCAAGCTATCCTGATCGTTAGCAACCGCCTGAGCCCGGCCCTGAACCACGACCTGAGGAGTAAACATTGTATCGAGCCCTAACCCCTCAACGTAGGCCTTTTGGCGGACCGTCCACTGGCTATGACCGAAGGGGTCCTTCCACCCATTGTAGTCCCAATAGTCCACATGGTAAGCCAGAACCACCACCGGCACCTCCAATTCAAAATCTCCTCTCCCCAGTCTCGACAACAGCACCTCTGCCTCCGGCGATGTCGCACACCCCTGCGACGAGAATAGCTCCACTAGTACGGCTCCACCCCGGCGATTCTCCTCCGCCGTTACATCCGCCGTGGCGCTGCTGGCTTTGTCGTTGGGGATTGGGGCGCCGCCGTTGTCGCTGCCCTTGCCTAAGCATGTGAACAGACAGCGGACCATGGTGGGCGGTGGTTTTTGGCGGAAAGCGGTGGTTGCGTGGGTTGATGATGGGTTTGGAGCGGAATGGCAATGGTGTAATATTGAACATTTGAATGGTGCAGAGACAATGGCGGCGAACAATCTGTTGCGACTCTCCAGCAAACCAGGAATTCGTTTCTCCGGTCGGTGACAGCTGGACATGTCGTGTCATTATTTGATTCGGTCAAACTTCCACGTCGGTATGAATTTTTTATTATTTATAGGAAACTTGTTTTCATATTAAATTACCAATAAAATGATTAATTGCTATTAACACTGTTCACTAAAATTCAAAACAAAAAATCAAATCGCTAATCTTGTTTAATTATCTTAAATCAAGTAATTAAACTTCATAATACATTCACATTGGATTATTTCAATATAAATTTAATTTTATATTTTTGTTCAAATCCGACAAACACCACGTGTCAGAATCTTATTGAAGGACCACATGCCCATTCCACGTGTGTCGGAGTTATACATGGACGAGAAATTCCCGGTAATTTTCACACCTAAAGCCACATTATGCCACCTTGTCCATTAGCATCCACATCAAAGAAAAAACTAATATGTATATATATATATGTATGTGTTATATATATATATGTATGTGTTATATATAGTATGATATTGTTTAATTTGAGCATAAACTTTACTTTTGGTTTTTTGAAAATGTCTCGTACTAATAGAGATGTACAAATCATCAAAATATATATACATATGCATGTGGGTACGTACGTATGTATATATAAGCATAATTTAATGGCTAATAATCTATACGTACAAATTTTTCCAAGTGCAAATCAAAATGAAAAAGTGTCGAGAACTTAGAAATTTGTCTTGATTCATTTAATCGAACTTTTGGATTTAGTGATGATTTAACTCGACGACCCTTTTTATCGGGTATCGGAATTGAAGAATTAGCATGATTCCGGGAAGATTGGTTGGTGACCACATAGAGAGGATCTGGCTGTGGGTGACCCAAGAGTTAGCACCAGCCAAAGTTTATCCTAAAAGCTGTATATAATAGAATATTTGGTTCATTCCTCCTCCGCCCACAGCCACCAGCAACAGCCGCCGTGTGGGAGGCATGTTGGAAGGCAAAGCAATCGTGGGCGAGACGGACATGCTGCAGGCGATGCAGCAGGACGCGTTGGAGCTGGCGGCTAAGGCACTGGACAGGTTTGATGTGACGGAAGCGACTGACATTGCTCGGTTCATAAAGAAGGTAAAAATTGGTTAAATTTTGGTGTTGATATTTGGGAAAGGGAGTGAATTAATTAATGAATTAAGGTTGTTTGGGCAGGAATTTGACAGGACACATGGGGGAGGTTGGCAGTGCATTGTGGGAACAGATTTTGGGTCATTTGTGACCCATTGTTTTGGGTGTTTCATATACTTTTGTGTTGGAAGCCTTGCAATTTTGCTGTTTAGGGGCTCTGATGCCCCTCAACAACACCCTCACCCAACTCACTTCCCTGCTTCACAAACCCTCAAAGGCAACTCATTGTAGTTCAACAAACACACTTATATAAGAAACGTTTTGTTCTCTCTAATCGATGTGAGATCTCACCATCCATCTTTTTGGGCGCGTATTCGCTGGCACACAATTCAGTGTCTAGCTCTGGTACCATTTATAATAGGCTAAGCCCATCGCTAGCAGATATCTGGTTTGACTCGTTACATATCGCTGTCTCTCGACATCAATTTTACAATCCACTTCTTTGGTGTGATATCATTTGTGTTCAAGCTTATGAGATATTAACTAAAAGATATTAAGATTTTAATTTTGTTATATTATTTTAAATGATTAAGTGGTATCTAATTTGTGGATGAACAAAAAGCAGCAAAATCAAAATTTTGTTTTGTTTTTCAAAATATAAATAAAGTAAATTCATGTATTTTGGACGAGGTGTATTAGGTGTCAGAATTTTGCTAATGAGGCAAATATCTTATTCTTATTAATTTTAATTACTCACTTAACGCAATTGCGGGGATAGCTCAGTTGGGAGAGCGTCAGACTGAAGATCTGAAGGTCGCGTGTTCGATCCACGCTCACCGCACTTCTTTTTATGTTTTTTTTTTCTAACCCACTTAAAACGCCAGCGTTTGCAATACCTTTCCATTATTCCTGATAACTAAAAAATTTAGTTTATAATAACACCATCATCATCCCCTGCCTTCAACTTCTCAACTGCAGCCTGCAACTGAAATCTTTGGGCAGTGACATCAATGGCGGCCTCTGCTAGCTTCCAACACTTTTCTCGGGCCAACCCCATTTCTCGATCAAAGCGTACATGTATTATTTAATATTTAGTACATGTATGGTCACAAAAAATGTTCCAAAACGAGTGTTAATTAATATCGATTGGAGAAAAGAACGAGTGTTAACAAAGACATTAGTCTCCAAAGGGAGGTGAACGGTGAGATTGTTTATAAGGGTGGAGAAACCTCTCCTAGGAGACACGTTTTAAATTTTTTAAAGGAAAGCCCGAAAGAGAACAATATCTGCTAACAGTAGATTTGAACTGGCCATGTGAACAGAAGATATGACATTAAATAATAGAGAGCTGATTCGGTGTATTCAGAGGTACAAACGCTTTCTTCCATTCCTTTAATATAAACTATGAACAACATCTATACCATCAAACTAAATATAAATGACAGTACAAACTATACACCAAACTAAACTACCATGCACCGGAGACCATGCATCACCAAATGACTCTTATACACAATCTTCTGAACACTCCCCCTCCCCCTCCGTCCTCCCAACACGTTAAACGTTTCTCCATTTATCGGGTCGTTGTCCGATCAACGTTCTCTCCCACCCTTTCAAGACCTCTCCAGTCCCTTCATATACAACTCAATAATCCATCTATGACGATCTTAACCGCAACTTCCCCCACCATTTTCGACGAATTATATCAGCCTCGAAAGGACCATGTTTATGAACCTTAGGTTTATTTTCACGTAGTTTTGCCTTGTACTCCTTTTTCCATGCTTCGAACCGGACTTTAATTTTACGGTATTCTTCGTCCGGATTCGTGTTAGCCCCTCCTGGCTGTCCCTGACCTGATTTTGTTTCGGCCAAACCTTTGGCATCATCATCGAATGCATTCTTTTGCTGTTCGAACTCCTTTACGAGATTGTTCACAGAAAATGATGTACCATTCATTTCTCGGCCTGCTCCAGCTTCACGGGGAGTTCGAGATTCCATGGACGTCGTATCTTCAGAATCGTAATAGTGAGGTGGTGAGGTACCTGCACCAACCTTTCCGGCCATATTTTCAGTAGCAAGACTCTTTTTAGCAGCAGCAAGACTCGTCTGCATTATGTATAACAGCTTAGCTTAGTTCAAAAGAATCAAAAAGTGTTCTAGCTTCAAGAAGGGTTTCATGACTAACAGCCCAAGCATATTGCTAACAGATATTGTCCGTTTTAGCCCGTTATATATCACTGTCAACTTCACAGTTTTAAAGCGCGTCTGTTAGAGAGAGAGGTTTCCATACCCTTATAAGAAATATTCCGATGTGGGATCTCACAATCCACCCCCCTTGGGAGCCCAGCGTCCTCGCTGGCACACCGCCCGGTGTCTAGCTCTGATGTCATTTGTAACAGTCCAAGCACACCGCTAGCAATATTGTCCACTTTAGCCCGTTACGTACCACCGTCAACTACATGGTTTTAAAACACGTATGTTAGAGAGATGTTTCCACATCCTTATAAGGAATGTTTTGTTCCTCTCTCCAACTGACGTGAGATCTCACAATCCACCCCTCTTAAGGGCTCAGCGTCCTCGCTGGCACACCGCCTGGTGTCTGACTCTGATACCATTTGTAACAGCCCAAGCACACTGCTAGTAGTATTGTCCGCTTTAGTTGTTAAGTATCACTGTCAACTACACGATTTTAAAACGCGCCTGTTAAGAAGAGGTTTCCACACCCTTATAAGGAATGTTTCGTTCCCCTCTCCAACCGATGTGGGATCTCACAATCCACCCCTTTAGGAACCCAGCATCCTCGCTGGTACACTTCTCGATGTTTGGCTCCGATACCATTCGTAACAGCCCAAGCACACCACTAGCAGATATTATCCACTTTAGCCCATTACGTATCGTCGTCAACTACACGGTTTTAAAATGCGTATGTTAGGGAGAGGTTTCCACACCCTTATAAGGAATGTTTCGTTCCCCTCTCTAACCGATGTGGGATCTCACAATCCACCCCCATGGGGTCCAGCGTCCTCGTTGGCACTCCACCTGGTGTTTGGATCTGATACCATTCACATCAGCCCAAGCACACCGCTAGCAGATATTGTCCGCTTTAGCCTGTTACGTATCACCATCAACTACACGGTTTTAAAACACGTCTATTATGGAGAGATTTTCACACCCTTATAATAAATGTTTCGTTCCCCTCTCCATCCGATATGAGATCTCACGTACCAACTTTTCGCATAAAAAATTAGGTGGTGTGAACTTACTTGCAAAGATGCCATCTGCTTTTGCCACATATCCTCCATGGACTTCATCTTGGCTTCATATTCTAACCGCCTAGCCTCAAATTGCTTTACTTGGTCCCGCAATGCAACATTTTCCTCTTCCTTTTTCCCTATGGTTGCTTCCGCTTCAACGACCCTCTTTTGAAGGTCGGTCAGTGTTGCAGGCAACGCGTGATCCTGCTCGAGAAATAAGAGACCGTCACGGACACTCGCACATACATATAGTCCTAAACTTACGAGCACGATTACCCAGTAAACACATTTCCCTCAACTATGTCGAACAGGTAAAAGAAATAACACGAGGATACCTCTGAAAGTCTCCTGCCCCTGTTCGGTCGGTTTTCAAACCTATTCGAATCACTCTTGCCCATAAAATGATTTCGAACCAACGAACCACGTATTACTGCAGGGTAAAGCGGAAGATATAAGATTAGTATGATATCGATCATTACAAATGTTGCAGCGTGACATAACACTCGTGATTACCGGATTGTAATCGTATGATTGCCTGCTGTTCATACACCTTTGAAGGAACATTGAAAGCGCACACAGTGAATGAGAACCTCTTCACCTTACCAGTACTTCTCCTTCTAGAACTTTCGCCGCGAATAACTGCATAGATAAATTGATTGATCAGCGTTTATTGCGGACTATCCTCTTAATTTGAAGCGTGCAACCATGTTTACAGAGTAGGAATTGGTGAACGTATAATAGCCCAAGCCCACCGCTAGCAGATATTGTCCTCTTTAGCTTTCCTCAAGGTTTTTAAAACCTGTCTGCTAGGGATTCCACACCCTTATAAAGAATGTTTCGTTCTCCTCCCCAATTGATGTGGAATCTCACAATCCACCTCCCTTCAGAGCCCAACATTCTCACTTACACTCATTTCTTTCTCCAATCGATGTGGGACCTCCCCAATTCACCCCCTTCGGGCCCCAGCGTCCTTGCCAGCACACCGCCTCGTGTCCACACCCTTCGGGGCTCAGCCTCCTCGTTGACACATCGCCCCGTGTCTGACTTTGATACCATTTGTAATGACCCAAGCCCACAACTAACAGATATTGTCCTCTTTGGGTTTTCCCTTTCGAGCTTCCTCTCAAGGTTTTAAAAACTCGTGAGCTAGGGAGAGGTTTCGACACCCTAATAAAGAATGCTTCGTTCTCCTCCCCAACCAATGTGGGATCTTGGACAAACTTTTTGAAAAGATGAAACTTAAGGACCGATATATAACAACGTATTAAGCTACCAGCAATCGAACTATAAAGATCGACAATATACATGATTGTAAGATCGTGGCGGCATGCTTAAGTTCATGGAAGTGGCCACGAGAATGGCTACCACGGAAGTGTTTTTGAACCCCAAGGATGCTTTGCATAGCTTGCGTCCTCCTTTCCTCCAAGGCGGCCCGAATCTGAGAACCACAAAAACCCATCACCACGATACAAACTCGAATCGAAAGTAAATTTCAATTCTCCAATGAAATATCATTTCTCATCTTAACAGGAAAAACGAAAGACAGGACTCACCTGCCCAGTTCGGAATAATAGTTTCGTATAACCAACATGGTACATCTCGGGGTGGACATCAAAATGCTGCAGAACAGCAATTGATATACTCAACGGATCTCGAGCTACACCCGCTTCTTCAAGGAAGAATTCATACCTTACATCATATTCAGACATGAAATTCAAGAACAGTCTAGTTATAGCATAAAATTTAATGAAGCTAGTGCAAGAAATTTCCTCCTACCTTCCAGCAAATTCTTTATGCGTTATCCTGATAGGATATCCAGACCTTGAAATCCTAATAACCTCCAAAATGCCACAGTACCTAAGTTGTTGTAGGACAAGGTCCTCCTCAAATAAGCCACAAACTTGACTTCGGTTCGGTCTCATGCAACAAATGAAGTGATGGCTCGTGCACTCCAATTTATGAAATAGCTCAAATAGTAGAGCCTATTCAAACAGAAGAGATGCATAAGTTGCCATGAAAATGTCAAATAAAGAAAAACCGATACGCTCGCAACTATTTTACCTTGTACTTGGTACCAACACCTGGCTCAGGGGATTCTACGCCCTTTGTAGAGCTTATCGAACCTGCTGGTTTGTAGGAATGGTTAACCATTTTGGAGGCAAATATTTTCAGTAGCTTGGAAGTACATGATGAAAAGAATTGGATGGAATCTGAAGGCAGGAGATCTCTATTCTTCTCCAAAAACCCATTTGTATCATATACAACCTACAGTAGAGAACCAAGATGCTGATAAAATCTGTTCATAATAATTAACTTTTTTGCTAAGAAAAAGGATGGGAGATTGGAATAACTAACCTCTCCAACGTAATGTCGAACGCCGAAAGCCCTACCTCTTTCCCCTTTAAAGCGGGGATGAGATTTAAAGTGCTGCTTAAGTTTATTAGCAAATGTCAGGTCTGTAGCCTTCGGAAAACTTAACTCTTCGTCCATCAAGGCGAGAACTCCTAGAGGCTTCTGCACAATTCCATCAGATAAAATAAAGTAATCACACTATCTCAGGAAATGGAAATGATATGTGCACTAAAACGAAATAGAAATAAGTCTAAATGTAACCGGTCAAGCCCACCGCTAGCAGATATTGTCCTCTTTGTGCTTCCGCTCAAGATTTTTAAAACGCGTGTGCTAGGGAGAGGTTTCCACACCCTTATAAAGAATGCTTCGTTCTTCTCCCCAACCGATGTAGCTCTCACAATCCACCCCCCTTCAGGGCTGAGCGTCCTCGCTAGCACTCGTTCCCTTCTCCAATTGATGTGGGACCCCCCCAGTCCACCCTCTTTTGGGGCCCAACGTCCTTGCTGGCACATCACCTCGTGTCCACCCTCCTTCGGGGCTCAACCTCCTCGCTGGCACAAGATACCATTTGCAACAGCCCAAGCCCACCGCTAGTAGATATTGTCCTCTTTGGGCTTTCCCTTTCGAGCTTCCCCTCAAGGTTTTTAAAATGCGTCTACTAGGGAGAGGTTTCCACACCCTTATAAAGAATGTTTCGTTCTCCTCCCCAACCGATGTAAGATCTCACAATCCACCCCCTTGAGAGTCTAGCGTCCTCACTAGCACACAGCTCGGTGTCTGGCTTTGATACCATTTGCAACAATCCAAGTCTACCGTTAGCATATATTGTCCTCTTTGGGTTCTCCCTTCTAGACTTGCCCTCAAGGTTCTAAAACGCGTCTATTAGGAAGAAGTTTCCACATCCTTATAAGCAATGCTTCATTCCTTTCTCCAACCGAAATGGNAGCGTTCTCGTTGACACTCGTTCCCTTCTCCAATTGATGTGGGACCCCCCAATCCACCCTCCTTTGGGGCCCAACGTCCTTGCTGGCACACCACCTCGTGTCCACCCTCCTTCGGGCTCAACCTCCTCGCTGGCACATGATACCATTTGTAACAGCCCAAGCCCACCACTAGTAGATATTGTCCTCTTTGTGCTTTCCCTTTTGGGCTTCCCCTCAAGGTTTTTAAAACGCGTCTGCTAGGGAGAGGTTTCCACACCTTTATAGGTTTCCACAAACTATCACAAGTTAATTCATGGTTAAGAAATTCGGACTACCTTCTCAATAAGGTTCAAACACTCTTGATTGTCTTCAAAGTTGACTTTCATACCGTCGACCCCGTTAAATTCATAGTCCTACAAAAATAAACCGAGCAACTTCAACGTTCCTACTTACAAAAGCCATAAAACATCAGCATTTGAAGTACAGGAAATTTCAAACTTCTCACCTCCTGCTGAAGTTTGAAAAGATGCCGAATAAAATGCTGCTGCAGTCTCTCATTTGCATAATTGATACAAAATTGTTCGAAGCCGTTCTTCTGAATTCGGGGCAGCAAGATAATCACCATAAGATGTCATTGCATAAAAATCACTCATAGATGGATAGAATAACATGCCTTAAATGACTCGAACCCATAGATGTCAAGGACATTAATGGATCTTCCAGAATACTCCCTTCCTGGTTGAAGCGACTTATTGATCTGTTCTACAAGCCAGTCAAACAAGCTTGCATAGATAAATTTTGCTAATGCATCTCTTGCATCAGTAGCCTGTATTTATACGACACATGGACATCGTGTTACAGTAAAAGAACGCTTTCTTAGACAGCTAAGAATTGATGTATACCGACTTCACAGATGAGTAGAAAGCAACCTGTTGTAATGTCGATTTTTTAGCAATGCTATCCTTGCCAGATTGCTCTTTGTGGGTTGATAAAACTAACTTAAGCTCATTAAAACTGCAGCCCATCAGCTTGGCAGCATTTGCAACCGCTGTATAAAAAAGTTCATGAAAAAATGTTATAAAAAGCCTATAGTAAATGGAGCGGGTTTTTGTCGGGCTACCTCTTCGAGAGGTAAAATTCATCTGCAGATACACACAAAAAAGTAACACGTGCATCGAAACATCCAACCTACATTTATTCTATACAACCACTGACATAAATTACTTATCAGAATGGAATGAGAATGAGAATGAGAGGTCTAGAACTACGAGGACGATGCCATGACCGCCATGAGGGTCTAGAGAAAGGTTACTCTTCAAACTACGGACATCGCCTACTTAAGATATTAAATATCTCACCATTTTGTAAAGTGAAACAATTGTCACGTGAGAATAGTTGAGACATGCATGAGTTGACTCAAACATCGTAAACCAGGTGGTACGAATCTTGGTGCGCGTATTACCTTCATTAGCTATGACCTCTACATGATTTTCGCTATCAATTATTTGAAACGTAATGTTCCCTATCCACAAAACTGCAGCAAGCAAACCAAATGCATGCTCTTGATCTTCCTTTGTGAATTGAAGTGTGTCTAAGGCTTCCTGTAGGCAAGAGAGGAAGAAGATATAAGACATTCAAGATAGAATAACTAAAAGAAGTTGGTTGGTTGCACTCGGATCGAAGTATTATATAGTTCTTTACCACAAGAATGTTAAATTTCCGTGCATCATCGACACCACCAATCACCAGGCATTCACTGTGATTGAGGTAACTGTACTCACTGGCCGCTCTGATATTAAATTTCTCTGGAGACGTAAAAACGAAGAAATAGTATTAACTTCTACTTAATCATGAGGGTACCACAATAATTTCAATAACAACATATAGAAACAATGGTTGTAAAGGAAATTTAGTGATTGTGCATTCCTCGATCTGGTATATACAGATACAGTCGGCAGTGCATCGAGTACTGGTATTCTAAAAGGAAATTTAGAACATCCTGCAGGCTCGGTAACGAAAATTAAACCGAGCAACAGAATTACAAAATTCATGGTTCCCCTTGTTGTAAAAAATCTGAAATTGACGACATAAATGATTCGAAAAGAAAATACGAGCACAAATACCTTTAAGTCTAGATGGTAGTCCAGCACAAAGTTGATAGAAGATGTGGAATGATCTTTCGCCATTAACCAGGCGAATGACTCTCGACTGCTCAAAGGAGACACGACAACTTCAGGACAACACACAATACACAGTATGTTTTTTCTCGAAGATCTGCTAGAACAGAAATAATTACCTTATCCAACAGAACTATTTGAAATTTGGCAGGTGGGTCGACATGCGATATGCACGAACGGTAACAGAAAGTTAATAAAAGTAATCTGAAAGAGAAATTATAATATATCACGGTCGCAGTAGTTTTCTTACAAGTCTGGATTACAGCACCACATAGCTTCCCTGTTCGGCTAAAAAGAATTTCAATCAACTTCCCCTGCATAGTGACAGATTATCATGGTCAGACAAAAAGGAAAAACAAAGGAATGGTAATAAAAGCAAAGGAAAAGAATCTAACAAATCTGCTGGCATTGTTGTTTCTGGAGGTTTTTGCATTCCCGAATGCTTCGAGTATAACATTCGCTCGAGAAATTCTGTCATCTATGCCACTGACACCACCGAGAGAAGTCAAGTATTCAAGCACAGATTTTGCTGTCTCCGTTTTTCCCGCTCCACTTTCGCCGCTAGTATATAACAAAAACAAAATCATTGAAGTCTAAGCATAATTGAATACTGGAATTTGGAATGCTAGATTGAAATCTAACCTGATGATAATGGATTGATTAACTTCATCTGCAACAGGAATGACAATCCAGATTCATGGGCGTTAGATATAAATTACAACCGACCAAATACAAAGTTCGAATCAACGAAGGAGAATAAAAGATATTGCAGATGAATTCATCCACCTCTTAACATCCCAGAATAAGCAGCATCTGTTGTAGCATAAACATGAGGGTTGTTTATGACTCTCTGTCTGTAGGCTTCAATAAATTCTTTTCCATACTGTTTAATGTCTTTCAAGGGGTTGAATGCTATCAAAACCGACCCTGCGTTACTCTGCAACAACGAAACCAAGAAACTATAAATACATAAACAGAGAAGAATCATAATATCTTTAAAACTAAATCACACGAACATAAATCTTATCCTGAGAAAATCTTCGATGGAGACTGTGAAGAACCGAAGGCTCGTTCAGAAAACCAAGCTGTACAAGATCATCAACCCCCTCGATGATATCTGGATTGGCAGGTAAAAGATCTACGGTCGAAATTTTAATAACCTAAGCATTGTACATTTATCATCAGCAAGTTTTTCAAGAATCCAACCAATCATCAATGTTATGGACTACCTTTTTGTTCGAAAGCATGACAGATGCCTCCGCCCCAGTGCTCGACTGTATGGTTCCTAACTCCCATTGTCCATTTGGAAGTTGACACCAAACATGGAGTTTCTGATAGCGTGACGTGACGAAAAAACATACACACGAGATTTAGATAGCTATATTTACACCAATAATGTAAAGCAACTGTTCACTAGTCCTATTCATTACAATCAAATTGAGTCATTTCCCCTAAAAATTGAACTCCTGGATCAAGAACAAAGGATTTGCAAGATATGCAGCAGTAGGAACACCAGTACAAACTTGATGAATGCAATGAACTATGTAGCAAGTAAAAAGAAAAACAAGAATCATCCAACATTGAAAAATATTGGTACATCAACACAATATAACCGGAAGAACACTATGAACAAAATGAATACCTTCTGAAGAAAATAACCGATATTGTCCTCCCAATAAGACCCACGAAGATTCGAACCATTCACTCGATCTCCATTTTCATTTTCAGAAGCTAACATGTAAGGCGATTCCTCATCTTGATCTCTATTCAATCTCTTGAATGCAAAGTTACCCAAACGATTCTCCTTTCTCATTACATCTTCCCTTCCATTAAAGCCATTAATAGAGCAGCCAGAGGAGCCATCAACATTAACCCTGAAATTGACAGGTAAAGCCCGTCCCACCGGGGGAGTCCGAGCCTTCGAAGTGGGTCGAGACGGCAATGCAGGGGGCGCGTCTTTAGGCTTATCAACCTCATCCCTTCGTCGAAGCGAATCGAGCATTTCCTCGAGTGAACTCCGAGCTATCGTCGAAGGCGATGGCGATAACATCATTTTGGCAAAACCCCACTACTCCAAATCCCGAAATTCCACAGAATTCAACCCAGAAATCCGAAATTCACCTCACTTAACCCAATAAAATCCAGCCAAAACCCCAGAATCAGATGGGTATACAAAAGAATTATATACCCAGAATCAGATGGGTGTTAGAGAAGAATTATAAATACCCAAAATGCAGAATCAATCAGAATTTAAACAAAAACAGTGGTGAAATAGAAACAGAAGATATGAAGAACACAATCGAAAACAACAACAAAAAAAAGGGGGCAAAATTTTCTTGAAACTATTCCTTTCCCCTCTCACTCTGTTCGTTAAAACCCAAAAAAATTATGTAAAAGAAAGAAGAGGAGAGAGAGAGAGGAGAGAGAGAGGTGTAAGAGAGAGAAGTTGATGAATGTCTTGGTTTTTGTTGTTGTTGTTGCTTGAAGCTTTTTGTTTTGAAAAGAAATTTCAAAATTTGTTTCGGGCAGGTGGAGCTGTAGACTCCCAAACATTTCCTTGCAGCAACCGCCTGGTTCCCCCATTTGGGATTCCGAACAAAATATTTTATTTTATTCATTTTTTAAATAATAATTAAATTCATTTCCATCTTTTCTTTTATTTATTTCCTTTTTTAGGATAATGTTTTGGTAAACATCAACTTTTAGTTTCTTTCCAGCTTAAAAAATTTAATTAATAATAATAATAATAACTTCAAATTTTATTTTAGCGATCCAATTACAATAAAATCCTTTTTTTTTAATATTAATATGATTAGATTACTCGATCTAATTACAGTTTAAACGGTTAAAATAATATAAATTATTATTGTCGATGTTTTTTCATAGGTTATAAATATTTAAAAAAAAATACAAAATTTATAATTTAAATTAAATTGAAATAGTGGGAAATTCTTAATTCTCAGTGGTGGATTAATAAATTGATTTTGTTAGTGTGAGTCAAATCTTCCACAGGTCATCGTTGAAATATTAAAAAATAAATAAATAAATAAAAATGTTATTATTAGTATAAATCGACGGTTATGATGACAGATAATGAAGTTATTAATTGATTAATTGTACAGCTAGGATGCTATCTAAACTAGCTTATGCTTGTTCAATTTTTTTTTCCTTTTTTATTCTAATTTTTAATAAAATTATTTTGTACCAACCTAAAATTTTAAGTGAAAACGAATAAAAATCTCGGATTGGTTAGACTACCATGTTATATAAACACCCGTATAATTTGTTTCCAGAAATTAAATTTTAGTTTGATAAATACATTAAAATAGTATAATAAGATTAGATATTTATAGGTGCATTATTTCATCAATAAATTACTCCTCAATAATGAATTTAGGAAACAATAATATATTAGTCCATGCTTACGCAATAATTAATTGAGAAAACAATAATATATTAATTAATGCTTTCCTTTTTTTTTTTTTTTTTTATNTCTTACTTTAAAAAGACCAGTAATTAAATATTCAAATTGATTATAACATTACAAATTTCTATAATAAAAAAATATATTATTTATTTATTTATTTAATCAGTAAAGTCGAATTAATTTCTTCCAACTTTATAAAAATAAAATAAAAAAGGAAAATGGTTTTATAACTTATTGGTTACAAAGGCAACACATTTTGGTCAATGAATGGGGCAATTGTTCTGTGGACCATATGCAAGGGCTGATTGGAGTGGGGCCCATTGAATTTATTAAATATTTCTACAATTTTATTATTATTATTATTAATTATTTAATCTATAAACTTTACACTAAAAAATTAATATTTATGCAACATGTAGCTTCGAGTATGATTAGTAAACTTATTTTTAAAAAGTATATTAAAATAATTAAATCTTATTTTTTTTGGTTAATTGTAAATACTTGTTGAGATGAAGGGCAAATACGTAATTTTAGAATTTGGAAACAAAGTTGGCCTTTGGTTGGTGTGATTGAAGGTGCAGAAAAGGATAAGGAAGGGATTGATTTTATTTTTTATTTTTTATTTTGTAGTTTAACGGTCCAATATAATTTATTTTTAAAAGTATTTGATATCTTANCATGACAAGGGATTTTGTGGAATTTGAGAATTTAATAAATGATTGGTGTTTTGGTCAATGTCTGTGGGATGTGACATTTTGATTAAATTTGGAGGGAGTTTTGAATTAAATAGGAAAATTATATTTACATTTCTACCCTTTCAAAAAAAAAAAAAAAAAGACCCATATTTGACTTTGGAAGTGAAATAGAAAAAATATTATATTTTAATTTTTTTTCTTTTGCATGGGTAGATTGGTAAAATGATATATAATTTTATTTTATTTTTCTACTCATAATTTATCGGGTAATTATCATCCTCAAAATTAAACTAGGTTAATTTAATAAAGTTAATTTCATTATTTGACTTTTTTAACTTTTATCTCATCGTAATTTAGGATAGGTTTATTAATTAATAAACAGAAGTCAAACTTTATAATCAAACTTCATAAATCGTCTCAATAACTAACAAACAGACAATAATTTCTCAAGCAATCTCCAACTGGCAATATTACTTCCTTTCATCACGTCTGATTATTTACCTTGATTATTAGCTAAGGTAAAGTGAAGTCCCCGTTGATTAAGGAGTTATTTGTCAAAATAAATAATAAATAATTAAATCAAATAACTCATGAAATTCAGAAATAAATAAATAAATAAATATAAAGGTAGGAAGGACCATTTTGTGAAAGAAAGGGATGATGATTGTGGGCACATGGGAGGGCAAAAAGGTAATTTAAGAGTAGTTTTGGAATTTGATGATAACGGTAACGTGGGGCCCTGCTAGATTAGGGGACAAAAGGGAAATTTCAAAATTAGATAAAACCCAATAATTTTCATTAAAAACAAATAATAAATAAAAAAGGACACCTAATTCCCCGGAGTTTGTTTGGGAACTTCACGTTTGTTTTCTTCTATTAATTAAAACTTTTTGAAAAATCATAATAAAATATAAAATATTATTTTTATTCTAAATATGTTGTCCATGTCTAGTCAATTTTTAATTTTAGTTGTAATACTTTTAAAAGAATTTTAACTTTATTATTATTATTAAAAGAAAAAAAAAAGAATTTGTGTATTAATATGTGACATTAGAGTATTTTAAATTAGTGGCGAAGAAGATTTTAGAATTGGAACTCCCAAATATATATATATTATATGATTTGGCGATTGTGCGGCACCCACTCTTAGCATTGAGTGGGTCAAGCCTACTTCGATTTACGTTGCCTATAGTTGAGCAACGTGAATACAAACCTCGGGTCTCCATTTCAAGAGAAGGTTTTAGAAAGCGATAGAGAGAGAGAGTTTCGACAGCAAGAGAAAGAAATTGAAATTGGTGTTACATGAGAATGTAAGCAAAAGACAACAACAACGGCTTATACATATAAGTAGTCTTATGGACTATTTTATTCCAAAATTCATAGCTTAAACTTTGATTTATTCGATTTTACATTTAAAAAAAAAAAAATATATATATATATATATATATATATATTTTATCACGTTTTAATTTTTGAAAATTTAAATATTTTGTTAGAGTTACTGTTGTTTTCGAAATTTGGACAAAAAAATCGTACGGACAAATAATAATAAAATTTTATCTTAAAAATAAGATATTCGTAGGTTGAGGGGAAGATGATGGTTATTTAATTTAAAAATAAATTAAAATTTTTAAAATTAAATAATTATTAACATAAAATAACTTTTATGTCAAAATTTAAAATGATTTGAATAAAAGAAACTATTCTAAAAAAATATGAATTAAAAAATGATTTTAAATGTTGAAATAAAAAGAGGAAAATGGATGGAATGATTGATGCCCGTCCTCACTTTTTAGGAAATAAAAAAAAAAATAAAAAAATAAATAAAGTGGATTAAAAGGGAGGGGGAAAAGGGGATGTTTTAGATATTTAAAATTATCCAAAGTGAAAAATTTATTGAAATGTAGCTATCTTTGTAGCCCAGTCCCTCAAGTCTTTCAATTATGAAATTCACCCCTTTTTTTTCTTCTAATTATTAATTCGGATTAGTTTTAAAATAAAATTCAGATTTTAGTCAAAACTTACAACAAAACTCCACCATCTTCCTTTACGATTGGAACCCAATTCAAATTTCACCATTTTTCTAATGATGGCCCTTTTTATTATTATTATTTTTTTAAAATTATGTACAAATTTGAAAAGCGGACAATATCTGCTAACGGTGGTTTTGGACTATTACAAATTATATCAGAGCTAGGTTACTGAACGATGTGAGGCACTGGTCGGAGTAGGATTAGACTTGGACGATGCGAGACACGACCCTCTTTATAATAGACACGTTTTAAAATCGAAAAGACCAAAAAAGAAAAAGTTATAAGTTTAGTTAAGATCGGATGAAATCATTAAATGGGGGCGTAGTATAAAATAATGACTAAATAGGATTGTTAATAATACAGATCAAATTATTAATGTACGATATTATTTGCCAAGATTCAATATTTTACTAAATAGGATTGATTAATTATTGAACCAATATTCAATATTTATGGAGTATAATTCAATAATTATTAAAAAGGAAGCTCGTAGAGCTTTTTTGACGTTTTAGAAGGGAGACGAGATCAACCAGAACCCAATGAATAATGTGGGTTTTCGTTCAGGTGAGATGAAAAGTAGTACGCCCATAACATAGGAAATTGTAGTTTAGTCTATCTTTATGCTCGGAATGAATGTCCAATGAAACCTATTCCTCTAAAATGAGGTACTTTCTGGTTTTTGGTATAAAACCTAACCATTGCTTACAAATGTATCTAAGACTATCATATAAATCAATTTGCTTTAGTGAAAATTTTGGTCGAATCGCTCCTGTAGTTCAAGGTAGATAAGGGCTCTCGAGCCTACAATGAGTTACAAAGAGAGTGAGAAACCATTCTTAGGCTTTGGTGCCTCCTATAGCCAATCGAAGCATATAGATTCGTAAAATTTTAAATTAACAATAAATTCAAGCTTCAGGGAACTCATAAACTAATCCAACTCATAAAAATTTCAGTTATTTGAATCCAACCCAACCCAAACCATCGAAATTTTCGGGTCATCTCATTGAAAGGTAGAGAGATAAAATGTAAATAAGCAGGGATAGAAGGGCATTTATGAGAAGTGGATGTGGGGTTTGGAGAGCTTTTAATGATGCAACATGACATAATGTCATGTCTTTGTGTTTTTTTGAGTGCGTACCAAGTTAGGAGAATCTCATATTCTTTGACAACATTATTTTGTCACTCTTTTGTTGCTTTCTTTGGATCTCATATTCATTGCCTTTCTTTCAATTTCAACTTGGATTACATGTGTTCTAAGCTTTTCACCCAACTTTTCTTCTTCTTCTTTTTAATTAGCTTACAAGTCCAGAAATTTTAGGTTAAATGGCCCGTTTAGTCCTATACTATTTCTAAATTTTTAAATTTGTATAATAAATTGTTAAACGTACGCCTTTAAATTTTAAAAAGTATTGAACAAGTGAAATACCTATTAAAATTGTTTTTTTTTTTTATTTTAAAAAGAACCATTAAGTGTCCAGACTTATTGCGCTCGAGTTGCATTCTTGGAACCATTAAGTCTTTGCTTTATTTTTGAGACAAAACTGAGGAAATCTCTGTATTTGTGTACTCTGTTTCACGTTTCCCGTTGATTTTCTTTTTCTTTTTTCTTTTTTTTTCTCAGACATTCTTTGTCGGATTATTATTATTATTATTATTATTATTATTATTACATGCGGAAGCTTTTGCCAAATAAGCTACCCATACATTTGTTCTTATTTTTCCCGCCAATGGGAAGTTGACAAGTGTCGCCTGATCGTATGGATTTATTCTCGTGTCATTATTTTTAGTAACGTACGTTGTATGTACTCTGGTTTCTGGTTTTTTTATTTATACTCTCAATATATTTAAATGTTCAATTTTTTTCTTCTGGATGTTTCTTTAACAGTAATTTACTATACTGCCCCCCCCCCCACATGGTTAAAAGAACAAAGACAGCAGTTGGCCCAAATGTTATACATGGGCTTGGGCTTCTGAAAAGAACAGTCCAAAGGCCCAAATCCTGAAGCAGTCCAAATCCGCATCCGATTTCACATCCTTCTCCGAATCATCCGCCGCGAAGCACTGTCGTAGGATGAGGATATACTAGGTACGGGTGTACTTGATCTCCATTGGACTGAGTTGAAAGATTTTTTTGACCTAATCCAAAACTCAACTTACATATTTGGCTATGAGGGCTTTTTCGAGAAAGATCTTCCTAAGAGTGACAATCTCATACTATCAATTGTGTGGGCAGAGCATCACCCCTTCATTCGCTATTAAGAAGACAGCCCACGACCGGAGGATTTGGGGGGAAAATGGATTATTCTTTTATATTCGCATGGCCGGATCGAGAACAGCTCCAGCCTCGTGGGTCTCCAACCTTACCTACTGCTTTCGCTCTCAGATCTGACCTGAGACTTGATCTAACAAGAAGAGGAAGCTTAGGGTAGGGCTAGCGGCAAACAAAAGCATATTCTGCAACTGGAGTCTTTTACCAACCAAACCTGATAACATAATCAATCTCGGTCTACGAAAAGCTACCACTCCTAGAATCTCAGCTCAAACACATGAGCTATGTCTCTACTATTCTAATGGTTCCAGATTACACTGAAGAAGCTGGAAAGTCTTAGAATAAGGCTTGTTCTACTCCAACCATACACATCCAGAGATTTCATGCATTATTAGCAAACTGAGTCGATATTTGTAGAATCCCACTCCATTACAGCAGTCAAAAGAGTATCATTTGATTCTCAAATTATAGCAAACAACAAAAGCAGTGCCCGAAGTTAGGTAGATATTGGCTACATATTTATTTCAATATTTTTACTTAGGGGGTTTCTAAGGGTCTTAAGTTCTTCTTGGTGTCGTACTTAATCCTTGTAACTACCCTTGGCCTTCCTTGGACCCCTTTAACCTTCTTTTGGTCTCTTAATCCTTTTTCTGGATTCCTTAAACCTTTTTTGCACACCTTAAACTTATTCTTAATCCTTTTTCTGGATTCCTTAAACCTTTCTTGCACACCTTAAACTTACTCTTAATCGAGTGTCTTAACCTTACTAGGGGTCTTACAAATTCTTCCCCTCTCGTCCCTGAAAGTTCACTATTCTTACCTTGTCTTAGGATACTTGTCCTCAGTTATGTCCTTCCAAGTTTTTTGAAAGTCTTTTTATAGGTTTGAACTTCTCCAACATATCCTTATAATTTGCCCGTGTGGCCTTTAGTTCTTTAACTTATGCCTTAAGCCATTTTCCCTCTTTGACCGTCTTCTCCTATTTCTTTTCCAAAACCTTTTCCATCCCTATCAAACCTTGCTAGGGCATTGAGAATTCTCTTTTTTGGGTCTCCTTAACTTTCCTTGGGTCTCTTACAACTTCAACTTAGTTGAGTGTCTTAACCTTACTTGGGGTCTTACAAATTTTCCCCTTCGTTAGAACCTTTGTCCCCTAAAATTCATTTTTCTTACCTTGTCTTGGGGTTCTTGTCCTTGGTTATGTCATTCCATTCCTGTGGGTCCTTTTATAGGGTTTTCATTTTTTGACATGTCCTTATTATCTACCCCTGCGGCCTTTAGTTCTTAACTTAAGTTTTCCATTGTCATTCTTGCATTTCCTTAAGTCTTCCATTGTCATTCTTGCATTTCCTTTTAATCCTTCTTGTACAAGGCGGGTTCTTAGGATCTTCTTTCCTTGGCGTTACAAGGTCTTCCTTAATCCTTGTAACCACCCTTAGACCTTCATTAATCCTTGTACTCTCTAGCCTCTACTCTTGTACCTGTACATTGCCCAGGTCACCTTATTTGTAGATGAAGCTTGCACCAACCTTGAAACATCTAGAATGAGGTTGATTTTAAACTTTTATTTGTTGTTCTTACCTTGCCTTGGGGTACTTTAAGGCCATGTCTTCTAAACATCCTTGGTTCAAATTGACAAGTTTTCCTTTGTCATGCTTACGTTTTCTTAAATCTTAGACCTTATCTTCTTCCTTTTAAGTTCAAAAAGCCTCAACATAATCAACTTTGTTCCTTCAAGGTTCTATTATCTTAGAGATTCTTTTTGTTCCTTCTTGTACAAGACGGGTTTTTAGGGTCTTAAGTTCTTTCCTTAGTCTTCCTTAATCCCGGTAATTACTCTTACCCTTCACTCATCCTTGTACTTTCAAGCCCTCACTCCTGTCCCTAAATGTTGCCCTATGACCTTCCTTGAGTCTCTTAATCCTTTCTTTGAATTCCTTAGATCTTTTTTGGGCAATTTAAACGTCTCAACCTCACTTGGGGTCTTACAAATTCTCACCCTCTTAAGAACTTTTTGTCCTAAAATTTCGTTGTTCTTACCTTGCTTTTGGGTATTTGTCCTTAGTTATGCCCTTCCAAGTTTGTTGAGGGTTCATTCATAGGTTTGTCCTCACCATGTTCTTACAATTTTCTCGTGGCATTTAGTGCCTTAAGATCGTGTACTTGTTCCAAAATTTCCCCTATTGACTGTCTTCTCAATTTTCAACTTCCTTGGTTGAGATTAACAAGTCTTCCTTGGTCATCTTTGTGCTTCCTTATATTTTAGAGATTAACAAGTCATTTAGAGTTCATTTGGTTCATAAATCAACACTTGGGTAACAGGGGCATTTTGGTCCTCTTGCATTTATCCTCGGTTTACCCCCTAACAAACTCCAATGACCACTAAACTTCATACATATCCTTAACATGTCATCTTAAGCCTTCTATTAAAAGTTCATGAGCAGCGAAATCCATTTAGTAGGTTATCTTAACATTACTTGATTTTCAAGAAAAACGTCGGTTTAGGTCCTTATTAACTTTTGGTCCAGATTCGTTGACATTCGGGTTCTCTGTTCTCGAGCTTTCGATATTCGAATTGCAAAAAGAAATTTCAGTAGGTCCATCTTTGAGGGCATTTTCAGGAACCAAAGAGAATTTCTTGAGAATTAGTCTGGAAGGGGACTAATTTTCAAATAAACCGAGGGAAGGTCACATCTACGAGCTTCAGATGAACCAGCAATGTCATCGTTTTCTTTCACAGACAGTGGAAGAAGACGATTCGTGCCAATGCTCCTCCATTTGAAAACGACATTCCCTTGGCCTTGATTTCTTCATGAAGCTCGTAGATGCTGAATCAAGGAAGATAATGAGATCGATATCATACCTTGACGTGCACTATAGCTGAGTTATTAACTGTAGAAGTTTGCTGGAGAACTTAATCCCAGCGGGAGCAAAACCCAAATTTGGTCATGATATAGGTCTCCTTAAGGCCGTGTGTACTTGTTCCAACACTTGCCCCTTGACTGTCTTGTCAACATTCTTTGTTGAGAATGACAAGTCTTCCTTGGTCATCCTCGCGTTTCGTTATATTTTAGAGCTCATCTTTTCCATATGTTCAACAAGTCTCGATGTAATCAACATTGGTCCTTCAAAGTTGTTTCCTTGGGTTGAGATTTGAATTTGGCATATGGTGGCCCCGACATGCCCTTAGGTTGAGATGCGAATTCGGCTAATAACTGATGGCCCCAACAATCTCCTGTGTCCTCTGTGAAGCGGTCATGTGATTATGACGTGCCATAGGAGATCTTCGACCATTTAAGTGGCAACTACCCGTCTTGATGTCATGGTAGGCTCAAGACTTGGGTGGTGCATTTTTTAGTGCCATCCTTCTTGGCATAGCCTTTGATCCTTGAGCATTACTTTAAGTTCATGAGGTCTTAGGTTCGAGCTCTAAGGATTTCTCTTAAAACTCAAGACACAAAAAAGCATGAGTTATGACATGAGATTCTTAAGCCTTCACATTTCATGCATGGTCTTTCCTGAGTGTCATGCCATTATTATACTTCTTGGATTTCATCAATTCTCATTAATGGTATTTTTGGTTCATGGATAAGGTAATATACTCACTTGTGCTAACAAGGGACTTATCTTAGTTTCTTAGGTTCTTGTATCATGACTCATGGCATGTATTCAACTCGACAGCTATTCCTATCAAGTCCCATCACTACTCTCCGTGAAGACCTAATAGGTCACATGATGGTGAACATCATGAACCTAAATCTTGACATCCTGCTATGCACAGTACATCCCATCTAAGTGAGAGAATCTTGAATCTTGGAATCCTGCTTGACATCCTGCTATGCACAGTACATCCCATCTAAGTGAGAGAATCTTGAATCTTGGAATCCTGCTAAATGTTCCTAAAATAGGGCGTCCCATCTAGACGAGGAAAATATGGAGTCACGATGCACCTCATGGTGGGAGATCAAGGGTCACATAGGACATAGGTTGGAGTAGTACTTAACTTTAGGGCATACGTGTGTGGTAAACATACTTGACTTGATTCGTTACCTTAATGTTGGTTACTTGAAAAACTACACACTTGACTTGATTCATTACCTTAATGTTGGTTACTTGAAAATGAAGAGTTAACCTAAAGCCTTCTTACTAACCTAAAGCTTACTTTTTTGATTCATGGTCTTCCGGTAACATACTGATTACATGAAAATCAAGGGTTAACCTCAAGCTTACTTGCTTGATTCATGGCCTTATAGCAGCATCCCAATTACTTGAAAATTAAGGGCTAAGCTTACTTACTAGATTCATGGCCTTAGGGTACCATCTTGATTAGTTGAAATTTAAGGGCTAACCGATAGTAATACATACTTGTAACACATCCTAACTTCATTCGTGTCGTCATATTGTCCTCATGAGCATAAGTTATTCATAACATCAAACATGTCATAACATAACCCTTGGACCTCATGAATTCTTATAAGGAGGTCATGAGTGGTATCTTAGTCTTTTACTACTTGAATCATGGTTCATACCTCAACCATATTCTAATCCATTTAATACCATGTATGAGTTCTTTATGACATTTCATGTTTTTATGTCTCGTCTTGGTGAGCTTATGTCTTTATTCGTGTCGTCATATTGTCCTTATGAGCATATGTTATTCATAACATCATATATGTCATAACATCACTCATGGGCCTCATGAATTCTTATAAGAAGGTCATTAGGGGTATTCTAGTCTTTTACTACTTGAATCTTGGTTCATACTCAAACATATTCTAATGAGTTCTTTATGACACTTCATACTCAAACATATTCTAATCCTTTTAATACCGTGTATGAGTTCTTTATGACACTCCATGGGTTCTTGGTTTCTTGCTCCAAGGTTATTCTTATGACACAATCCTGGCATAAATCTTAACATGAATTCTTAAGTCCTAATCCAAGCTCATAAGTCATAAATATTTCATGGCATCGTAAAGAACATAACATGTTCCTTGAAGTTCTTGAAAGATCACAAATCCTTATTAAGGGTCTTTAGGGGTAGATTTGTCATTTCCTTAAAACCTTGGCTTATACCCCAACATGATCTAGTTCCCTTGAGATCTTGCATAATTATCGTTAAAGTCATACATAAGAACCAAAAAGAATTTCATGAGAACCAGTCTAGAAAGGTTTGATGAAAACAAGAGAAGGTCACATTTTAAGGGTACGTGACTGGTTCAATTGAACTAGCAAGTCATAGTCTGGTTCAATTGAACGGGCCGATTTGGCATGCATGTAGCTCAAGTTATTAACCATAGAAGTTCGTAGAAAACTAATCCTCATGGGATCAAAACAAAAAAAATTATTATTGGTTGGGGCCATCCGACCTTATCTCATCCCGATTCCTTCATAAAATCTCTTGATCTTCTTCTTCTCAAGTTCAAGAAATAGTTTTGGAAGGATGAATTTGCGTGGATGCTCCCAATTTCAAGTTTGATCTCTCAACTTCTCAATCATTTTTCACCTGATTCTTAAGTTTATTGGGTAGAACAATATGGACATCTTTAGCTCCCAATTTCTTCATGAAAATTTTCTCTCTTATTGCCACGAAGCTAATACATTAAGGTACTGAATTTTGGATTACTCCCAATTTTGCTCCAAATTGGCCCGTAATGAACTTTCTTCGATTCCCTCTAATCCAGATGCTCCTTTAGCTTCGTGGTTTTCATGAAAACTCATCTTTGGCAGCCCAAAATTCAATGGAACTGGTTTGGACGAACGAATTTTCCTAACTTGTTTGGGCTCAACTCTCGGATCCTTTATGAAACTTGTTAGGAAATTCATTTAGAAGTTGTAGGAATTGATTTGGGGCAAAATGTTTAACTATGGCTCTTTAATTTTGAAGAACCCGATACTAGTCTCCAATTGGAATTTAAAAAAATCTTCCCTCCAAGGACCATGAAACTCAAATTAGTGAAACTTGTTTATGCTCTTTAAACCTACTCGAGTCTCTTAATCTTACTTGATGTCTTCCAAATTCTCCCCCTCTTAAGAACTTTCGTCCCCAAAAGTTAACAGTTCTTATCTTGTTTAAGGGTACTTGTCCTTAGTTTGGTCCTTCCAAGTTTAATCTGCCCTTGTGACCTTTAGTTCTTGTCTTATGTCGTAAGCCATGGACTTGTTCCGGCATTTGTTCCTTTTGACTGTCTTCTTAACATCATTTGTTGAAATTACCAAGTCTTCCTTGTTCCTTCTAGGTCGTATCTTAGATGTTTCTGTATAAGGCAGGTTTCTCTGGGTCTTAAGTCCTTCTTTTCTTGGTATTACAGGGTCTTCCTTAATCCTTAGAACTACCCATTGCCATCCAGCCCTAGTGGCCTTTAGTTCTTAACTTATGCCTGTTCCAACCTTTGTTCCTTTTGAGTGCCTTCTAACCATCAATTGATCTTCTTTGGTCATCCTTGTCTTTCCTTATATCGTTGAGTTTATCATCTTTATGTTCAACAAACCTTGACATAATTAACGTTGTTCCTTCGAGATCGTAGTTTAGGTGTTTCTTTTGTTCCGTCTTGTACAAGACGAGTTCTTTGGGTCATAAATTCTTATTTTTGGTATATTACAAGGCTTTTCTTAATCCTTGTAACATCCCTTGGTCATCCATAATCCTTATAAACAGCCCTTGTGACCTATAGTTCTTAACTTATGTCTTAAGATATTTTCTAATTCCGACATTCGATCGTTTCGGTTGTCTTCTCAACATCCTTTGTTGAGATTAACAAGTCTTCATTGGTCATCTTTGTGTTTCTTTATATCATAGAGTTTGTCGCCTTTATGTTCAATAAGCCTGGACATAATCAATGTTGTTCCTTCAAGGTCGTATCGTAGATGTTCCTTTAATTCCTTCTTGTACAAGGTGAGTTCTTTGGAACTTAAGTTCTCCTTTTCTCAATATAGCAAGGTCTTCCTTAATCCTTGTAACATCCCTTGGCCGTCCATAATCCATATAATTAGCTCATGTGGCCTTTAGTTCTTAACTTGTGTCTATAGTCATGTACTTATTCCGACATCTGTTCCTTTTGACTGTCTTCTTAACATCCTTTGTTGAGATTGTCAAGTCTTATTTTAGATATTCCTTTTGTTCAGTCTTATACAAGAAAGGTTCTTTGGGTCTTAAGTTCTTCTTTTCTTGGTATAACAAGACATTCATTAATTCTTGTAACTACCCTTGACCGTCCATAATCCTTATAATCAACCCTTGTGACCTTTAGTTCTTAACTTATGTCTTAAGGCATGTACTTATATCGTAGAGATTGTAAGGTCTTCCTTGATCATCCTTGTGTTTCCTTATATCGTAGAGCTTATCGTCTTTATGTTCAACAAGCCTTAACATAATCAACGTTCTTCCTTCAAGGTTGTATCTTAGATGTTCCTTTAATTCCTTCTTGTACAAGGTCGGGTTCTTTGGGTCATACGTTATTCTTTTCTAGGTATTACAAGGTCTTCCTTAATATTTGTATCTACTTTTGGCTTTGCATAATCCTAATCACCCCTTGTGGCCTTAAGTTCTTTGGTTATGCCTTCATGCATGAACTTGTTCCGGCATTTGTTCCTTTTGACTGTCTTCTCAACATCTTCTGTTGAACTTGTCAAGTCTTATTTTAGATCTTCCTTTTGTTCCTTCTTGTACAACGCAAGTTTTTTGAGTCGTAAATTCTTCTTTTCTCGGTAAAACAAAGTCTTCCGCAATCCTTGTAACATCCCTTGGCTGTCCATAATCCTTATAATCAGCCCTTTCAGTTCCTAACTTATGCCTTAAGTCATGTATTTATTTCGACCTATTCTGCCATTTGTTCCTTTTGACTATCTTCTAAACATCCACTTGTTGAGATTGTCAAGTCTTCTTTGGTCATCCTTGTGTTTCCCTTTATCATAGAGATTCTCGTCTTTATGTTCAACAAGTCTTATCATAATCAACGTTGTTCCTTAGAGGTCGTATAACTTAGATGTTCCTTTTGTTCCTTATTGTATAAGGCGGGTTCTCTGGGTCTTAAGTTCTTATTTTCTCAGTATAACAAGGTCTTCCTAAATGCTTGTAATTACCCTTGGTCGGAATCCTTATAATCAGCCCTTGTGACCTTTAGTTCTTAACTTATGTTTTAAGACATGTACTTGTTTCGACATTTGTTCATTTCAACTGTCTTCGTTTGTTGAGATTGTCAAGTCTTCCTTGGTCATCTTCGTGTTTCCCTACATCGTAGTGCTTATTCTTTATGTTCAACAATCCTTAACATAATCAATATTGTTCCTTAATAGACGTGGGTTAGATGTTCCTTTTGTTCCATCTTATACAAGGTGGGTTCTTTGAGTCTTCATTTCTTTTATCGATATTATAAGGCCTTTCTTAATCCTTGTAACATCCCTTGGCTGTCCATAATCCTCATAATCAGCCCTTGTGACCTTTAGTTCTTAACGTATGTCTTAAGACATGTACTTGTTCCGACATTTGTTCATTTCAACCTTTAGTTCTTAACTTATGTTCTTCCTTGGTCATCTTTGTGTTTCCCTATATCGTAGAGTTTATCGTCTTTATGTTCAACAACCCTTAACATAATCAATGTTGTTCCTTGAAGGACGTAGCTTAGATGTTCGTTTTGTTCCATCTTGTACAAGGTGGGTTCTTTGAGTCTTAATTTCTTTTATCAGTATTACAAGGTCTTTCTTAATCCTTGTAACATCCCTTCGCTGTCCATAATCCTTATAATCAGCCATTGTGATCTTTAGTCCTTAATTAAGGCCTTAAGGTGGTATGTACTTGTTCCGACATTTGTTCCTTTTGACTGTCTTCCTAACATCTTTTATTAAGATTGTGAAGTCTTCCTTGGTCATCCTTGTGTTCTCCTATATCGTAAAGCATATCGTTTTTATGTTCAAGAAGTCTTAGCATAATCAACGTTGTTTCTTCGAGGTCGTAGCTTAGATGTCCCTTTTGTTCCTTCTTGTACAAGGCGGGTTCTTTAGGTCTTAATCTTCTTTTCGCGAAATTACAAGGCCTTCCTTAATCCTTGTAACATCCCTGGGCAGTCCATAATTCTTATAATCAACCCTTGTGGCCATTAGTTCTTAACTTTTGCTTTAATGCGTGTACTTGTTCCAAGATTTGTTCCTTTTAACTATCTTCTTAACATCCTTTGTTGAGATTGTCAAGGTCGTAGCTAAGATATTCTTTTTCTTCCGACTTGTACAAAGTGGGTTCTAAGTTATTCTTTTATCAGTATTACTAGGTCTTCCTTAATTCTTGCAACATCCCTTGGTCGTCTATAATCCTTATAATCAGCGCTTGTGGCCTTTAGTTCTTAACTTATGCCTTAAGACATGTACTTGTTCCGATATTTGCTCCTTTTGATTTTCTTCTAAACATCCTTTGTTGAGATTGTTGTGGTCATTTTTGTGTTTCCCTCCCTATATTGTAGAGCTTATTGTCTTTATGTTCAAGAAGCCTTAACATAATCAACGTTGTTCCATCAAAGTCGCAGCTAACATATTCCTTTTTTTCCATCTTGCACAATGCGAGTTCTTTGGGTCTTAAGTCTTCTTTATCGGTATTACAAGGCCTTCCTTAATCCTTGTAACTACCCTTGGCCGTCCATAATCCTTATAAACAGCCCTTGTGGCCTTTAATTCTAAATTTATCCCTCGAGACATTTTCTAGTTCCGACATTTGTTCCTTTGAATGTCTTCTTAACATCTTTTGTTGAGTTTGTCAAGTTTTCCTTGGTCATTCTTGTGTTTCCTTTCTTATTGTCTTTATGTTTAACAAGCATTTACATAATCAACGTTGTTCTTTTAAAGTTGTACCTTAAATGTTCCTTTTATTCTTTCTTGTAAAAAGCGGGTTCTTTGGGTCATACATTCGTCTTTCTCGATATTACAAAGTCTTCCTTATTCCTTGTATCTACCCTTGGCCTTGCATAATCCTTATAATAAGCCCTTGTGGCCTTAAGTTCTTTGGTTATTCCTCAAGTTATATACTTGTTTCCGGCAATTGTTTCTTTTGACTGTCTTCTCAACATCCTTTGTTGAGATTGTCAAGCCTTATCTTAGATGTTCCTTTTATTCCTTCTGGTACAAGGCGAGTTCTTTGTGTCTTAAGTTCTTCGTTTCTCGGTATAATAAGGTCTTCCTTAATCCTTGTAACTACCCTTGGTCGTCCATAATCCTTATAATTAGCCAGTGTGGCCTTCAGTTCTTAACTTATGCCTTAAGTCATGTACTTGTAACGACATTTGTTTCTTTTGACCGTATCTTCTCAACATCCTTTGTTGAGATTGTCAAGTCTTATCTTAGATGTTCCTTTTGTTCCTTCTAGTACAAGGCGGGTTCTTTGAGTCTTAAGTTCTTCTTTTCTTGGTATTACAAGGTTTTCCTTAATCCTTGTAACTACATCGGTCTTCCATAATTCTTATAATTAGCCCTTGTAACACTTAGTTCTTAACTTACGACTTAAGGCATGTACTTGTTCCGAAATTTGTTCCTTTGGACTATCTTTCATAACATCCTTTGTCGAGATTGAAAAATCTTTATTGGTCATCCTTTTGTATACTTCTATCGTAGAGTTTATCATCTTTATGTTCGAAAAACCTTGACATAATTAACATTGTTCCATCAAGGTCGTATTTTAGATTTTCATTTTGTTCCTTCTTGTATAGAGGGTTCTTTGGGTCTTAAGTTCTTCTTTTCTTGGTATTACAATGTCTTCCTTGATCCTGGTAACATCTATTGGCCGTCCATAATCCTTATCATCAACCCTTGTGGCCTTTAGTCCTTAATTTAGGCCTTAAGGCATGTACTTGTTCCGACAATTGTTTCTTTTGATTGTCTTCCCAACATCCTTTCTTGAAATTGTCAAGTCTTCCTTAGTCCTCATTATGTTTCCCTATATCGTAGAGCATATCGTCTTTTTTTTTCAACAAGCCTTAGCATAATCAATGTTGTTTTTTCGAGGTCGTAGCTTAGATGTTCCTTTTACTCCTTGTATAAGACGGCTTCTTTGGGTCATAAGCTCTTCTTTTCTTAGTACTACAAAACATTCCTTAATCCTTGTAACTACCCTTGGCTGTCCATAATCTTTATAATCAGCCCTTATAGCTTTTAGTCCTTAATTTAAGCCTTGAGGCATGTACTTGTTTCAACCGTTGTTCCTTTTGACTGTCTTCCCAATATCTTTTGTTGAGATTGTCAAGCCATCCTTAGTCATCCTTGTGTTTTCTTATATCATAGAGCTTATCGTCTTTATATTCAAGAAGTCTTAACATAATCAACGTTGTTCCTTCAAGGTCGTAGCTAAGATGTTCCTTTTCTTCCATTTGGTACAAGGCGGGTTCTTTGGGGCTTAAGTTCTTTTATCGGTTTACAAGGTCTTCGTTAATCCTTATAACTACCCTTGGTCGTCCATAATCCTTATTATCTGCCCTTGTGGCCTTTAATTCTTAACGTATCCCTCGAGACATTTTCTATTTCCGACATTTGTTCCTTTTGAATGTCTACTTAAAATCCTTTGTTAAGATTGTCCAGTCTTCCTTGGTCATCCTTATGTTTCCTTTATGTTTCCTTATAACATAGAGCTTATCGTCTTTATGTTTAACAAACCTTAACATAATCAACGTTGTTCCTTCAACGTCGTACCTTAGATGTTCCTTTTATTCCTTCTTGTACAAGGCGGGTTCTTGGGTATTAAGTTCTTCTTTTCTCGGCATTAGAAGGTCTTTTTAAATCCTTGTATCTGCCCTTGGCCTTGCATAATCCTTAAAACAAGCTCTTGTGGCCTTAATTTCTTTGGTTATGCCCTACGTCATGTACATGTTCCAATATTTGTTCCTTTGTTGAGTTTGTCAAGTCTTATCTTAGATGTTCCTTTTGCTCCTTCTGGTACAAGGCTCTTTGGGTTTTAATTCTTCTTTTCTCGGTATTACAAGACTTTCCTTAATCTTTGTAACTACCATGGTCCCTTCATAATCCTCCTTATAATTAGCCCTAGTAGGCTTTAGTTCTTAACTGATGTTTTAAGACAGGTACTTGTTTCGACATTTGTTCCTTTCAACTATCTTCTTAACATCCTTTGTTGAGAATGTCAAGTCTTCCTTGGTCATCCTTGTGTTTCCCTATATCATAGAGCTTATCATCTTTATGTTAAACAACCCTTAACATAATCAACGTTGTTCCTTTAAGGTCATAGCTAAGATGTTCCTTTTGTTCCGTCTTGTACAAGATGGGTTCTTTGAGTCTTAATTTCTTTTATCGGTATTACAAGGCCTTTCTTAATCCCTGTAACATCTCTTGCGTGTCCATAATCCTTATAACCAGTCATTGTGGCCTTTAGTCCTTAAATTAAGGCCATAAGGTGGTATGTACTTGTTCCGCCATTTATTCCATTTGACTGCCTTCCTAACATCCTTTGTTGAGATTGTGAAGTCTTCCTTGGTCATCTTTGTGTTTTCCAATATCGTAAAGCATATCGTTTTTATGTTCAAGAAGCCTTAACATAATCAACGTGTTTCTTCGAGGTCGTAGCTTAGATGTTCCTTCTTGTACAAGGCGGGTTCTTTAGGTCCTAAGCTCTTATTTTCTCGAAATTACAAGGTATTCCTTAATCCTTGTAACTACCCTTGGCCGTCCATAATCCTTATAATCAGCCCTTGTGACCTTTAATTCTAAATTTATCCCATGAGACATTTTCTAGTTCCAACATTTGTTCCTCTTGAATGTCTTCTTAACATCCTTTGTTGAGTTTGTCAAGTTTTCCTTGGTCATCCTTGTGTTTCCTTATATCGTAGAACTTATTGTCTTTATGTACATAAACAAGCCTTAACATAATCAATGTTGTTCCTTTTATTCTTTCTTGTAAAAGGCTGGTTCTTTGGGTCATAAATTCTTCTTTCTTGATATTACAAAGTCTTCCTTAATCCTTGTATCTACCCTTGGCCTTGCATAATCCTTATAATAAGCTCTTGTGGCCTTAAGTTATTTGATTATTCCTTAAGTTATGTTGTTTCTGACATTTGTTCCTTTTAACTGTTTTCTCAACATCCTTGGTTGAGATTGTCAAGTCTTATCTTAGATGTTCCTTTTGGTACAAGGAGAGTTCTTTGCGTCTTAAGTTCTTCTTTTCTCGGTATAATAAGGTCTTCCTTAATCCTTATAACTACCCTTGGTCGTCCATAATCGTTATAATTAGCTAGTGTGGCCTTTATTTCTTAACTTATGCCTTAAGTCATGTACTTGTAACAACATTTATTTCTGTTACCTGTCTCTTCTCAACATCATTTGTTGAGATTGTAAGTCTTATCTTAGATGTTCCTTTTATTCCTTAAGGTTTTCCTTAATCCTTGTAACTACATCGGTCTTCCATAATCCTTATAATTAGCCCTTGTAACATTTAGTTCTTAACTTACGCCTTAAGGCATGTTCTTGTTCTGAAATTTGTTCCTTTGGACTATCTTCCTAACATCCTTTGTTGAGATTGACAAATCTTTACTGGTCATCCTTATGTTTCCTTCTTTCGTAAAGCTTATCATCTTTATGTTCGACAAACCTTGACATAATTAACATTGTTCCATTAAGGTCGTATTTTAGATGTTCATTTTGGTCCTTCTTGTATAGGGGGGTCCTTTGGGTCTTAAGTTCTTCTTTTCTTGGTATTACAATGCCTTCCTTTAGTCCTTAATTTAGGCCTTAAGGCATGTACTTGTTCCGACAATTGTTTCTTTTGATTGTCTTCCCAAGTTCTTGTTGAAATTGTCAAGTCTTCATTAGTCCTCCTTCTGTTTCCCTTATATCGTAGATTATATCGTCTTTATGTTCAACAGGCCTTAGCATAATCAATGTTGTTTTTTTTGGAGGTCATAGCTTAGATGTTCCTTTTACTCCTTGTATAAGGCGGCTTTTTTGGGTCTTAAGCTCTTCTTTTCTTAGTATTACAAAACATTCTTTAATCATTGTAACTACCCTTGACCGTCCATAATCCTTATAATCCGCCCTTATGGCTTTTAATCCTTAATTTAAGCCTTGATGCATGTACTTGTTCCAACATTTGTTCCTTTTGACTGTCTTCCCAACATCTTTTGTTGAGATTGTCAAGCCATCTTTGGTCATCCTTGTGTTTTCTTATATAGTAGAGCTTATTGTCATTATACTCAACAAGTCTTAATATAATCAACGTTGTTCCTTCAAGGTTGTAGCTAAAGATGTTCCTTCAAGGTCGTAACTACCCTTGGCCATCCATAATCCTTATAATCAGCCCTTATGACTTTTAGTCCTTAATTTAAGTCTTCTTTTCTCGGTATAACAAGACTTTCATTAATCCTTATAACTATCATTGGTCGTCCATGATCAATAAAATCAGACCTTGTAACCTTTAGTTCTTAACTTATGCCTTAAGGCATGTACTTGTTCGTTTTAACTGTCTTCTCAACATCCTTTGTTGAGATTGTCAAGTCATCGTTGGTCATCCTTGTGTTTCCTTATATTGTAGAGCTTATCGTCTTTATATTTAACAAGCCTTAACATAATCAACGTTGTTCTTTCAAGGTCGTATTTTAGATGTTCCTTTTGTTCCTTCTTGTACAAGGCGGGTTATTTGAGACTTAAGTTCTTCTTTTCTCAGTATAACAAAGTCTTCCTTAACCCTTGTAAGATTCGTTGGTTGTCCATAATCCTTATAATAACCCTTGTGGCCTTTAGTTCTTAACTTATGTCTCAAGTCATGTACTTGTTCTGACCTTTGTTCTTTTGAATGTCTTCTCAATATCATTTGTTGCGATTGTGAAGTGTTATTTTAGATGCTCCTTTTGTTTCTTCTTGTACAAGGCGGGTTCTTTGGGTCTTAAGTTCCTTCTTTTCTCAGTATAACAAGACCTTCATTAATTCTTGTAATTATCATTGGTCGCCCATGATCTAATAAATCAGCCCTTGTGGCCTTTAGTTGTAGAGCTTATCGTTTTTATATTTAACAAGTCTTAACATAATCAACGTTGTTCCTTCAAGGTCGTATCTTAGATGTTCCTTTTGTTCCTTCTTGTACAAGGCAGATTCTTTTGGCTTTAAGTTCTTCTTTTCTCAGTATTACAAGGTCTTCCTTCATCTTTGTATCTATCCTTGGCCTTGCATAATCCTTATAAGTAGCCCTTGTGGCCTAAAGTTCTTTGGTTATGTCTTGGAGCATTTCCTAGTTGTGGCATTTATTCTTTTTTACTGTCTTCTCAACATCCTTTGTTGAGATTGATGGGTCTTCCTTCTTCATCCTTCTGTTTCCTTATATCGTAGAGCATCTCGTCTTTATGTTCAACAAACCTTGACATAACCAAGGTATTCATTCAAGGTCATATCTTGGATGTTCCTTTTATTCATTAATCATTGTAACTACTCTTGGTCTTCCATAATTTTTATAATCAGGCATTGTAGCCTTTAGTTCTTAACTTTTACCTCAAGACATTTTTTTCTTCCCGCATTTGTTCTTTTTTACTGTCTTCTCAACATCCTTTGTTGAGATTGACAAGTTTTCCTTGGTCATCCTTGTGGGGTCTTAAGTTCTTTTTTTCTCGGTATAACAAGGCCTTCCTTAATCCTTGTAACATCCCTGGGCCGTCCATAATCCTTAAGGCGTTGACAAGTCTTCCTTGGTCATCCTTGTGTTTCCTTATATCACGTAGAGCTTATCATCTTTATGTTCAACACACCTTGACATAATCAAGGTTGTTCCTTTAAGGTCATATCTTAGATGTTCCTTTTGTTCTTTTCCGTACAAGACATGTTCTACTTTTCTACCACTTTCTCCTATTTCTCTCTTTCATCACCTCACCACTCATTGCCTCTTATTCATGAACGATTCTTCTGAATTTTGTTTTTTTTTTTTTTTTTCCCTTTGTTCTTGTTTGTTTTGTTACTTGGGTCTGTTCGTTTTCTACAACTTTTGTGGGTAATTCGCCTATACGTTGTGGCATGGTTTCTCTTATGCCGAATGTGGAGTATGTAATGACCAGTGATGTGCTCTTAGTTGTTTGATTGATTTTAAATGGGATTTTTTGATCATTGAGTTTTACGTTGTCTCTCTTGAATTGGAACATTGAGATAGATTCATGGGGTTTATTATAATTGCAGAAGTCTGGCTTTTTACTCGGTTTTACTAACTACCTAAAACACTCATAAAATAGAAAAACGTAATTTAATTTCTTACTCATGAACCCTTTCAACTTTAACATTCTAATCGTTTACTCTTGAACCAAAAACATGATATCAGTAGAACACAAGAATCATCAAAAAGAAAAAACAAAGATATAATAAAGATTAAATATAGAAATCTTACATTATTAGGACCATAACATTGCCAATAACGTAATTCTCGTGAGATCTAGGCAACACATAAGGTAGTTTATGATATCAAATAGAAAATTTCTTACGTGATGGAGTGTTGAATGTAGCAATTAGAGTTGGATTCCTTGACCTCAACTTTATTATTTACATCTATGTCCTCCATTTCCATCTGAAATTTTCATAACATGGTTATTAATCAACGGATAATTTGAAACCATCAAAAGTGAACATCACCTATTTTTGTTGAAGTTTGACCGATAAATAGAATGATAAAAGTTTTGTAAAAGCAATGGCTTACCTTAGTGGGTTGTGTGGTTATATTTCATGCATCCCTGATTGTTTACAACAAACTTTACATGAACCTGACCGTCCTGCATGATATTATTAATGAAAACAATAATTATGCATTGATCTTCAATGCAGACAAATCATTAAGTTGAACAAAGAAAGTACCTTCGATTTCAACAAATTGATAGCCATCATTTTGCCCTAAACTCAAATCAGTCTCAAAAATTGATCCAGACACTAGTATATATCTCATATCGTTCATCATCATGACCTAGAGGAATGTTCGTTCGTAAGAGAAAATTCAGAATCCAAAAGCTCATTCTCAAAAACTGAAGTGGTTGAAAAGCAAAATGATTCAACCTAACGAATTTCATCAATCATAAAATATGATTCGTTTGAAAATCTTAAATGTATCTTTTACATAATGTAAGTGTGTGCACAAATGCATAGGACAACAAGATAACCTCAACCTCAATCTCAACTGTGTTAGCTAGCTTTCAAACAAACACTCAACTCAACTATGAGGGCCTTACGATTAATTAGTCCAGAAATTGTAGTAAAACCTTCATTTGTGTTGAAATCACATGCAAATTATCAATAAATAAAAAAATTTCAAAAGTGCATCAAATCATCCGCAGCTGGAAAAGAAGCTATAAATCCGCATACAAACTCCCAAATATTATGTACATCTTCCTTGATCTTTTAGATGAATCTAAATGCAAATCTGTGCAAGTTCAGAAAATGGAATACTATTGTAAGATATATGGAAACACTAACATTGAAAGACGAGCAAATACTGAAAACTATAACATCTCAAAATCAAACTTTCCAGAACTTGCAGTCAGATGCTGACATAATCCATAAGCAAACAAATGTAAACCAAAGATCAATAAGCAGACAACAATTGTGCATGGCACTAAATTTTACAATACAAGTCAACTGTTTTTTCCTTCAATTCTGGCTAAGTTCTATAAGACACTGTATTGTCTAAACTGGCTCGACAGAATGGTAACTGTGCCGATAAGATACTATATTCTTCCTTAAGAAAAACGACCTTCATGATATTAGGCTTTTTGATTCATCATTTACTTTCAGTACATCTTTTTTTTAAGAGTTGTAAAACCGAAAATCAATAAAGAACTTCACCGCCAACAAATAATGAAACTAAAAATAAACTTATAAACAATAATTACTTCCTACAGCCTTGGGCTTGGAATCATACCAGTATTCCTAGCAGATGCGAAAATCTCCCAGCGGCCTGAATTGACAGGACCAGCTGTTTTTCTTTTGCCCAAGCAATCACTTCATCAAGAGCAACTGCTTTGTTCTTCCCCACTCTGTTATATCGGAACCAATCTCAATGACATAAGAGTTCGCCGTTCTCTTCTCTTCTGCCAACACATAAATTTGAATATCAGGTTTGTTCCCTGGCTCCTCACACAGAGAAGAGATAGAAGATGATGGGGAATGAAACGAAGAATCCTAGACAATAATCACGTTACCATGGGAACGAACAATGAACCTACTAAAAACGCCCTAATCCTCCATAATCGAAACCACGAAAAATACAAAAGGTGTCGATAACAGGCAAAAAAGAGAAAGAACGAACGATCCTTCGATTAACCTCTGAAGTTGCTCGAGTGAACCCCTAAATCAGAATAATCTCTGAAATTCTCCAATAAACCCCTAAATCGGAATAGACGGCTGTGCCTTTAAAATTTCAACCCGGAACAGAGTAGTCACGACCAAATTACCGAAATGTAATTACATTACCTCTATTTTTCATCACCGGGATCAGGCGAGAAACTCCTTTCGATTCTGCTCTCTCTTGCTCAGATTGCTTGGTAATTATCTAGCGTTTGAATTCGGCAACGAACGTTCGGAAGGGAAGAGGCCGTTGATGGAGCGCTCTGATTCTAGTGTGAGAATGTGTCCTGCAGAAGAGAGTGTGAGTGCGGGAGGGATATATATGATCCCGCGGGGGCGAGACAGCTGGCGTCCGAATAAGCCGGGGGTAACGGCTCCGGAGACCATTTGGCTCTGACCGTGGAAAACCGTCGACGATACGAACGGCTACATAATTTAATTCATCTTCCGTAGTTTTAGGGATTTTTCCGATTTTATTTTTATAATATTTTGTTTATTTAAACAAATCATGAAGTATTGTTTTTTTTTTTTTTTTTTTTTNCTTTTTTTCTTTTTCTAAGGAGATTTTGTCCAACAAACCGTCCACTAAATATCACTAAATATTCTACTGCTAAATACTTTAAATATTGTTAAAATAATTTTTTTTTAAAATAAATATTTGAAATGACAATTCCAGCAAACGGAGTTAGTTTAGAGTTTCAACTAAGAAGGTTGAGTTATTTAGAAAATGAGAAGAAGGGTTCGAGAGAAGAAAGTTGAGTTAACTTCTAAACCCAACCCAACTCCTATAATTCAGGTTGGGTTGGTCCGAGTTGTTCGGTTGGATTACACCCCTAATACTAATTTCTAATGAAGCTTGGAAGAGGCAAAATTACAATCTGATGATGCAATTAACGAGCAAGGTTAAAGAGCAAAAACTGGAAATTAAGGCTTGCAATTATTTATATTCAATTATTAATTACTTTGTTTATTTTTGTTTAACATTATTTTTCGGGAGAAAATTACATTTTTGCCTAAAACGTCCGATTTTAAAAAATTGTATATATATATATTTTTTTTAATAGACAGGTTTGGTAGTAAAATTTGAGGTGATACAAAACTTTTTTGTTTTTTAATATCATACTACGGACAACAATAATTTATGTATTACTTCAGTCTATAATAATTCATGTATTACTCATGTATATGAAACACAAGTTAGGTGTCAGTCTATAATAATTCATGTATTACTCATGTATATGAAACACAAGTTAGGTGTCAGCACTCGTTACGTCACGTAACACATTCTACTTCCACATGTACCACTTCCAAATATAAGTTACATACACGATACATGATTTACATTAAATTGCAACCATTAAACACGATTCATTTAGTAACACATAGACATGGGATATAATTAGCTTAACCGAAGTCCAATATACACTACTTTTGCAACTACCCTAAATTTGTATTCATTTTTTTAAATGAAAAAAAAAACGCCCTATCGACGTATGAAGTTCTAAAGAACAAACCCTTTCCGACCAAATACAAGTATATAACTAATGTTCATTTCTAATCAAATGCAGTTACTAATTATCCAACAAAACTTCCAAGAACTCATCATAAGCAAAACTGAAAATTAAAATGAAGCACCATAAAGCAACAAACTAAAAAATGGTAATAGGTAGGTAATAAATCATATAAATCTACTCTCCTTTATTTGTGAAGACAAAGCTACTCATCATACAATTAAAGAAATCACTCGAAAAGGAACAATAAAATTACGAAAACTGAGACTGCCTCTACAAGTAATAGTTTACAATCCCCAGTACAGGTGGAAAAATTGGACACTGCTATCTTACTGCGCCTTAATTTTCTTGGTATACCACCAAAAAATACCCAGCAGCAATATATCCTCATTCCAGCACCACTAGTTTAATGCTTTGAAAACATACCTTGGGTTAAAGAGGAGAAATCATACTCTTTTCCTGACTGTGAAGGAGTCGCTGATGACACCGATGCGGTCGATTGAGGTTTGTTTTTCCCTGTGGTGTTGGTGGTGGTGGTGCTCACGCCATTCACCGGCACTGAAGAAACTTGACCGAAGCTATAAAGGCTGTAAGAAAGAATATGAGAACTTTAGCTGATCATATTTAAGAACTGATGAATCTATTTGATTGTATTCACCCAATCAATGTTCAAAATCTTTATTATTTACAAATCCCACGACATATTTTACCGAACGAATTGTTGTTAATAATGATAATTATACTGGAGAATTGAAGGGGTTTATCTTTTTCCTTTTCCATCTTTTATCTTACATAAGGGACCAATTATGTTTCGGACATCAGCATTTCTTCCGCTGTAAGAAACAGACAGTCTCATTCACTCACTTAAGTTTCAGATTTTGGTTGTTTCCAGGATTCATCATCATTACGCTTGATAGAACAAATCTCTAAAAATGGAAAGAAGCAAAAAAATTTCGATGAAAAATAACAACCTTGAACTCAAGTTGAAAAAGCTTTTGGAAGTATTTTTTGGATAGGAGCTTTTGAAAGTCTTTCAGAACTTGAAAATCCGTTGGAATACAAAGATACATAATTGCATACCTAGATGTAGGATATGAAACAGAACTCCCAACTGGATTTGCCAGCCCCCTGTTCATTGACTAACTCACAAAATATAAAACAATTAGAAACTATGTGGATGAGAATCAATTAAGTTGGCTTCTAATAAACATTATAAGAACACTTGCTGCTACCTGCACTGTAGTTTGCAGCCCACCCTGTGGACCCATTTGCATCATCAATCCAGGGATCGGGTAGGTGACATTTGGCCAACTTTGAGGCGGAACATTGGTACCATTGGGGACAGCGGGTTGAGCGTTGCTAAATTTTGCGTCCCCAGCAGCTGATTTAGCTGCAGCAGCCATGAGAAGTGATTGTTGCTGAGCTAGCATGGCAAGTTGCTGTTGATGCATAGCAAATGGAGAGACCATATTGGACTGCACGTATTCAAATCAAAATATCAAATACAACTGTCAGTAGAAGCCCAAAACACTCCTCTTTAATCAAGTAGTTTTTTAACATATTTAAATTTTGTACAACTAAATAGCTTAGTTCAGTTAAAACTAAAATAAAAGAAGAAAAGTTGCTCTTTCAACTGAAAATAACATGATGTAAAAATACCTACTTCAATCTCATAGGTTAAAATGGAAAAGTAGCGAGAAAAGTAGAAACTTTACTGAAGAGTATAATATCAAGTCTTAAAAGTGATAAGGCAATATTTACCTTTTCAAAAAGACTCATTATATCATTTTTAACATCTTTCACAGGTTTATCTGGAACTAAAGAAGGTGAAACTAAGGTTGAATCTTTGAAAAGATCCTCAATTCCAGAAGTGGACTGGGGAATGGCTTCAGCTGGTTTTGTTGGCGCAGGTTTCTCTGCTGATGATGCTTCTTCAGCAGCTGTAAAATTGAGCACACACCAAAAAATCAGAAATATATAAAAATGCTTGGGCAAGGAGAAGTTAAAACATACACTGGAAACCAGCCCATGAACTATCATCTGTAGAAACTGCAGCTGAGCCATCATCAGAGGGGCCATCAAAGGATAGCATGTTAAAAAGATCAGTAGCATAATCAACTTTTGGAGGAGAGACAGCTGGGGCATCATTTGTAGTCTGTTTCGTTGCTTCAGCTTGCTGTACAACTGGTTCTGGTTTCGGCTCTTGGCATGGTTTGGGGGCTGGAGCAACCTGTACAAATATAGAAAACAAATGCATTAGAAGTTCTTGCCACATTTTGCTGAAGCCTTAGTTGTTTTTTTCCTTTTTTCTTTCTAAAAGCAAGAAACGAAACTTTTCATTTTCGCTAAAGCTTAAAAGATATAAAAACACCACAAAGAGGAGAAAAACCAGAAATAATAATAAAGCACGTAAAAAGTTGCAATGGAAAAATAAAAGCATTATCGTTGAGACATAAATCTTGAATAGATCATTGATCACTAAACCCTCAATAGAGCTCAGGCAATGCCACCATAACTTACCCTGACGGGACTTTGGTGTGCTTCTGTTTCTACTCAGACGGGATATAAACATGCCCCCAGTTTGGTCCTCAGACCAAAACCAAAATGACTCATTTGTGAAGGAGAATCCATGATGAACGTCATTTTTATATGTGCATTATTAAATACATTATTGATGGCCTAGCAAACAATAGCATACATATTCTCTCTAATTTTGAATGTATAACTGTTAAAATAAGCACATAAACATTTATTAGTTATTTAGTAGTACAGAAGTAATATTATGAAATGAACTTCTAGGTACAAACTAATTTACATTTCACAGTTTCCACATTTATCTTTCCTCTTCCCCAACATGTCCTAAATCAAAAGTAATTTTTGCATGATGAAATTCGTTAAAAAATTCATAACAGAAACATCCAACTGTTAAGTAGGGAAGTTAATAAACAGGGAAGAAAAGCCAGCATACTTGTTCAGGTCCTCTGGGAGGAACAGGAAGACTAACTCTCGCGGCAGGTATACTCTCTTTCACACTATGTGTTTGAAGTCTCTTCCTTTCCTCGAACAAATTTTCAGAATGGCCTGAATACCCTGATCCACTTCTTTCCGCAGGCCTCTGCCCATGCAAAGAAGGCCTTTCCTCCTGTACTTGAGAAGGTGATCTTGGTTTGCCATCCTTAGAAACCCATCTCTTATCTTCATACCTGTAAAATTTGCATAACGCAGAGTACTTTTGGACGTCAAGATACTGATAGGCATTACAAATGCAGCTATAGTTGTATTGTAAGAAAATGTTAATAGGTTAATCTAGCTTTTAAATCCAAACTTACTTTGCACGAATAAAATTCTCAATCCCAACTCTGTCATAATTTGGTGGTAGCTCCGCCTCCCAATAACTGTTTGCCTTCTCATTCCCCATTGCTACACAAACACAATCTCGGTAAGGAAAGAAATCAATATTGGCTGAAAAAAGAACAAATAAACTATAGGTCGAAGAGCATACATTGTATAAATGTAACCTGCTCTGGAAGCCAAGTATCCAAGGTAGCAGACCGTACCTGCAAACAAGAGCCATCAAACCATACTCACTATTGTCAGCATGCAAGAGATGTAAAAGGAATAATGCCCAGAAGTTGAAAGATAGATCACTAGAAGCTGAAAATTTTTTAAACATATATTGATGGCTAGCCAAATAGAGTTACTCAAGGTGAAGTTATTCAAAGGATAAAAACCAACAATTGAATCAATTACCAGGGACCTAGAGACACATAAAGAATAAGTGCCAATCAAGATAAAAGATGAATAGCCAAGAGGTACTTCTAAAATATAATCATTAAAAATCTCGACCCAAAAGACAAGCACTTATGGTCAAGAAGAATAAATTATTAAGAAGCTATAAACAAACATATCTTCGCTATACTCAATAATACATCCCATATGAAAATCAAATATCGCCAGTATTTACAAGGGAGCCAAGAGTCATTTTTCCTCAGCCATACACAAAGCAAAACACTACCTTCGATATGTGAACACCAAGGCTTCTGTGGATACCAGAACATTGCATACATATAAAAATGCCTAAATTAACACTAGCCCATCGTGGTCCCCTGAAAAACAGAAATCAACTGTCAAGCATTTATTCAACCAATAAATAGCATTGGGCTATTTATTGTGTAAACTAAGACTTGTTTCAGCAAAACAACAGTGAGAATGATAAAGAATCGAGAAAACATACTTAGCTTTGCAATCAGCACACTCCCTATTTTCTGGCAACTTAAGAAGCCCTTCTAATATCTGCACATAATAAGAGTATAAAAGGTAAGAATTTTACCAAAGAACCAGATTGTTAATCAGTGTAAGTAAAGGAGCAACCATAACAAAAAATGTGTGTGTTGGACAGAAAATTTTGAAGTCTATAACTTGAAAAATCTTTCTTCCCATGTACTACTAATCTACATAATTACCAAGCACAAGTACAGCTAAAAATGCTGATGTTAAAATGTCTTTGACTCTGTATCCGATTAGCAACTATGAAACAGAGAAAATATTGGCAGTTGAGGAACCACAAGAAAAAAAAATCCTCATCCGTATTTCCAGAAAAGCTAAGCATATGCTGATAAGAACTAAGAAGATACGAATGCAAGCAGCTCAGGATAGAATAACTCTCTTTTCCAAGAAAAAAACAATTCTTTGGAGGTAAAGGGACGTACTCGTCTCCTAACTCAGGCATATAGACTATCAACTTGTTGCTACAGGTCATAGAAAAAAGGGAAGGGTACTTCTCAGTCTTTTACACATTATACCGTCATGAAATTATTCGAGAACAAAGAACTGATGACAATAAAACTTTCCATATTTTGTTCCATGCCATGGTTATGAAGTGAAGGTATGATGCAATGAGACTCGAAGTAAGTTTTATAAAACGATTGTGAATGAATTTTATAAAATACGTCAGTATCTGATATCTTGTACCACTAAATTCCCAAACAACTGGGATTCGGTAAAATCCAAACCCTTCATTCCAAGGACATTAATTTAATTAAAAGATTTTCGTCATTTCTAAGACATATTCAAATGGCGAGTTCAATTCCTTCCTTCCACACGGACCCCTCACTAAATCAATTATTATTTCTACGGTACGAAAGTAACATTTTGCTGATTAAAAAAAGGTTCTTGTCTGCAACTACAACTCTCGAATTATAATCGGGACAAGAACGTTCGAGCAAATTTGATATGGACACGATGAATCAAAATCACAAAATGACGATACTCAAACTCATAAGCAGTCGCTGTAATAACCTGAATCAGATGCATCGAGAGACAACGTACTGAAATCCACCAGAGAAAATTCAATCAAATCACCAAAAAGACAGCAAGAAGACAAAACCAAAACAACGAATAGGTAATCTAAACGTCGGATAAAATGCAATTGATCCAAACACGGAGATCAAACGAACCGCAACTCAAATCCATAACCATTTCGTTCGATCACATACAAAAGAATCCAAATCTATCCCTAANCACATCTCGGTTCAACTGATTAACAACCAGCCAACCAAACGAAGAGCGAGCATCAGTGAAACGAGAAAATTCAACTTGAAATTCAATAGTGAAAAGATTCATGATCCGAAGAAGACATGAGAAGATGGAAAAAGGAAAAGAGAGAAGGTACCTTTCTGTGGCGGGCGTTAAGCTCCTTGGTGACGTTGGCCTTCTCATTCATGGTGGGAACGGGGAGAGGGCGGAAGAGAGAGGAGGAAGAGGAGGAGGAGGAGGAGGAGGAGGAGGAGGAAGAAGAAGAAGCAGCAGCCGGACACGGAGGTCAGAACGGTCTTTCAACACGGTTTTCTCTCTCCTCTCTTTCTCTTTCTCGTTCTCTCTCTAGAAAATGCCCCTTTCTTTGTTGCGTTTCGTTTCTCTCTCTAGCCCTTCGTCTCGTCTTCTGATTATTATTTTGAGACCCAAAAGGAAAGACGGAGGAGGGAAAATAAATGGCTACCCCCAAAACCGCTTCTTCTTGACCTTTTTTATTTATTTATTTATTTATTTATTTATTTATCATTTATTTTTCAAAATTTTCAAATTTTTTAGAAATTTATTTCTCTTTATTTACTTATTTTTAAATATATATATTTTTTTTTATTTTTTTTTAATAAGAATTTTCATAAATTGGTTTAAAAAATTAGTAACTTCATTAAGCATTGTTTACTCATTTAAACTAAGATTAGCATGCAATGTTTATGTCATATATTGACTTTTAACAAATTTAAAACAACAGATACATGCATATGTGGGAGATTTATTTTTTTTTTAATTAAAATTTTCAAATCATTACTTTAATTTGACCTAAATTAAAAAAATTATATGATTAATATACTTCAACTAAAATTTATTAGTTTAATGGTTAAGAAATCTCGCTATCTTATGTGACCTCTTGTAATAGTAACGATAAATTTGTTTGATGGGAGAACTGTGAAAAGAACAAGATTGCATGCTGATGCAGTGCTTGTCACACGGGTTCTTGTTGATTAAATCTTTCAAAACAAGAACACTTGTTTGAGATTCAAATCACTTCACAAGTAACAATGATTCTGAGCCGGCAATCTAAACTAATATAGAATTGCAAAGAAACTTAATCATTTACCTAGTAATAAAGAATCCCTCTGAGAAAAAATAATATTCAAGTTAATTTGATAATCAACTATTTTAGGGATCGTGGGATCATGGTTGACATTCTTCATCCTTGCACTCATTTTTTAACGCAATGTGCAAAACGCGCTAAATGTAGTTGCTAAAATCTAAATAATAGAAATCTCACTTGACTTTCACATGACATCAATGGTAAACTTATTTGAATCTCCGACATAATCCATTCGAAGATAATTTGATAGATAAAATATTAATTATCATTTTAAAAAATGGATTCAATTAATTTTTTTTTTTTTAATGAATATGTGAAATAATTATTTGGAGTTTGCTTTAATCTCAGGATTCTTTTAGTTGAAGCATTTAGGTAATGATTATTCATACTAGATTTTGAATAATCAATCTATATTAATATTTAGGATTTATACAAAATTTTATATTTCAATTTTCAATTTTATTATTATATAGGTAAAATATATTTTTTTCTATTTAATTCGTAAATTTTTAAGATTTGAATTTAATTTCGAGGTCTTTCTAGCATCTTAAATTTTGAAATTAAATTGGATTCTTAATTAATATTTGAAATTTGAATTCGAATTCTAACTGGTCAATAAATAAAGTTAACTTTAATTAACTCAACTAAAATTAACGCGATAGTTAATATATATTTATTATATATTAAATTAGTTCATTCGAAAAAAATACATTTAAACTTTAAAAATAATTACAAAAGTTTCTATTTCATTAATATTTTTAAATATTTTTAAAAACTTCAAAAATATTTCTGATTTTTTTTTTTTAAATATCATTTATTAGTGTCACCTATCAAAAAAAATACTCATGAAAATTAAACTTATTTTAAAAAATTAATTCCACCAAGAAAAAAGAATAAGAGTGATGACGTAAGTTCCACTAGGTGACAAAGTGGGATACAACGTGACGTCTACGTGGCATAGCCATAGATCTTACCTCAAATATTGTCCCTAAATATGATTATATTATATACTTTTTATTTAGCAAGAAAAAAATATATATATATATAAAAAATTTGAAAATAGTTGAACATTTTTTTTAAAAATATTCTAGATCGTTAAAATATTTCATTAATGTCCTTTAATTTAAAAGAAAAAATATATATATATATATATATATATTTAACGGTTAGTAATTTAATGTCCTTTTGGAGTTCTTTGTTCGATATTTGAGGATTTACCCATCTATTGTCACGACTAAGATCTTTTGGAGTTTTTGAGTTCTTTGTTCGATATTTGAGGATTTACCAATCTATTGTCACGACTAAGTTTAGGGCATGACTCTGATACCATGTTAGACGAACACGACTCTCCACAATGGTATGATATTGTCCAGTTTGAGCATGAGCTCTCATGGCTTTGGTTTGAGCTTCCTCAAAAGGTCTCATACCAATAGAGTTAGTATTCCTCACTTGTAAACTCGTGATCATTTCCTAAATTAGCCGATGTAGGACTTTCATCATCCAACAATCCAAACCGTCATAAATATAAATAGTTAGCATAACGAAATTACGATTATTCTATTAACTTGACCATATTATAATCGTAACGACTTTACGTATTTTAACATATATGGTAAAATATTGATAAAAAAATTAATTTGCTAGTTTGTCTTCTATAAATTGCCATATAATTATTTTGTTGATTTTGATTAGTTGGATCTGAAATACTTAAACCCTAATTCGAGTTTTTTCATGGTTACTTGTTAATAAGCTCCACAACATGGGGAGAATCATTCATATCATTTATTTTTTAAATTTATTTTTTAAAATTTTCGTTCCTTAAATGATTTGTGTAATTATTTTTTTTAGAATCCCTTTTCTTAAAGAACATATATATTTATATAACCCCGCAAATTTTTTATGTCAACGGTATTGCAACTTATGAGTTAAAGACTCATTAGAGATATATACGAGGATCGAGAAACCTCTTCTATTCCTATCCTTACCTCCTATTTCTTTCATATTTCCATGAAAATCCGGTGAATTCTCCGTTGAGAATCTATAGGGATCAGATTCTTACGACGATTTTTTTTTTCTATAAGAAAATATAAAATATCTTAATAAATTCAAAAATATTTTATAAGAAAAAAATATAACATAATATTTAAAATTTTCAATTTTAAATTTTTTTTATAATATAATATAAATCTCTCTCCATTTGAACGGAGATTCTTCCATTCAAGACTTGACGGGTGAATTAAATGAACATATGAATGTGATTTGATCCCTCGATTCTTATACACGAGTAAATTTGATTTAAACACGTACGGTAACTCCATACACATATTTTTCAAGACAAAATCTCATGTATATATATATATATATATATATAACCAAATGAAATGAAATGAAATCATATGATACTTAGAAAGGGTTTTTTGTTGTGGGAAAACCAATCGTTTTTCTTAGGGGAAAACGATTTGCAAAACCCAAAAAGAACAGCATTTAAATTCTTCCTCCGCCATTAAAGAAACAGCAACATTAAACCAGAGCAAAGAAGAGGAGGAAGAAGAAGAAGAATTAGGGTTGAAATGAGAGAAAAAGGTAAATGGGGATTGCTTGAAGAAGAAGAAGTGAAGAAAATGGGAGGGTTCGTTGAAGGATCGGATTTCATAGAGGTCCATTGCGGCTGCACCAGCAAGAAATATGGCGATTCCCCTGGTAAGCTCAGAGTGTCCGCCGCCGGCCAGTTCCTCATCTTCTGTTTCTGCTCCGACGCCTGCAATGCCGGTATTGTCTAAAAATTTAGTCCCTATACTTTTAAATTTTGTCGAACATTTAGTTATTTAAATGACATTGTTCTTATTAGGGGAGCTGACACCAGAGGAGTTTGAGAAGCATTCACAGAGAGAAGGGATTAAGAAATGGAAGAGCAACATTTGGGTATCAGTAGAAGGGGTTAAGGTTCCATTGTGGAGAACTTGTTTGCTTAAATACTATAAGCATTCTGAAAATGAGGCTAATTGGACTTCTCGTGCTCTCCGGCGACGTAACTTCCACCGTGACGAGTTTATCCGCTGCTCTGACTGCTGTAAGGAGCGGCGGTTTCGTCTCCGAACGAGAGAACAATGCCGGATCTACCATGATGCCATGGCTGATCAGAGATGGAAATGTGCTGATCGTCCATATGACTTGTAAGTTGCCTTGCCTCACAAGTCTTATTGTCAATCTGCTGCATTTCTTAATGGCTGTGTTTCAGAATAACATGTGATGACGACGAGGAGCGGGAGAGTCGAAAGAGTTGTCGGGGCTGTCAACGATCGTCCAAGTGTCGAGGCTGCACGTCCTGTGTGTGTTTCGGATGTCTTCGGTGCCGCTTCTTGGACTGCCATTGCCGTGCCTGCATTGATTTTGTGCAGAATACAGCACCTTGAGCTTGTACTGTATATCAAACTTTATGATTCTCTGATTGGATTGTGAAGTGAATTGATGCAGTTTCTATGAAAATTCCACAAGACTGTTCTATCGTTCTATATTTTCGTTCTTGTACTTTCAAATAACTTGAAAATGAAAGGAGACCAAATGACAAAAACTAAAACTGTTCATGGCTCGACTCATTCCTAGCTAGTTCTAAGCGACCAAACGTCTCTAGTCCTAAGAAGCTTAAATCAAATCCAAACGTCACCTTCGCTATTCTAGCGTAATAATTGGGATCCCGAACGAACCCAATAAAAGATTTTCTAGGTTCTGATTTTCCAGGAAAAAAATGGAGTGTATATTACAGATACAAAATGTGTAGTAAAAGTATAGATGCCTAAGAGTACAGTTGTTTTTTTGGTTGGAGTCCATGAATTAACATAGAGTTGTATTGAACTACAAAAAGAATCCATGGAAGAATTGCAACTCCTGTTTCCTACTTGACACCAAATTGATTGATTTCTTACAGTGATTGATCTACTCAAAAGGTTTTCACATGATCAGCTGATGATGTTGTTAATTACACTTTACTACCCACCAAGTCAGTTTGCTTCAGATTCGGCTACTAACTCCTTGCAATGTTAAAAAAAAAATGGAACTTTTCCAAATCCTGAAATAATGAAGTCATCATCTCTTCGGGCTATGTAATTCAATGTGTCATCTGGGATTTGACCGGCATAAACATTTGTGGCACCCACATGTTCCATGTACTTCCATTTCCTAAAGAGGGTTGGTTCTTAAATCCACAGCAGCAGAAGATTATCTATTAGGTTTGGTTGTGGTTGTAGATGTGGTTGGGGCTGGGGTTGCAGTTGCAGTTGAGTTGGGGCTGAGGTGGAGGCGGAGGCTGAAGCTGGGTTTGCTGTTGCAGTTGCAGTTGCAGTTGGGGCAGGGGCTGCAGTTGCGGTTGCACCTGCAGTTGGGGCGGGGGCTGCAGTTGCTGTTGCACCTGCAGTTGGGGCAGGTGCTGGGGTTGCTGTTGCAGCTGCAGCTGGGGCGGGGGCTGCGGTGGCTGTTGCAGCTGCAGCTGGGGCGGGGGATACGGTTGCTGTTGCAGCTGCAGTAGAGCCTGGGGTTGAAGTAGCGGTTGCAGTTGGGGCTGAAGCTGGGGCCGCAGTTGGGGTTGGGGTTGCAGCTGTGTTTGGGGTTGGGGTTGGGGCTGTAGTAGTGGTTGGGGTTGGGGTTGGGGTTGGGGTTGGGGTTGCAGTTGCGGTTGTCCAGCAACCAACCGATTCCTGCCCCGGCCTCTTCGAGCACCAGCCACGCTAGCAATCAACGAGTGACCAATACTAAACAAGGCACTAGGTCCCATCAGCTTCAAGCCAAAATCTTTCACTAAATATGGCAGTCTACTTTCATCCTCTCCAATCGTGAGTAGCAGCTCATGTGCCTGTTTGCCGGACACAATTGTATAAAGCAACAGCGGTTGGAGTGAGGGATCTTCACAATCGTCAGCCAATTCTTCCTCATAAGAACTTTCTCCCTTGCCCCTGAATGTGATTCTCATAACCCCCATTGATTTTTCATCATCTACCAACGAATCGAAAACAAAGGACAGATTTCCAAATTCCATGTCAGGTTGCCTGAAAAGATCCGCCAGAATATCAAGTCTAAGATTCCTCGGCATGTACTTCTTTGAATTGTTTGATCGTCCCCTGGTTGCTTGGAAAATACTTGAAGCTTCTCTTAGGCCACTCAAGAAGGCACCATGCATCGTGGCTGGATATTGTTTAGTCGTGGCCTCACCGGCGAAGAACAACCTGTTCCACACACTCTCTGCAAGAATATCGTAATCGTTGCCGGTCGACCCAACTCGAACATGAGAGTACGAGCCATAAGAAAATGGATCACTGCCCCATCTTGTGCATATCGACTGTATTGGATTAGGCACGTCAATCCCCTTGGGGCTGAATATACCTGTACGTTGAGATAACAAAGTTAAACGAGAAGTCTACTAAACATACATACGCTAATTCAGGACCAAAACCAGAGTGAGTGAGATCGTACCTCTAAGAACTCTGAGAACCTGGTGAAGCAATGTCGTTGGATCTGTGCGTTCAAACGCTTCAGCAGCTTCTCCAGCAACTAGAGCTATAAGAACAGCACCTCCAGAAACAGTATGGTACCCATAAAACAAAAAGAACTCCCCCCGCTGATGGCAATGCTCTCTAAGACATCCAAATGTATCTAAGTCTTCCCCCCAGAAAACATGAGGAAACACCATAGCAACTTTATTCAATAATCCAAAACCCAGTCGATCAATTGCTGCCAGCTTCCTTTTAGGCAACTCTGGTTCAAATCTAATATGCTTTCGCTTCAGAACCCCAAGTGGAACTGTACACAGAACCATATCAGCTTGAAACACTTGACCTCCAGCTATTACCTCTACTCCTTCACTTCCATATCTAATAGTATCAACAATCTGCCCATAAAATATGGGAACTCCTTCACATAATGCTTTTATCAATCTCCAATTACCTCCAGCTAGGAAGCAATGGTCTCCACCCATCTCATACGGATCATCTTGATCCCAATGCGCCGCAGACAAATTCGAAACACATCCTGCATTTGCATATTCCAAGTTCGCTACATGCCAATCAAGAAGTAGTCGTTCGTCCTCACTCCTAGCCACAGCATACAATTGCCTAAGCTTTTCAAGAACCGTTCCAAGAGAAATGTTATTAGCCAATCCTCCCATAATCTTTCTCAGTTCAGTCACTTTGTCTAGTAATTTATTAAAAATAAACTCAACCTTAGCATCAATATCTTTCCCAATCAGTGTCCCATCAGGTTTATACAATGGACAATTATCTCTAACCTTATGAAGCGGAATGGAAAGTTGTCTAGCTAGAACTCCAAGAGGATTAGCATGGATACCAGTAATGACACTACCACCAAGATCAACGGCAGCAAATTTGCCCTCCTGCCCCATCTTTTGAGTAAAAACTCTCCCACCAGGACGATTCCTACCTTCTAAAACAATAACCTTAAAACCAAATGATAAGAGCTGCCGAGCTGCAGCTAACCCGGCGAGCCCTGCACCAATAATAATCACAGATCCTTCAGATCCTTCCTCGGACACTTGAGTCGTAAAAGTTGGCGACACCCCAAAGTTTATATATCCATTATACAAAAGAAAATCATATGCTGCACTAATCAAATGTTCATACTCATGGCTCACAGTTTCTTTAATCTGTCCTTTGGAAAGCCACATTCGCACATTACCACGCCACCTCGCAAGGATATGATTTCTAACAACAATGTAATCATTCTGCTCTCTCCCACCCAAATTCTTCACCACCCTAGCTCTAATTTCCTCCTCAAGCAAAGCATCAATCGGAAATCCAACAGATAGTGCTATCATAGCCTCAATTTCAGTCTCTTTCTCTAGATCCTTAGCCGTTTTACTCTTCTTCTTCGAAACGCCCCCTAAATGCTTCTCTATAACCTCATCCATTAAATCTTCATCATAATTTCGCGCAGTAGCTTTCTTTCGCGAGGAACGCTTCAAAACTAAACCAGACTCCTTATCCATCATTTTCTACAACACGTTCCTAAAACAAACCAGTCTGCCTAAACATTTAACCTTCACAATCCCATATAGAAATGAAAACCCATCTCGCTCACTACTTACATACTTGGCCAAATTTTAACCAATCAGTATATAAACACCCAGAAAGTTCATGAGAGGCCTCAGAATCTCAAAAATAAAACTACCGCCTCCGCTCGAGTATTTCAACATTCAACACAACAACAAAATTAAACACAAAATTCACTTCCGCCGGTAGAATTTTTCTCAAAATACTGCCCGTAATCAACTAGAAGCTTTAAGATAGATGAACGAAATTCCTAGCCCCTGAAGTAAACGATGAAATTAGAAAATAATAGAAGCGAGAAAACGTATCTTGATATAGTTGAGTAAACGGGATAGTGGAAATTCGGCAATCTCAAGGCCAATTCTGAAATGAAATCGACGAATACAAGTTGGGCAAGTCAGCTGCATGGGTTTAAGGTCAAGAATTAACGGAGAAGAAAGGAGAAATTAGGGTTTTTACGAGAAACGAATTATTTTGATTGCAGCAAAATTGAGAAACAGAAATCACTGTAGCAGACGGTTCCAATATTCGCATTTTTAAATTTGACCATTTATTTATTTATTTATATCTTTTTTTTTCTTCTAAATTAGGTTTTATTTATTTCTTAATTAAATTATAATTACATATAACCACTTCAACTATCTTAGGCATTAAATATTTTTTTAGTCTCTTTAATTTTAATTAATGTTTGGATTAAATTTAAAAAATCCATATTAATATTAAACATATATAAAATTTAAAATTAAAATTTTGTGTTCGTTCACATAAAAAGATTAGTTTAGAATCTAACACAGTTTTTTTTTTGTCGGTCAGGCTTAACCACGTATCACGTAACACAGTTGCCTAATAGAGCTCTACCGTTTTTTTTTTGTCGTTTTTGTTGGATTCCTTCTGCCGAATTAAGAGGTCGTGAATCTAATAAGTAACGACAACAAATCGCTTTATATCTCCATAATGATATATGGTATTATTCACGTAATTTTACTTTTATACTTTATTAAAAAATATCGTTTCACGAGAAATTGAGCGTTTTTTATCACAACATTTTTTTTTTCCGTAGTAAAAGTATTTACTACTATGGGTTCCCCACGGAAATACTTGGCCTAGCAGAATAACTAGGGTTTTAATTAATTATTTTTTAAAAATTAGATGGTCTTCCCAAAACAGCCTTTTGTTTGGTAGGTAAATCTGTATCATTATGATCCTTGCTGGTTCTAACGACTGTCCATTTGAGACAGATCTTTATAGGTATTGAAGAAGAAGAGTTTGTCTTGAATGATCTTCTTTTTTAGGCTTTATCGGTAAATAGGGGAAACTAAGTCGATCCGAAGAAGCCAATGAGATGATAAAGTATAACGTGGACTTTGCTGACTTCGATTTACAAATCAAACAAAATAAACGAAAAAGAAACATCGAGCCCCATGACATTCATTTCATTTTTCCACCACTCTAAAAGCCTGATTCGCTGCTCTCTAACTCATTTACGGGTCTCGAACCATTGTTGTATGGTTCAATCTTAGCAATGGGTCCCTAACTCATTTACGAGTCTCGAACCATTGTTGTATGGTTCAATCTCAGCAATGGGTCCCTAACTCATTTACAAGTTTCGAACTATTGTTGTATGGTTCAATCTCAGCAATGAGTCCTTAACTCATTTATCGGTCTCGAACCATTATTGTATGGTTCAATCTAGACACGGGGTGACAGACAAAAGACATAATTTGAAGAACATGTGACATAGAACATGATTACAGAGTGGAATACGAGGAGAGTGAGTGTGCAAGAAGAACATTAGAAGCAAAACAAAAGCTCAGTCAGCCAGGAATCCATGGCGATTTTAATGTCCAAGGAATGAACCATGTGGAGTTGGTCGGCATTTAGCTTTGTTGTTGAAGTGTTGTCTACTCAATTTCCTCATTATTATCAAAAGTCCAACCCTTCAAAACTTCAAGATGATTTGATTTAGTTCTAAGTTTCATGAGTAAAAAAAGAGTTAAACTACAAGTTGAGTCTATCAACCCGAGAACTGTACTCGTAAATATTAGTATGCAGTTTGAAAAAACAGATTTAAAATCATTTGGGGTAGAGTTTTTCGGTTCGTAAATATGCTCAAGTCGAGTCTATATTTGATACGTGAATTTTCTTTTTTATCTCATGTAACAACCAAAATTCACCGCTAACAAATATTGTCCTCTTTAGGTTTTTCCTTTCGAGCTTCCCCTCAAAATTGTTAAAACGCGTCTGGTAGGAAGAGGTTTCCATACCCTTATAAAAAAGGTTTCGTTCTCCTCCCCAACCGATGTGGGGTTTCAAAATCCACCCCCGAAACATTATTATAAGGGTATGGAAACCTCTCCCTAACATACGCTTTTTTAAAACCTTGACGGAAAGAGAACAATATCTACTAGCAGTGGACTTGAGTTATTACAAATGGTATCAGAGCCAAACATCAGGCAATGTATCAGCAAGGAGGCTGAGCCTCGAAGGGGGGTGGATACGAGGCAGTGTGCCAACAAGGACGACTAGGCCTCGAACGGGGTGGATTGTGAGATCCCACATCGGTTGAGGAGGAGAACGAACATCTTTTATAAAGGTGTAGAAACTTCTCCCTATCATACGCGTTTTAAAAACTTCCAGGAAAAACCAAAAGAGGACAATATCTAAGGAAAAACCAAAAGAGGACAATATCTAACCAACGGTAAACGTAGGCTGTTACATCTCACGTCATGTTCTTCTAAACCATTTCCGAGCCTCTTTTTAACCTAAAATTACAACTTTCAAAGCGTTGACCAATTTTAGAGCAAAAATATCAAAATCTAATGAAACTCAAGAAGACTTAAACCAGAAGCTGAGTAAAAATGGAACTACTCGTTAGCTTCAAAAGTACTTATTTGTATAGATAAATACCACTTTCTCATTCAATGGCTTCTATAAAAGAAAGGAGCAAGTCCTTGGTTGCCATTGAAGAAGCTCACAAGATCATGGGGAGCTTTAGCAGAAATGAAATCTCCATCATGTTTCTCGTGTTCGTGTCTGGTTTGTTGCAGATCCATGGCGCCGATAAGCTTACTTGTTACAGGAGCGAAAGCCCGTGTCGTTTCAAACAAATGCCTTGTCCAGCAGAGTGTCCATTAAAATCGCCATCGAACAACACCGACAAAGTTTGTTACGTTAACTGTGAATCGCCTGTATGCAAAGCGGAGTGCAAAAGTAAGGCTTGATAACACTGATATCAACGATGAATATCGAGATAAATATGAAGTTTCTTAACGAGTAACTTGTTTTTGTGCCATAATGACAGGTTCGAAACCAAACTGTAACGGTCCTGGCTCGGCGTGCTTGGACCCCAGATTCATTGGTGCTGATGGTATTGTGTTCTACTTCCATGGAAAAAGCAACGAACACTTCAGTTTGGTATCGGATCGTGATCTGCAAATCAATGCACGGTTTATCGGATTAAGGCCAGCAGGCAGATCCCGAGACTTCACGTGGATTCAAGCTCTTGGTATCCTCTTCAACTCTCACTCGTTCTCACTCGAGGCCGAACGAGCAGCAACTTGGGACGACAAAGTCGATCACTTGAAATTCACTTACGATGGAGAAGAAGTAGTCATCCCAGCGGGTCGTCTCTCCGAATGGAAGTCCTCGCAAAGCGATCTTATAGTTCAAAGAACATCAACCAGCAACAGTGTCTTGGTTACTCTCCCTGAGATTGCAGAGATATCAGTTAACGTTGTACCTATTACTAAAGAGGACGACAGAATTCATAAATATCAGATACCGAAAGACGACAGTTTCGCTCACTTAGAAGTTCAGTTCAGATTCCACGGCCTATCCTCGAAGGTTGAAGGAGTACTTGGAAGGACTTACCAGCCTGACTTCAAGAACCCAGCTAAGCCCGGAGTCGCAATGCCTGTCGTAGGAGGTGACAAGGAGTACAAGACCTCGTCGCTTCTCTCAGCCGATTGCAACGCTTGTTTGTTTTCCCCTGATGGACCGTCTAACAAAGAGGACCTGAAGATAAAGCAATACAGCTTCATAGACTGCTCTGGAGGAAGCACGAGCGGAAATGGCATAGTTTGCAGAAAATAAGTCATCATAACCCGAACCAAGCCGTACTCGACATTGAATAACGAAGCTTTTGCTTCATATTGGCTAGTTGTCTTCTGCCGTGTGAATGTGCCTCTACTTTTGGGTGACTCCTGTAGTATCTTTCTCTTCATCTTTGTCAAGAAAGTGTTCTGTACAAGTTTCTAATTCAAATTGTTCCCATTTCAGTTCCAAAGAAATAAAACTCGAAGTATTCTCTTGAACTTGATTATGAGAACGTCTTTTCAACGAGAAAGCTCTCTAATAGGCTCTTTTGAAAAGAGTGGTTAGGATCACACAACAACGCAGACACACTCGATCTAGATGAACACAAAGAATAGGAGAGAGAACAGGGGAGTCACACAACAACGCACACACTTGATCTAGATGAACACAAAGAACGGGAGAGAGAACAGGGAAGTCGCACAACAACGCACACACTCGATCTAGATGAACACAAAGAATAGGAGAGAGAACAGGGGAGTCACACATCAATGCACACACTCGATCTAGATGAACACAAAGAACAGGAGGAGAACAGGGGAGTCACACAACAACGCACACACTCAATGTAGATGAACACAAAGAACAAGAGAGAGAACAAGGGAGTCACACAACAACGCACACACTCAATGTAGATGAACACAAAGAACAGGAGAGAGAACAGGGGAGTCACACAAGCACACACTCGATCTAGATGAACACAAAAAAACAGGAGAGTGAACAGAGAGAGAACAAGGGAGAGAAAATTCAAGGAGGATATATTGACTAAAAGTTTATATCGATGACTTCAGTGAAAGAATACAGAGGCAAAAATTTACATCTTCAAAGCACTATCTAAGGCATATATACATGGTTCAGTTTACTATATATAACTTTACCAGATATAACTATCTACTACATATAGATTTACCGTATATAGCTTCACTATGTACAACTGTTGACTAAGTTATAAATAAGCCGTAGACTCCATAACCTAACAGGAATTTCCTCTTCACCATGCCTTCAGGCTGTATTTTTGGGTCGTTTGAACTAACTACTCCTTCGTGTCTTACTAAGAAACAAAGAAATAAAACGTCTGGTTTCTCAAGTAACAAGAGAATTATATGCCCGTTTCAAGTCGAGTTAACCGTAACTTCATTTTTCCTTGAAGAAGACATGGTATTGTCCTTGAAGGATATATCTAAGAGAAGGAAGAAGCAGAATAGAACAAAAACTTGTGCTTTATTCACTATACCTTTTATCAGAAACAAAACATTATAACGCTAACACAATCAATTGCCTGAGTAAATGTGTAAAAACAACTTGGGGCAGCCAATATCTAGCAGCCTGAATGTAAAAGTAAAGAGTAGACTGTTTACTGTACCAATTAATCTTGAAACGATCCGCGGACGCCGCAGAACCATATAGCAATCCGAATGAATTGAGAGAATGGAATTTAATCTAAGAGAATGAAATCATAGAACACTATGTCTCTTCATTTGTCCACTGTAAATATATTAGACTCGCTCGTTGCAAGGACGCCCCGTGCCTTTGCTGGTCATCCAGGATAAACTTCACTAGCTGGAGAATGTTTCTTTTTCTCATCTTCCGCGAGGATTTACGAGCTGGGAAAATACTGCACTTGTTGCAGCATCTTCAGCATCATCGTCAGTACCGGAGTTCCCTACATCGATCATGCTTACACTGTTATCAAATGGCTCGAGAGGGGTTAATTGGATAGTAGGGATGTGGTTTGTGCTGTTGTCTTCAGGTTCCATTAGAGCGGATGAGGTTTCCTCGAGCTGAAGAGCGTATTCCAGATTCCATAGGACGTCTCCCATAGAAGGTCTGTCAACCCCATACTCAGCCAGGCACTTCTCAGCTGTTTCACCGAACTTCTTAAGCGACGCTGGGTTAACTTTACCAACCAGATTGGGGTCCATGATATGATCTAGCATGCCCTTCTTCTGCCAGGTCATTGCCCATTCGGCTATATTGACTTGTTCTCGGGGTAGAACAGGGTTAAGTGCTGGTCTCGTGCAGAGAACTTCCATTAGCACGACCCCAAATGAATATACGTCTGACTTCTCGGTGAGCTGTTGTCGCCTGAAGTATTCAGGATCGAGGTAACCAAAACTACCCTTGACAGCAGTACTAACATGAGTCTGATCCAGAGATGGCCCAGTTTTTGAGAGACCAAAGTCTGCAACTTTCGCAACGAAATTCTCGTCCAAGAGAATGTTTGTCGTTTTAACATCCCGGTGTATTATGCTTTGAGCTGCACCAGTGTGAAGATAATGAAGCCCTCTCGCAGCACCAATGCAAATATCAAGTCGTTGCTTCCATGACAATGGCGGTAGATTCGTTCCATACAAATGACTCCGTAAAGGTCCATTTGCCATATATTCATAGACAAGAATCATTTCTGATCTTTCGTCACAATAGCCAATAAGAGACACCAAGTGACGATGTCGGAGCTTTGATAACATTTCTATTTCAGTTCGAAACTCGGCAAGACCTTGTTCCGATCTGGGGTTACCTCTTTTGACAGCAACTTTCAGACCATCTTCGAGTGTTCCCTTGTAAACCCGACCAAAACCACCAACTCCAAGGAGCAGGTTTTCATCAAACTTGTTGGTAGCATCAAGAATTTCCTGAAATGTGAACAATCTGCCAAGGCTGGAGGAAGCCAAAGAAATGAAGCTTGCAGTTCCACTCTTTTGAGAAGTTGTTGATCCTTTTGTCATGGTTTGAGAGTTTCCATACAAAGGCAAAGGCAGCCATGGGTGTGCTGGTTGAGTCGTCTTTGATCTGCGAGCTACGAAGCAGCAATAACACAAGACGAACAAAGCAAGGCCGACTACAGCTCCCAAGACAGGACCAACAATGATTGCTATATTGTTCTTCTTCGAGGGTGCATTTGGGAAAAGACTTTCGACCGACGAAGTTCCATCCAAGCTCCCATCTTGATTGCTTAACTTCATAATCTCCAAGCCATTCATGGTTGCATTCGTGAGGTCTGCCATTTGATCTGGACCGACACTAACGGTCAAAGTAGCTGAACCTGCTGAGTTGGCAATGAAGTCTTTGTAATAAGGCACACCCAAGTCACCGGTTATCGTCGACAGATCAAAGCTTCCCAGAGCATTATCAGAATTGATGTAAAGATTGAATACCAGATTATTGAGAGCCTTGCTCATTATATCACAAAAATGCACTCGGACGAAGTACTGAAAATTTGGCTCAACAGAAAAAACCCAAGTCAAGTTGAAGTTCACGTTCGGTACATTCGGGTCACCCATGGCGTCGGCAGTAGCATAAACCCAATTCGGTGCAGTCTCCGGTGTAACACCAGGATGATATTTTATGCTCCCCGGGTTAGCAGAGATATTCACAGCAGAACTGTTGACATGGAGGTAATTCATATCATTCTCCCAAGTTCTTCCAAGTGTATCATTTTGCGAAGTGAGTAAAGGACCCCCAACGTTCAGTCGATAAACAGTTTCAAGAGCAAGTTTCGAGATGCCACTGAAAGGAGAAGACGGATTCAAAGCCAATGCTTGGTCAGGGAGCAGCTCATCAGGCACCGAGACAACTTCAATCGCATTAACAAACGAAACCGAACCATTAGACGGGATAAAAGTAAGTGTCAAGGAATCCGAAGTGACATTGATAGCATACTCCTTGAACATAAAAGAACCATTATAGTTCTTGAAAGAAAACTTGTTCAACAACACAAACTTATCAGTAACAACAGTTATCGACGAAGACGCCAAATTCCGCTCCGACTTCGGAATAGGATAAAAATATAACCGAACCCAATGCCGACCCTCTTCCTTGATTTCAAATTTATACGACGCAATGCTGGTGAAAACCCGAGCAGATTGATAAAGTGGAGATGGAACAGTAGTAGCTTTTGAACTAACAACAACAGAGCTTCCACCATCAAGGGAGAGCAATGAATGCTGAGTATCAGGAACGAAAGTTCTACCTTGGAAAGTGATGTTTTGTGAAGAACCACACGCTATCAAATAGTTATCAACGGGAGTAAAGGAGGCATAAGATCCTATACACAAGAACAAAGCGATAGACAGCACCATTGACAAGGAAACAAGCTTAATTTTCACCATTTTCAACAATCACAGATCCTAAAATCAAATAAACAATAAGCTCTTAATCTTCCCTAACTTGATGAACAAACCCCATAACCCGAAAACCCCAATAGCCTCAATTACAAACCACAGAACACAAATCCAAAGAAACCCAATATAGAATCAACAAAACAACAGAAATCCCACCTCCCTTTGGATCTATCTCACAATACCCATCTCACAAATCCGCAGATAAGAACAAGAATGTGAATACGAAACATAAAAGAATCTTAGCTGAGAAAGAACAAGAACAAGAACAAATAATGTTGAGGGATTGGGGAATGAGAAACAGAGAGAAAAGAACCCGGATGATGGAAGAAGAAGAAGAAGAAGAAGAGATCCGAGTAATCCCGGCATGAAAGGTCCCTGGAGCAGAGTTTTTTAGTGCAGCTACCACATTAAACTTTCCAGGCTGTTGTCGAGGCTGTCATGAATAGAGAAAAACGAGAGACCCCACACAGAAGAAAAGGGGTAATGAAATCAAACCTTCCTTCTTCAAACTCTTACTCTTTCACCACTTCAATTAAACCCTCTTTTTCTCCGTCAATCCTCTTCTGACTTCCACACCATGAACAAACCCTGACCCAGACCCTCTGCTCCTCCCCCTCACCCTCTCTGCTCCAGCACTGGACTTTACTGGACTTTTTTTTTTTTTTTTTTTCAATTTTAATTTTAAAGTTAATTTAAGATAAAAATTATTTTATTTAGATCAAAAATTGAGAAATAAATAATTTAATATCATTGTTTTTTAAAGATGGAAATGCAGGGAACAAACGACCAACAAAGGCCCGCTTTACGCGGCTTCAGGATACGTAGACGGCGTTAAATGGTCGTTAGTTTGTTTGTTCGTTCGGTGACGTCTGCGTTTATTGACGGTGCTATAATTAATATTTTTGGTGTGTTTTTTTTTTCTTTGATATTTATTTTGTTTTAATAAATTCTAAAATTATTGCATTTGTCTGTCCTTATGCTATACTATACTCAATTAATATTAATAAATATAGTATATAGTTTACAATACACGTTCTTTCTTATTACGTTAAGTTTATATATATTCAATAAATTAAAATACAACATAATATACAATTTCTTTTACGTGCGAATAATATCTAAATCACTTCAAAATGAGAGGAAAGAATAAGAATATATGAATAAATAAATTTTATTCATTAGGTGGGGATGAAGAATCCATTCCCGTGCTAGATTCCGAATTTTTTTTTTCTCTTTTTAATACGAGTAAGATTTTAAAATTTATCATTGGTAAAAAAAAAAAATTGATGACTTCAAGAACTTCGATCGACTTGAATTGGATTAAGTTGATTTACCTTAAAACTGAATTGGGTTGAAGCTAATTAACTCGAATCTATTGTTAATTTTAAAATATATATTTTTATATACGGTACAAATTTATTTTTTTATTTAATTGTATTATTATTTATTATTCAACCACTCGTGAAAATAATTTTAAATTATTTAGAAGGTAAATTTTCAAAATATATATTGAAATTGGGTTCGAATTTTAATTAAATATTTAAAAACAAGTAAATATATGTTTTGCAAACTAACATTTTTGTTTTAATTTGAATAAATAACTGGCCATCCTGAATTTCTTATAATTTCTTATAATTTTTTCAACATTTTTAATTAATTTATGAATTTAGTAATATTAAAAATTGAGTATTAACTATATAAAAAATATATATATATTTAATGATTAAATTTGTAATTTGATAGATAAAAAAAAATATAAATAAAAACCAATTAAATACGGACAGTTGGAGGATAGAAGGTGTGACAATGAATCGTGTAAGGAAAATCATTACGTAATAACATAATTAATTTATTAATTGGACGCAACCTGACAGCCATTACATTTACAACTGAATTTCAAAATTAAATAATTAAATTAACAAATTTTATATATATTAAACAAAAAAGGAAAATGAAAAGCTGGATTTTTTTTTTTTTTTTTAAATTTATAATAAGCGTATCGAAGCACATGGCCACGTACTCCAAAATCGCTATCACTTCATTTTCAATATTTTCCCCACTATTATTCAAATCTTATTATTTAATTTTTTTAATTAGATAATTATTCTTTTTTTAAATTATATATTCTCGATTGAGATTCACCTTTCTTCAAAATATTTTAATATTTTTATTTCAGTGATATTTATTTATTTATTTTTAATTTTAATAAAGGTATATATATGAAAGTCGGAGATTGGTATATAATTTTTAGTATTATGTTTGATATTATGTTTAAAAAATATTTAAATAAGTTTAAAAGTATTTTTGAAATAGAATTATATTTTTTAAACAAATATTAGGTTCTTTTTTAATTTTTTTAATTAATTTAACCAATTTTTTTCTATTAAACAAACAATTTCCGTTCTATTGGTGGGTAATTAAAATTTTAAATTAATTAACAATTTTATATTTCTATATATTTTTTTTTTGTTTGTTTCTTTTTATTTTTAGTTTAATTATATATTTACTCAAAATTGGAAGAAATTATTTGAAAAATTATCCATGTATTTCATTTTGTATCGGGTAGTGATCAATGATATGAAGATTATGTTAACGTTATTAAGAGACAGCCACATTATAATAGTCCCAATGAATATAATTTACAAAAAAATGATTCAACTACAACTTCTACTAACACGAGTGAATTAGTACCAATTAATACTTTATATTGAAAATGAATAATATACGTTTTTTAAAAAATTAATGATTATTGTTTTATAAGAATAATAACGGAGAAAAAAATCATTTGGAGAACTCGATGCCCACCAATTTCCTGTCGGAAATGCTCGCTCCATGGAAAAAATTAAAATAAATATGGACCAAAATGAGATTGAAACATTTTTAAAAAATAGTAGTTTTAATTATTTTTAAATTTAGAAATTATGAATAATGAACAAGCACGAACAAGGATACACTCTAACAGGAAAAGATATGTCATTTATCAAAAGACAAAAATTTTATACGAAGGGATGTGACTAGCTAAATGACGTAAAATAAATATGTGGGCTCGGTTTCAATTTTTTAAACCATAATTGATTTTGACATTTTTAACACTATAAAAATAATAAATTTGTCTGATTAATTAAGTTATTTATTCAAAATAAAAAAGAAAAAAATTAGGGGCAAAAAGTCTAGTGGAAAGGGAATATTGGAATCAGCTCGACTGGAGATTGCAATGTTTTCAACGGAAACGGCTAGTTGTCGCCGCATTCCGCCGTCAGTTCCGCCCAAAAACGCGCCTTAAATTATTATTATTATTATATGAATATTATAAATACATAATCACTGAAGAACAATAAACCTCTTATCTTTGGAATTATTTTTCAATTTATAAATATCATATTTTTATTGGTAATGATTTAGAGTTTGTTTTGTTTTTTAAATTTAAATTCTATTTTATTATGTTAAAATATTTAATTAAAATTTTTAAACGGATAAAAACATTAACAAAGATTTAAAAAGAAATTTCTTTTAAATTATATGATATTATCATAAAATAATAATTAAAAAAAAAGTGAAAATATTAAACATATTCATAAATTAATTAATGAGAGTTGTTAACAAATGACCAACTGTATTTAGGTGTGAATGTGATGTTTGAGTTAGCTGTTAATTCATGGGACATGTAACTTTTTTGAACCTTTGACTTTCTTTTTTATTTAATATATTATTAAAAAAAATCTAATCTCTTTTTGTTATTGAAAACGATGTTTTATGCATCTTAATTACTTTAGACAAGGTGACGTATTCCACACGAACATGCTTTTTATTTGATTCATTAAATTTTGAATTATCTCGTACCGTGTAGTTAGGTTATGACAAGTGAAGCATAAGAATGATGGCCACGAGAAAGTCTCGCTTCTTTGCAAGTGAGTCCTTAGCCTTTATACTGTTCCTTCTGTCTTTCTTTTATGTGGGTTTCCTTGATGAGTCGATTTGGTTACACGTCTTGCTCTTACTGTTATATCGAAAATGACTTCGTGTATTGCTTGACGTAAAATAAATAGTGAGTCTATGTGATGTCCCGCATTGGTTGGAGAGGAGAACAAACTACCATTTATAAGGGTGTGGAAACCTTCCCCTAACATACGCGTTTTAAAGCCTTGAGGGAAAACCCGAAAGGGAAAGCCCAAAGAGGACAATATCTGCTAGCGGTGGATCTGGGCTGTTACAAATGATATCAGAGCCAAACACCGGACGATGTGCCAGCTTTCTCGCTGTTCCCTGAAAGGGGGTAGACACGAGGCGGTGTGCCAGTAAGAACGCTGGGCCCCAAAGGGGGATAGATTTGGGGCGGTCCCACATCGATTGGAGGAAGGAAAGAGTGTCAGCGAGGACGCTGGGCCCCGAAGAGGGGTGGATTGTGATGTCCCACATTGGTTGGGGAGGAGAATAAACCACCATTTATAAGAGTGTGGAAACCTTCCCCTAGCAGACGCGTTTTAATAAAGCCTTGAGGGGAAGCCCAAAAGGGAAACCGTGGATCTCGGCCGTTACAGTCTATTTGTTTATTTATATCTTCATTATTACTCGACATAGAACAAATCGAGTTAAATAGCTAGAACATAAATGGGTGTATATTCCTCGAGAGTTGAAATAACATCTACCAATTTTTTTTGTTATTTTGGTTCGATTCTTGATGATTCAATACTTCGAGTACTCGCCAATTTTATCTCTCGAATAGATATCGTGCAAATGTGTTAGGTTGAACCCGTCCCATCATAGACATTATCAACTTTAAGAGAAGAATTTCTGCTTGGCTTGAGAGGAATGGCTTCCTAGAATAAAGACACACTAAAGGGCTATATATATATATATATATATATATATATATTTCTTTTTTTTAAATTGTGTGGTTGAGAAAAATAACTCATGGCATTTTTAAAAATAAAATCGGAAAAAGAAAATAGGAATTTGGTGCACCAGCAAGCACTGCTCGGCTGGCAACGATCCCAAAAAAGGAAAATGCAGAGTCACGTGGGTGACGTCACCAGCTTCCAATTTATTTCATAAATTAAATTAAATAAAAAAAGCCTGTATGATACGGCACCGTTTTAGAGGCAGCATTGTATTGGGATTCGTTTTCTTTTCACCTCTATAATTTTTCTTTTTTCTTTATTTTTTTTTTCTCGGATTTTATTAAAATGTTCGGACAAGCGGTAGACAGACTGGGCCCGGATCATGGATCTGCCCGATATTTAAGCCCAGATGGTCCTTCAAAATGGGCCTATTAAGGCCCACCAAGACAATTTCTTTAGATTAAAAAGCATATCTAAAATATTTATTTATTTTTCATTTATGATTCTCTTAATATACACCTTCAAATTTTATATTATTTATTTATAGATATTCATATAACTCGATAATTTGGACCATCTGATTATTGAATTCAAACGATAAAATTAGGTTAGATTTTATTTATTTATTTATTTGAGTTGAGTTAATTTTTTTAAAATATTAAAATTTTGTTCAGTTTAAGGATTGACATTTTTTTTATTTTTCTGGTCCGACTAACTCGAAAGTATGGTCATAATTCAATCTAACTCTGCCTTACTTTTGAAAAAATTAAGAATATTTAACGTTTGTAATTAAAATTAGATGTGTTGTGAATCCGTAAATATTTGAAATAATTAAATTAATGAAATCTAAGAATATAAATATTTCTTTAGTACATGAACCTAAACTATACACATTCAATATTAAATATTGTTTAATCAACTTGTTACAAGGCATTAACATATAAATTATTATATTCTTTATTCTCCATAAAGTGCAACTACCCACTCAATTAAATATTGTAAATTTTGATTTGTGCCCTAATTCCCCCACAAGACCCAATTTAAAGACAAAATTACAGGTATATATTTCTTTTTATCCTATAAATTTATATTAGGACTCCAAAGTTGAAACCATCTTGTTCGAGCTAAAATCGAGCCAACTCAAAAGGATCAAGATACGGAGCAAAGAGGAAGCGAAACAATTGGGTCGAAACCCAATTGCATGTCCTTAGACTCGACAAGGTTGAGCCCTACCCTATGATCGACCTCTCAACGGTTGTGCGTCATGCATGCCCTCCTATAATCATAGCAATAACAAGTAAAAATGTGTCTTTGTACTAAGTTTAGGGTAGAACTCTAATACCATGTTAGAAATCGCCGATCTCTAGAATTGTATGATATTGTCTACTTCGAGTATAATATTTCATGGTTTTGCTTTAGACTTTCCCAATAAACCTTGAACCAATGGAAATGTATTTGATGTATTTTTTTATCTAAAAACCCTGATCATTCCTTAAATTAGCTAATATGGGACTCCCTCCCAACCTTTCCTAACATTCAATTCACGGTTCAAATCTTTTCTTTCAAATTGGAGCCCCAAAAAGGAAACTTAGAAGAACAGATAATCGAATGAAAAAATGAAAAAATTGAGACCCAAAATTTCCCATTTCATACGCACGGGAAACTTACATATGTGGTTTTTGCGATCAACCAAAAATGCACAAGAAATCATGCTCTCCTCTCTAATTGGCTTCCCACCTGCCAAATACCTTTTCCATTCCCGTAACCCAAATTAGCCTCCCCCATAACTATTTCCATTACATGCCATTCAACTACAAAACCGATGAATCATCATCGAAACGCCTCATCTTCTTCAATCTTTGTAATGAACCGCTTCTAATTTTGTTGGGTTTTTCAAGAATCGCTGTTTTAACATCTGGGTTTTGTGGAAAACTCGTGGGGATTTGGCAATGGAGAACGGGGAGTACTCGAAGGAATTGGATATGGCGGTTCGAGTGGTTCATTTGGCGTGTGCTCTTTGCCGTAGAGTTCAAGAGGGTTTGCTTTTGGTCGGCAATGACCTGGTTAAGGCCAAGGATGATGATTCTCCGGTGACAATTGCTGGTATTCTTTTATTGATCTTCTTCTTTTTATGTTTTTTAATGAAGTTTGTACGTTGTTCTTGATGGGTTTTTTGCTGAATGTGACCCTTGATTGTGTTTTGCTTTTGTTTATTGGTTGCAAATTTGAAGTGGGTATTGCATGTTGTATGTTCTTGTGCTTGTTTTGAATATGTAATGTATTCAATGCTTGTTGAGATCAATAAGATATAGTAGAGGCAATGCAGCCATCTGGGCTGCTTAGCCATTGTTTCGTGATTGTTCACATTGTCCAAAGAACCTGTAATTTTATTGGACTGGAAGCTATTTGAGAACTTTCTGTGCTCTGTAGTTTGTTTTTGCAGTAAATGGACATGGTTGCCTTCGAAGATCCTTCCTTCTTTTTGTTATCTTTCTTTCTTCATTCATCAACTCCTTCCTGTTATCATCTGGACGGTATATGTAACGGCCCAAGCCTGGACACGAGGCGGTGTGCTAGTAAAGACACTGGGTCCCAAAGGGGGTGGACTGAGGGGTCCCACATCAATTAGAGAAGGGATCTAGTGCCAACGAGGATGCTAGGTCCCGAAGGGGGTGGATTGTGAGATCCCACATCAGTTGGAAGGAGAACGAAACATTCTTTATGAGGGTAGGGAATCCAATTTCTAGCAGACGCGTTTTAAAAACTTTGAGGGAAGCCCCAAAAGGAAAGCCCAAAGAGGACAATATATGCTAAGGGAGGGATTGGGTTGTTACAATATATCCTTTATAAGTTGCTTATGTTCTTCCATGTTGATGTATTTTGAGGAAGATGACACACTTTACTTATGTTCTTCCATTGAAAGTGATGCCATATCTACCATGCTGTTACATGATTCTAACTAGAAAATCCCACGTGATTTGGTGATGCATTGATTCGAGCACTGTTGAGGAAAATGGAAATAGGAGAGGTTGTTGATAAATATTATATGCAGTTATGATGTATAGGAATTATGAACAGTGCAAGCTCCACAAGTTTCAATGGCGTTGGAACTTGATCGAGTATATTGGTATTATAGAAGGCTGATATTCATAGCATTAGTTGAATGCTTCTTTATTTTATGCATTTGACACTTCTTGGGTTTAAAATAATGTAATCATTCTGCAACGGCCCAAGCTCACCGCTAACAGATATTGTCCTCTTTGGGTTTTCTCTTTCGGGCTTCCTCTCAAGGTTTTTAAAACGCGCCTGCTAGGGGGAGGTTTCCACACCCTTATAAAGAAATGTTTCGTTCTCCTCCCCAACCGATGTGAGATCTCACAATCCACCTCCCTTCGGGACCTAGCATCCTCATTGGCACTCGTTCCCTTCGGGGCTCAGCGTCCTTGTTGGCACACCGCCTCGTGTCCACCCCCTTTGAAGCTCAGCCTCCTCGTTGGCATATCGCCTTATATCCGGCTCTGATACCATTTGTAACGGCCCAACCCTACTGCTAAGAGATATTGTCCTCTTTGGACTTTCCCTTTCGGGCTTCCCCTCAAGGTTTTTAAAACGCGTCTGTTAGAGGGAGGTTTCCACACCCTTATAAAGAATGCTTCGTTCTCCTCCCCAACGTGGGATCTCACATTTTCATTTAAAAACGTTTTTGTGGTATTTGACATGTAGGATTTGTTTTATAGAACAATCACTCTTTTGATCATTCAAACAAGTAGTCTATACCTTTGGATTCTACATCAAAAGAATCTGTCAAATGCTTATCTGCAGCATCAGTTTGAGTGGCTTGGTTGAGGCCTTATTTTTTACTCTGTTTATAGATTGATCCTTTGTTCCATTAATTATCTTTTCCTATGGTCGGTTACTTGATGAACAGATTGGAGTGTACAAGCAATTGTTAGCTGGATTCTTTCTGAATACTTTGGCAGTCAAAATGTATCCATTGTTGCTGAAGAAGATGTACAAACTCTTTCGAAGCCAGATTCGAGCAGTCTGTTGTCAGCTGTGGTAAAAACCGTAAACGAATGCTTAGCCGAAGCACCAAAATATGGTCTTCAAAGTCCAGCTAGAGCGCTTAAAACTTCTGAAATTCTCGAGGCTATAAGCCGGTGCAATTCAACTGGAGGCCCGACTGGAAGACATTGGGTGCTCGACCCTGTTGATGGCACGTTAGGCTTCGTCCGAGGCGATCAATATGCTGTTGCCTTGGCCTTGATTGAAAATGGTAAAGTAGTAATGGGAGTTCTGGGATGTCCTAATTATCCATTGAAGAAGGAAAGTTTTCATTATCAGTATAAGGCAGCATCACCGAAGTTAGCACAACCATGTTCTGACTCCTTGGAAAAAGGTTGTGTTATATATGCAAAGAGAAACTGCAGTGGGGCATGGATGCAGCCATTAGTCCATGGCAATAAGAAGCTTGAGTGGCCAAACTCAGCTAGCCTTATTCAGGTTTCTTCCATTGATGACCCAGCTCTTGCAACTTTCTGTGAACCTGTGGAGAAGCAGAACTCGAACCACTCGTTCACTGCTGGACTGGCTCACAGTGTAGGGCTGAGGTGCGCTTTCGATATTACGTTTTTTGTCGAGTTTATAATTTAAAGGGAATTTTTAAGCATCAAATGTTCATTGGTATGCAACAAGAAACAGCATCTTCATATTCACTTTTTTGGTTTAGAGTGTGCGATCCCACCTCGATTGGGGAGGAGAACGAAACATTCTTTATAAGGGTGTGGAAACCTCTCCCTGCAGACGCGTTTTAAAAACCTTGAGAGGAAGCCCGGAAGGGAAAGCTCAAAGAGGACAATATTTGCTAGCGGTGGGCTTGGGCTGTTACAAATGGTATCAAAGCCAGACACAAGGCGGTGTGCCAGCGAGGACGCTGAGCCCTGAAGGGGGGTGGATTTTAAGATCCCATGTCGATTGGAGAGAGAAACGAGTGCCAGCAAGGACGTTGGGCTCCAAAGGGGGGTGGATTTTGAGATCCCATATCGGTTGGAGAGAAGAACGAAACATTATTTATAAGGGTGTGGAAACCTCTCCCTAGTAGACGTGTTTTAAAATCTTTGAAAGAAAGCCCAAAGAGAACAATATCTGCTAGCGGTGGGCTTGGGTTGTTTCATAGATACTTAAAAAAAAATCAAGTTGAGAACAGATATTAGTTACAGAACAACAAGAACTTTGCCAAAACTTTGGTTATGTTAATGAATTCTTTTTATCAATGAGCACTTTTGAATGAAACTTTTGATATGTTTAAGCAGTTTATACATATTAAACTTGATGCTTCTATGCACAACATGTGGAGAGCTTTACTTCAAAATGGATTCTTATGCTTGTCACTAATCAGTTGATTCGACTCGCAACACTGCTATAATATCTAAGATGATCACAGTGGCTGTAGTAAAACTTCCCTTCATGCTTATACTTGTGTGGCAGGGAGCAGCCATTGCGAGTCTATAGCATGGTAAAGTATGCTGCCATAGCTCGAGGCGACGCCGAGATTTTTATGAAGTTTGCAAGGACCGGTTACCGGGAAAAGATATGGGACCATGCTGCTGGTGTTATCATAGTAGAAGCAGCAGGAGGTGTGGTGACTGACGCCGGAGGTCGTCCCTTGGATTTCTCGAGGGGAGTGTACTTAGAAGGTCTCGATCGGGGCATAATAGTTTGCTCGGGGCCAATCTTACATGAGAAAATCATTGGAGCAGTGTATGCCAGTTGGGATTCTTCCAGTCTATAAAACGCTTTTCCTACACATGATCCGAGTCTAACGGAGTAGCGTTCGTGATCAAAAGGGTCGTCACAGCCATTAGGTACTTATTTCTACCCAAACTGATTCATCTGATCACAATGTTATCACATATATCCATATTATACAAACTTAGTTTATATCTTTTGATGGGTTGGCTGCAATGTGATCAAATAGAACAGATCTGTTTTGATGTAATCCATGTATACCCATTTGTTTGCTTGATCTAATACACATAGAAACAAAGCAGAATGCTTTGGATATGAATCAGAAAGATTCTCATCTAAACAAACACATGTTTCTTCATTTAAAAACTTCAAACTTTTTGGAGGATCTTTCCAAACAATCATACAAGTTAAAACAAACATTATTCCTCTTGTTTTTTTCTTCCTAGCCTTATCTGCTCCATCCATTTCAACCCATACCAGAAGCCAAATATTCCGCAGCCTCATCTTGCATTTTGAATCGACCATTTTAAAACGTGTTTGCTAGTAGATGTTGTCCTTTTTGAGTTTTTCCTTTCGGGCTTCCCCTCAAGGTTTTTAAAGCGTGTTTGCTAGGGAGAGGTTTTCACACCCTTTTCAAGAATGTTTCGTTCTCATTTTCAACCAACGTGGGATCTTATAATCCACCCCCTTAGGTGCTCAGCCCAAACTCATTGGCACACCGCTTGGTGTGTGGCTCTGACACCACTTGTAACAGCCCAAGCTCACTGCTAGCAGATATTGTCCTCTTTGGATTTTTTCTTTCAAGCTTCCCCTCAAGGTTTTTAAAACACGTTTGCTATGGAGAGGTTTCTACACTCTTATAAAAGAATGTTTCGTTTCACTCTCCAACCGATGTGGGATCTCACGAAACTGTTTGGTATCAATTTAGTAGTGGCTTATTATAATCAAATGACTGCTAAGACAAGAATAATTCAAAAAAAAAAAGGGATGTGGGTAAGGTTGAAAAGTATGGTATTGGGTGTATAATCTTTTATGGGTTAGGTAGATCTAGTTGGTGTAGGGAAAATTTTAATGGCTTTGTTGACTTAGTTAGCTGCAAAACCCACTGATAGAACATGGATTTGCTCCTTATCTGCACTTTAAACTTTGTCAAATTTATAGTCCTTTCGTAGTAATATTCATCTTAGTTCATAGTTTTGAACTGCTGCACTATGGGCCTACTCACTCGTTTCTGCATTTAATAAGAGGCTTTTTTTTTTTAATTATTATTCTTGTTGGTTGAAAGATGGTATTTTTCTTCATGGATTGATTTGACTTGTTTTTTTATTTGAATATATAAAGTTTGTTTGGACGAGACAAATTCCTTATCGTTTTATGGTTCGATACTTTATTCGGATAATTGTACGGTCCTTTTTTGGGAATAAATAAAAAGGAATGATATTGCCATAGACATGGTACGTAGATATTTATTAGGGATATTCATATGACTCGATAATCCGTCTAACCTAAACTATTCAATTCAAACCACAGAAATCGAGTTGGGTTGGATTTTTCTTTTTTGGTTTGAGCTGGGTTCAATTTTTTTGAAAATCGAAAATTTGGTTCAGTTTGTGTATTAACTTTTTTTTTTTATTGGGTCAACTGACTAACCTGAAAATGGGTTACAAATGATTGATATTTAAATTTTATGAGATTTTAGTTATTGACGTAAATTTGACCATTCAACTCAACCCAACTTTCTTGGTAAATTTTGCTCTGAATTGTTTGAGTCGTCAATTTAAAAAACTAAAAAAATTTGAAGTTAATTCAAAAGATCGAAGTTAATTCAAAAGATCTTTTCAACTCAACTCGGTGTACTTCTAATATTGATTAAATCATTAAAAATTTAATAAATATTATTATTTTTCATCCTAGTTTATAAAATTTGAAGTTTTTAAGAGTGGATGGGTGGGAGCATAGCCCAAACAAGTAATAATGATTATTTAACTTAACTTTAAAAATTTGAAGTTTTTAAATATTTTTTAGTTTTTTTTTTTTTAACATTTTAAAAGTTCAAGGATATATTTGAAACAAAAAGATCGATGGTTTCAATCTAAAACAAATCGTAATTCATAATTCATAATTAATATGCAAATATCATATTTGAATTTGAATTTCTTATCGCAAAAGCGATGAACTAGAAAAAGAATATCAAAACCGTTTATATCTATAACTCTACTCGTTAGTAAAAAAGGAAAATTTTTAATTTACAAAATTCTTCATTCTTAGGTACATTATGCAAATTCGATATTAGCTACAAATAAATATAACTTAGTCCCAACGCTCACGCAAACTACCAAATTTTGATCTAATTCATAAAGTTTAGTATAAAAATATATATAAAGTTTGAAAATTTTATTAAAATTCAAGCTTATTATTATTATTATTATTATTATTATTATTATTAGGAGGATCAAAGTTTAATTTAAAATTTAAAGTTTAAGAAAAAAAAAAAAAAAAGACGTGGGGAGTCGGTGTTTTTTTAATGGGTCCACGAAAGGATAGAACCGGAAGGATCCGGTTGGTCGCTTTCCCGAATTTTGCGGGCCCACTTTCTTTCTCTTTGCTTTGACCAATGCTACTAACACTGGGACCCACACGTTGTTCGTGTAAACAAATACTTTTTATTCTTTCAACCTCCCTGCTGTATTCCATTTCTTTTTTTCTTTTTTCTTTTTTAAACTATAAATCACCTCATTTTTTAAATTTTAATTTATATTTTAAATTTTATATTCCAGAACCCGACCAATCTAATTATTAAGTCAATGTAACTAACTTGAAAATAAGGTTACAATCCTATCCAACCATACCATGTTTTTTAAGATTATTACGAATATTAAGAATATCTGACTTTTATTATTGATGTCAGTGATATGTCGTAACTTGTGGAGGTCAAAATAATTTAAGAAAAAATAACCCAACAAAAATCCTGTCGAAAAACTATATTGAGTTGCTCAAGTCACCAATCTAGCCAATCGAAAATTTTAGGTTAGTGTACAAGATTTTCTAACCCGACTCAATCCAACTCGTGTAGACTCGCATCTAATATTTAGCCTGTCTTCTTTGACTTATTCAATATTTTTTTTTATATATATATTTAATAGCCCATTACACAAAAATTTGAAAGCTCAGGTATTATATGGTATGTAATATATCAGTTGATTTTAAAAAATAAAATATTCATGAATACAAATATTAGATAAGTTCAATTAAATTTATTTTATTTGTGGGAAACACTTTAGTTACCATTTAAATAGAAAATGTGCCAGTAATTAATAGCTTGATACAGTTAATTTGTAGTAAAGTTTGAGAAAATCATAAAGATTAGTTATAATTAAACTAACCAAATTTTAATTTACATTTTTTTTTTGTAAACTTATAATTATATCAATTTAACCTCTCGTTTTAAATAATATAATTTTTACCCAATATAAACAAGTTTTTTTTTTTATAAATATAATATTAAATTATTTTTTTTTTGGTTATATTAATGATCGAACTTCTTAAAATAAAATAAAAATGAATCGATTTAATTTCACACCATTGATTAAATTTTAAAGTTTAAAATGATTTTGATTTGATTGATTAAGTAACTTGGTTAACCGTTACAAATGGAATGGACAGTTCTACCCTCGATGGAATAGAGATATTCTTTAAATGGCAACAAAAATAATAATTAACATATTTGACATAATTTTTTAACCATTTCAAAATTGAAATTAAACGTTTAGTATAACATAGAAACAAAAAATAAAACACGAAGACGTTATTTTGATTGAAAAACAAGTAGAAAAACGTTTTATTTGGAGCTCTCGAACAAAAAGTTCAAAATTAAAAGATTCAAGTAGAAGCTAAACTCGAGACCCAGTGACTAAAAGTAACATTCATGGTTGTTGATAAAAAGAACGACATGAATAATCGGTGGAGCAATGAAATTACGAAAATAACCCTGAAAACTAAGTGAGGGGTATAATGGTGAAAAGGATTGCTTAAAGAAGCAAAAAAACAAAAGAAAAAGAAACATTTGACTTAGAGAATGATGACAAAGGAGTAATAAGGTAAGGCATGCAAATGAAATTAGAGTTAAAAATTATTTAAATAACCAATAAATTAAATAAATAATAATAATAATAATAATAAAAACTCCACTCCATGGGTCCCACCCCATGATTTGCGCTCAAACCCTACCTTTTCATCAATTTTGTAAATATTATTTAACCGAGGTAAAATTTCTATCGATTGAAGAGGGAAATGAAACATTTTGTTATAAAGGTATGGTATTTAAATAAACGTAGTATTTATTTACTATTTTAAATATAATTAATTAAGACATATTCATTCGATTAAAACTCGTCAGGTTAAATGAAATATAAAAATATTGAAATAAGGTTTTAATTCTATATTTTAATATTTAACCATTTATATTTATTCTAATTTTAGGTTTCTTAAATTATTATTTGAGTGAATTTTGTAGGTATGAAATCCAAGTCCTAAAAATGCAGCTATTTTATTTATTTACCTAATGAACAAAATGTCCACGTTGGCGCAAATTAATTTAAGATTTTATTACATAAAATATTAAATAAGGTATTTCAAATTATTATTATTATTATTTTTAAACGAATTAAAACAATCAAAATAAAGTCTAATTGTCAAGACTTAATAATTATTATTTTTAAAACATCATACCTAATTAAATTTGAAAAAAGAGTAAAAAGAAAAAAAATCATTGTTGGATTGTTTTTTTTTTCTTTTCAAAATCTTGTAATCTAAGTAATTATGTGCATTATTTGTGTTGTACAATGAAATTGATTTGATATCTCAAATTTCATTACATTAATTTTATTATAATTTTTTTAAAATTAAACAAGTTTTAGTTTTATGCGTGTAATGGTCAAAGCTTACCGCTAGCAAATATTGTCTTATTTGACTTTTCCTAAAAATAAAATGTTTACTATGAGAAGTCTGTGCACCATTCTAACTGATACAGGATCTCGCGGCCCAATGTCCTAGGTAACACCTTACAACTCCAAATCCACTGTTAGTAGATATTGTCTACTTTAGTCTGTTATATATAACTGTCAGTCTCATAATTTTAAAATACATATATTAAAAAGAGATTTTCACACGTTTAAACAAAAAAAAAAATAAATAAATAAAAAAAGAGATAAGTATTAGATTATTATATGAATTATTCATTTTTTTTTCTTTTTTTAAAGGTTGGTTGGAGAACAATTTACAAAAATTAAAAAAAAAAAAAAACAAATTGACTTAATAGAAAAAACAAATACCAAAATTTGCGAGCCGTCCGATCAGAATTGTTTTACATTAAAATTCGAACCGAAATTTACATTTTTTAAAAATTTTAATTAATTTTGTCCCCATGCACCAACAAACTCCTTCAGTTTCCAAATTTAAATTCCCCTCTCACCGGCTAAGCCAGTCACCAGTCACCCTCACCACTTTAAGACTCATCTCACTCCCAAACTGCGCACATCCCAAAATCCCCCCCTCCTTCCTCTGCCCTTTTCTTTCTTCAACCCATTTTCTTACTTTAACCCAAAACCGCGTCGATTTCTTCTTCCCCGCTTGATTCTATGCTGCTCTTCAATTCTTCCATTTTCTGATTGATATGATATGGTATGATCTGATCTGATCTGAGGAAATTTAGGGTTTCTGAAATGCGGTTTTCGAATCCAGAATTCTGAATCCTGTTCTAGGTCGATTTTGTTTTTGGTGAGTTTTGGAGGAAAAAATGGGTAAAATGATGAACAGTTCGAGTAGAGATTGGACTCAGATCTATGCGATCTATGGAGTGGATCAATGGCAGACTATAATGTTTCTTCTTCTTCATGCTGTTTTCTTCACTGCTCTTTCCATTTTTTACCTCTCTTACTTCGAATCCATCTGTTCTTTCTTCGAGTTTCTCTTCTCCGGCGGTTCCGCTCGTTTCGCCGCCGGATTCACCGGCTGCGTCACCGCTATCTCCGCCTTCTGCCTCTTCTTCGCCGCCGCTAACATGATATACTCCTCTCTCCCTCTCCACTACGAAATGGCACTCCGGATGGTGAACGCTGTTGCCGATTGGTCAACCGTGAAGCACGCCCTGGACCTCGGCTGCGGCCGCGGCATTCTCCTCAACGCCGTCGCCACTCAACTAAAAAAGGTAAAAAATTAATTACCGCTCGACTCAAAAGTTAGTTGTATAGACAGTTTAGGGTGAATTTAATGTTGCCTATTTAATTTTCTATTAACTCCCTTTTATTTATGAGTTTTCAAATGAAATCAAGAGAAAAATATAAGATTATGGATATTAATGTGACACAAAATAAAATAATAGATATTTCTTCTGATATTATATTAAATTCAAAACCTTAATATAATGGAAATTCCGATTTAATATTCTTACCAGGCGGGAAGTTCGGGTCGGGTCGTGGGTTTGGACCGAAGCAAACGGACGACACTCTCCACCCTCCGAACGGCGAAGATGGAGGGCGTCGGAGAGTACGTCACGTGCCGGGAGGGTGATGTGAGGCGGCTGCCGTTCGGGGACAACTACTTCGACGTGGTGGTTTCCGGTGTGTTCGTGCACACAGTCGGGAAGGAGCACGGGCCGCGCACGGCGGAGGCGGCGGCAGAGCGGATGCGAGTGGTCGGAGAATTGGTGAGGGTGTTGAAGCCAGGTGGGACCGGGGTGGTGTGGGACCTACTGCACGTTCCAGAGTACGTGCGGAGGTTGCAAGAATTGAAGATGGAAGATATAAGCGTCTCAGAGGGTGTAACGGCGTTTATGGTCAGCAGCCACATTGTATCATTTACCAAGCCACGTCATCACTTTGTGGGGTCTGGAGAGGTCCGGTTGGACTGGAGATGCTGACGTGGCAGCGACTTATTGCCCATGTCAGCTTTTGTTAATTAGAGTTTTAATTATAAAAAAAAAATAATAATGAAATAGGATGCAGTAATTTGGGTAGGCGAAGCAGACCCAGATGGTTCAATGAATATATATATATATACATTGAAATAAAATTTAATTATATGATTTTTTTTATTTTCCATGGAGTTTTTAACAGTTTTTTTTAATAAAAATTAAATTGTTACAAATTGACTGAATTATTAAATTAAATCGTTTTGGGTATTGATATTTAAGAGAAAAAAAAAAGGGTGAAGTAAATGGTGAATTAAACACAACTAAAATGTAAAGCATAAATAAAGAAAATAATAAATAGGAAGGGAATATAGGTGGAAAGAAGTTGATATTTATAGAAATAAATAAATAAATAAATAAATAAATAAATTTATTTATTTATTTATAATAAATGTGGGGGAGAGTTGGGGGGATATTGTAAAATCACTATCCTATAATTTTAATGGGGAAATATATATTGGTGGGAAATGAGTGGGGCCATTTAATTCAATTTCCATCCATATATTATTATTGATTTTCTTCCTTTTTTTTTTAATAATAAAAATAATAAGTGAAGATAATACGAAATTTTTTTTTTTATTTCCATATGAGAATAATAAATTTAGGAATTATAAGGGAAATTTCTAAGAATTGGTGCATGTAAATTTTTAAACACAAAGGTTTAATATACATTTTTACTATTTAAAAAAAATAATATTGTATTTTCATTTTTAGTTTTGATATTTTTTTTAATTGGAAAGATAGATAAATAACATTAAATTACAAATTTAGTCGTTGAATTTTTATTATCTAATAAATTTTTAAATTTGAAACAAAAACATTAAATATAATAAGGAAATATTAGCATAAAAATAAAATTAAAAGTTTAGAATTTTATTAAATATTGTCTAAATTTCACCCACTTACCAAAAATAAAATTAATTAAATTTATTGGACACATTTTTTTATTTTAAAATTTAGAAAGATAATATTTTGAGTAGGTAACTTTATTCTTGTTTTCGTTTTCTCTTCGAAAATGGAAGGGAACATAATGATCCGTTCAAATTTGGATTTTATGATTTTTGAATAAAAATGTTAATTATAACACTATGATTTAAATCAAGACATGAAATCTATGTTCGATATTTGATAGTGCCAACATTCTCATGCATACGGCCACATTCTCATACATCCTCCTTAACATAATTGGAGCATTACATTAATTCTATTGGTGATGCAGTTTTGACATTTAATGTTCCGTGGTAACATCCCTATTGATTTAACGTTTTAAACTTTTGTTTTCCCTTCGCCCTTCTTATTGTTACTTTCTTTGGCTTACAATAGGAAAAAAAAGACTCGTTTTTCTTCTAGAATGTTTTTTTTTTTTTTTTTGCTAGATATGTCATGTTCATCATATTTAAACCTATCTTTTAGGTTGGTGTTTTGTTTTAGGTTATAACTTTTCGTTCTTATTAAATTGACTTAAAAAGATGATCAAATCGAGTAACTTTTTAATTATACGGGTGAAAATCGAATATAAATAGTTTTGTTTGAAGACTAGTAGGGAAAATAAGTAAGACAATTATTGTAAATACTAAATGATCTTTGTTTTTTTTTTCATTAAAAAATAAATAAATATTCATTGACTGTTTTTTACGAATTTTATTTAAAATATAAAACCTCTAAACAAAAAGGTCCTATGGTCTAGTGGTTAGGACATTGGACTCTGAATCCAGTAACCCGAGTTCAAATCTCGGTAGGACCTTTTCTTTTCTAATTTTTCCTCGATTTTATTTTGGTTACTATATTTTTAATTTTCCCCCTATTTTATTTTGGTTACTATATTTTAATGTAATTAATAGCATGAGCTACATGGAAATTCAAAGACGAAGGGTTTGAAGCTACCCATTATTTTTTTTTTCTCATATAAATTTGGTCCATTTTGAGAAACAATAAATACTCTATGGTTCTTAAATTTTTTTTATAAAAATAAAAATTTATTAAACTAAAAGTAGGGACTAAATTATAGCCTTTTTTTCAAATTATGATAGCCAAATTTATAATTTAACGTTTTATTTTTAATTCTTATTAGGGGTGGGTGAAAAAGAAATAAATTGTGTGCACAACCCTATATTTTTAATTAATATATACACAAATCTACTTTGAAAAATGTCGGCTTGGAAAATAGGTTTGACCTATTAAATTATTGCAAAACAATTTAAAAAAAAAAAATCTAAATATGTTTTTAGATTGTTTTTTATAAAAAATTACAAAAAAAAAAAATCTTAAAAAAAAGACATTATGGGAGGACAACATGCAAGAAAACTACATATATTTTTTTTTTTTTGGAAAAACTATAGTATATATTATATAGTTTAATTTTCATGAAAATATCTTATAAATCTGTAATGAAAAACTAAAACTATATAGTTATGAACAGACCACAAGGCGTATCAAAAGTATAAATGCACAGTACACTCACATAGTATAAGGCAAAATTAGTCCAATGAGAATTTGAGCTTGCTCAAATGAACCACCCATAAACAAACACAAATTCACATTTCTTTTCTAAAAAAGATGTTTCTGTAATTGGACTCTATATTCGTAGGACGCGTCGTTACACTAAGACGTTCTGTACATTGGCGAGGCTTGTCGAACTTTAACTGCTAAAACTACCAAAGTAACTAACCCGCAAGAATCAGACTCATTGGATGACCAAAAATGTTTGACCTGAGGGAAGGAGGGAGGAAAGAGATTCAAGAGTAACACCTAGTTTGAATCTTTACAAATCTAATTTACGATAGAAAGGAATACTTTTTCGAGATTTCGGAGTGGATAACTATAACCACCGAAGACAATAAAACACGTGCCAAGAACAATCACGCTGGAATACAGAATGAGGAGCTGAGTGCTGGTGGTAAAACACAAACCAGGTGTGGAGCAGCAGGATTGAAACTTATGTTCGCCTCGTCAATATTTGGCAAACCGAGTTTAGGTGGGCGAACGTAACCAGCCACCAGTGGCATGCATAGTATTGAGATCACCATTCTTGACCCTATCATTGGAAAAGCATTATCAAAATGACAGCAGAATTAGAACCTAACGATCTCTTTCTTCTCTCTAAGTCACCTATCACCATCAGTTTCTTGTGTGTGATAAAAAGGGTAAACAAACCTTGCTTGGGAGAGAGTGAAACATATCCTCTTTTCCTACCGGCAATCATCCAATTTTCGGACTTAGCATCGATTTCGTACAACACATCATCAAGCTGCACAAGCAATGAACGTCACATAGCATCATTGAAACAGAAATGCATGGATTTAAGGCATTTTCTCATAAGTTTTCCAACAATCATGGATTTAAAAATCAGAAAACAGCGTCAATGCAAGAACTTGTTTCCATAACACTCAACTTTATCCATGGAGTTGAGGATAATCCATGACTTACATTGCATTTGGAATTCTCATTCTCTGGTAAAGTATTTAGCCTTTCAATCCTCCATTTCATTGTAATAAGCTGTCCGACTCTTAGGCCGTCGGAAGGAAGAGGAAGAAAACCAACAGCCAGGCAAGGATCAAGTACTGGCCTTTGCAAAACTAGAGCGCTCTTGAACAGCAAGTCCTGTTTAGCATCTTCAGTTCCAGTTAATTCTATAGCAACAGGCGGGTGTGCCCCAAGCGTTCTATCCCCAGAGATCCCATATCTAATATTTAATATGCTTTCAGGACTTGTCACTGCATCTTCATCTGCAAGTGAAGATTAATTATGGAGCTTAAGACTTCACGCATTTCTAATTCTTACAAACTAAAAATTAATTGGCACTATCGTGGAATGCGTGTGACGGATATTTTTGGTGTCTAGATATATGGCGTGAGGGTATTAATTAAAACAACACAATTCTTCCTTATTTCAGATGCCTAGATATCAACTATCAATAATAAATTTATTTTTAGTCGTCTTTACCTTCATAATTTGTTTTACCTAAACGTATGCTGAAGAGGATTCCTGCTCTAGAAGATGGGGAAATAACTAATGGGAAGTAGCCCGACAATGGTCTTCCATCGTCATTTCCAGTATGAACAAACCCGTCCTGAAGATCAAGCCAAGCGTCGTATACTGTCAAAGTAGCCTGAACTTCAGAATGTATAATCACCTGAAAGTAACATTGAGCAACACAACATACGGTCATACAGAATTTAGATCATGGCAGAAGTACTCATAAGTCATAAGGAGGAAAATCTGGTTAAAGTTGTGGATATTAGATCACTAAATCTGATTCATAAGATCCTTGATAAAAATTAGGCAAAGACTGAAAAATGTTTTTCCCTCAAATTTCATAAGACCCCAGATTCCGAAGCAGCCTTTGTGAATAATAATAGTTGATTATAAATCCTATTCTCATTCTTGTGCTCATGAAGTTGTAAATGGGTGGGATAGCTTTTTTTTTTTTATTTTTTTTTGGGGGGGGGTGGGTGTGATAATAAAGATGTTGTTTACAATCTTTTAAGTTGGAGTTGACATTTCTAAGCAGGAGATTAAAAGTTCGAATCAACCATGGAAGAAAGATGCTGTTTTCTCAAAATAGTAAGCGGCTCTTAGTAACATAAAATAATTAGGAGCACAGAAAATCCCTTGGCACGCTTTTCAGATCACTGACTTTAAAACCAAAATTCTTTTTCCTTCGGAAGACATTTTACTTCAAGCCAAACCCATACAGTCTGGGGATCTCAGGAAATTGGTTTCCATCCAACATCTTCCCGGAGTAACCTTGTTAGATGTACCCTCCTTAGCCATCCCTAGGAACTTTTTGGTCAAAATTTTCAGTTTAAGTGGACCTAGTGATGGACATTGGTGTTATATAACCTTCTAGATTTTGTTTAGGTCCCAAATCCAAAACGAGTTTGGACCTACGGCTTGAAACCGATCACGCCCAACTGAACCAAAAATGATGTGTTCTCAATAAACTTGCATCCGACATTAAAAAAATTAAGTGCAAAATTGTAAGCTCAAAAAGGGAACACAGTACCTGTAGAAGCAAATTGCCATCGTTGCATTTATCAGCAATGCGTGTGCTCACATGAAAAGGGTCAGTGAAATGCACAGCTAGAGTCCTGGATATAAGGCATGGTCGTAATAGATAAGAAAGATATAAAAAGAAAGTAAAAATTCAAACAACAAGTTGGAGGATTCTGGAATTGTAAACTGGCACATAAATATACTTCTCGAACGTCTGGTTGTGAAAAGCTCCAAATTCGATTTTCAGTGCTATTGTTCTCATTCCATCCACAATACTCTGTCTCTGAGAAGCGACTGCACATAAAAGACAAAATATCATATACTTGGAAGCCTAATCACAAAACCTATGAAATTTTCAGTGACACATAATTTTTGCATCATCTATTCATTTATAACCTGTGGTTGTTCCTCTTGCAAGCCTCTCATTGATAGCATGAATTGGTATCCACAAAATAGATGTCTCATTACTTGCCCAATCTGGGAACTCAATTCTACCATCACTGAGGCACAATCGTTCAAAATTCTTAGTTTCAACGGTGTGTGCCATGTCAACTGAACTTTTCAAGTCAACATAGGTCTCCATCTCAATTTCACGACATTCTACAATCTTCAAACCGGGACCAGTATCAACATGTAAGATTGCTCCTTTAAGGGAGTAATTGATGGGCCGAACAATGATTCCAACCCACTGAGGTTCATTTACGAGTAGAGGCGATGAAATCGCAGCTATAAGATCAACTAATGGCCTTGGCTTGAAAACCTAAAAAATAAAACAAAGCGCTTTCAATGTTCGAATGTACATACACCATAGTGGGGGGACAAAGAAAGTATAGTCTAGTCACTTTCCCTATAAAAGGAAAATTCTAGAGGTTACTGCCGGATAACTTACAACAACTTACTCGCATATATGATAAAGATCAAGCGTGGAGAGTTCAACAAAAGATGAATGCATGGAAATTAAATTAGAAAAAGCGAAGTAGGAGCAGATAAACAAAGACAAGTTCTCCCTCCAATGGAAAATCCCTAATACATAACTTTAAAGGGGAAAACTGCAATTAAATTATAAATTAGATTGGTCATCTTCTAAGCATAACTTGACATTCATTACCTTCAAGATAGGTCTAGTTGGTTTCTCATAACTCATAAAATCATCGCTGTCAGCAGGATCACCCTTGGAAAAACTATGAGATCGGAATCTCAGCTTCCCAATCTGGCCAGTAATAACCCCTAAAACATAAGAACCTGGTTTCTGAGGAGGCAAAGCAAGGGTAATAATATTACGACCAGGTTGTAGCACAGTTTCCGTGGAGCTCCTTATCGGCTGAAATACCAGGTCAGAAAGATGAGTTACTCCAAAGGTTGATGCCAAATGAATCTCAATGATATGTTGATAAGCAAGTATTAAACAAGCATACCTTAACACCTTCGTCCGCACTGTATGTGGCCATCAAGGTAAGGCTCAATGAATCAAGAGTTATATCATCTGGAAAGCCACTCCAAACAGTAATAGACAGAGTTCCAGGATCACCATCGCATAATTCTAGGGGGGGTCCGGGATTTCCAGAAAATGTAATTAATGATGAAACATCCAGGGGTACAGGGTCCTTCATCTCACTGTGTGCGAGGCGTACCACTTCTGATTGAAAAGCTTGGCGATCTTTTGTCAAAAATAAGCCTTTATCTAATGATAGCAATCTCACACAAGATGAGAGGTAGCCAGCATCGTCATTAAGTTTCTTTTGACATTCTGCCAAATTTGGAAGAACTTCAGCCAATAGATCCTGCCATCCTTCACCAGAAAAAAGGGCACAAACCTTCTCGTACGACTTTGCTGCCACATCGAAGTTACCATGTCTAAAGCTGACAGCAGCTATTTCACCATCAAGAACAACTCCATGTCTTTTCCACCAGGACCGATAATAATTTTCCGCAGCACCCTTAGTTAGCTCCAGATACTTTTTCTGAAAGCACAAAAACAGATTTGATGAAAATTGGAAAATGCAACCCCTACATAAATACAGGGAGATCATGGCCACAGATTCAACAACCAAGAGATCAAATTCTATTTAGTAGCAAAGAAAACAGAGCCATAATGAAACCCTGAGATGGATATATCCTTAAGCATAAACAACTTATGAACTTTGAAATGCTGAGTTAAAGAGGCTTCAAATAGCCATTATGATACACTCAATTTATATTTGTTCCCTAAAGAACATAATGCTGACAGAAACCATATTTTCTAATAAACACTAGGACACAAACACATTCATTGAAATATACATTTGAAAGTTTCCACGCAAAAAGATTGGTTTAGTTAATAATATTACATTTGAATCAGAATGTAGAAGTAAAAAAACTATATGTAAAATATGCCATATTACAAGAAGTTGACAGCATTACTTGCATATTTCTGATGATGCAATGCCTTTGCAACTCACGACTTGGAAAAAGAAAAGTCTAATAAAAGTGTAAAGCATAGTGCACGATGTGCATCAATACAAGTATGGTAGCCTTTTGTAGGTATTGCTGCCTGTTTTTTACCTCAAATTCCTCCACAGCTGATAAGCACTGCCATAGCTCAGAACTAGTGATTGTTTGCTTCAAAGCATGTTCCGCAGCAACATAAATCTCAGCAAGTCTCATAGGTGGATCAATTGTGTTTTCAAATCCTGGGGAAGAGTAAGTACGTGACATGGAGCTCCCATGTGTTTTATCAGGGGACATCTTTGATGGCACATCTGGACCTGATCTGCCAATATAAACATTAAAAATAAGTAGATAAATATGAATAAGAAATGATCAACATCAGGAGGGAGAAATGACAAAGTATGTGCTTCTAAATATACAATCTTCTATATTATATTACCCATCAATAAAAGTTGGACGATCATACGTTTCAAATGTATTTCCCACAGAAAGAGAAGCTCTCCGACGATTAGCTTCTCGCAAAAGCAAAGAAGGTTCTAGAGGCAGTTGTTTCTTTTGAATACCAAAGTGCTTGACTCGTGGAGTTTCTTGAAGAATAATCTACACAAAAAATTCATTTACATTTTTTATATAGTATAAAATATAATAGAGACAAGTACTTAAATAAAGATTGACATAGCCTCAACAGTTATCAACCAAGAGAAACCACGAAATGAACTACACGGTATCAACCAGAGGAAACAATTGCATGGTCGCAATTATAAGCTTTTAATGAAAAGTGCTTAGCCTATCTCTTCCCCGTAAACCAGATGATTACATCAGTTACTTATAGTTAAACAAACTTTTTCTGCAGAGAAAATATTTTGGGGTTAGAACCTCGAGTACTAAAGAGATGATTGAAACTACATAGCGTTTGATACTAACATTCAATCAATCTGAAACTTTACTAGTCATATAGTCGATTCTCATCACCGAGAGATAAGACAACATGTAAAGACTTCCATGCAGGTAACTTTGAAAAAATGTCTTCTTTGAAATTAAATTAAAGGCTAGAGTCCAGTCATTTGTTTTCCCCAACGTTTGGTCAATCAGTTAAAAACAGAGCACAACTTTCAATACATGAAGACACTCACAAACATCAGCAGTTTTACCATGCCATATATTCACAACTTACCTTTTCCTTTGCCAACACTTCAGATGAAGCATCAGATGGAACCGAAGGCCAAACTGATGGCTTGGGCCATGGTAGCATGCTCAGCCAAGCACTGCTCATAAGAAGTTGAGTTATAAAAATAGAAATTGATTGAATATAAGATGTTGAAAAGATTTTGTCTGGCCGAAACATGACCGAGAAAAATGTGAGGAAAGTAATTTCAATTTACACAGTCAATCTGCTATAATTAGGCAACTGAACATTGATCTTAGAAGTCAATAATGAATCTGGCACCTGTTGACTGGACTTCTCTCTATATATGAACCATATCCAATTAACTCTGCGAGCCTCATGAACTGCCAAAATCATATGACATCGCTTTTAGGTCTACCACATGTTCGAATAATAAAATATGCACAAATTCTCATTTATAGTCTTAGAACCTCCGAGAGAATTGTTAACTATTTGAAACAATCGGTTTTACTAGATCAATGAAATATTTGATCTTTTTCAAATATGAATGTTCTTAACACATTGATCAATAATTAAGACAATAACAATGTTTGAAATGCATTCAATGATGGCAGACATGAGGTAGAAGAAAAGGAGTGGGAAAAAAGACTTTAACTTAACAAAAGAAGAGAAGCAATAGTAATGCTCGCACTTCTTAGATGGTGATAAAACAAAGATAAAACATCACAGCTTGATCCGTGTACTATTACAAGCTAAAACGGATGATACAAATCAGAAAGATATAAGAAAGTCAAACATTCTATTTCTCAGACAAAGAAGAAATTATACCTTCACTCTGCATAATGAATAAAGATCACCCTGTAAGCGGAAGAACTCCTTTTCTGTATCTGGAGTCATGATGCCTTCACTATAATGTGAAGCAATTGCACTGATTAAAGCCAAGCAAGCAGTTGTTACCCAAACTTCACGCATACAGAAAGGTAATATGTTCTGAGAGAAATTTGAGAAAGAGGAAAAAGGTTAAATGAAAAACGTGGAATAAAAATAAAAACGGAAAAGAGATCTCAGCTAGCATCTCTAACTAGATACATAGAGAATATTTCTTATGATACAATGGAAGAAAAAAAAAATATAAATAACAAACACCTCATGTATAGACAGTGCCTTTGAGAAGGCAATTATGAATGTATAACCTCTCGAAGCAACTTCAAAGGGTCGATTCAGCTTGAATAATAGCTGGAAATAAACATATATGTAGGTGAGAAACAGTTCAAATCTGAAAAACAATTTCCTTTAAAACAACCTAAAGAATCAATGAAGAGCGACCAAAAGTAGAATTAGTGATAGATAAAATAACATAGCTACAAAAATGCATATGCGAACTCTTATTTGAGTGAAGATTTCATGTAGCATACAGTAATTTGATTTGTAAGTGTCAAGCAAGTGTTACCATCCAACGGACAACAATAACAGTATTATACAAATACGTTAAATCACCAATCATCCCAAAAGCTTAAAAACATAGATTATAGTAAATTTAATTATATAAATACTCTAAAATTCCCCTCATTTGTGGACTTAAAAATTTCTAGAAGGCCCAACAAGCATAAATCATTATTAATTTGGGAAAAAATTAAATTACAAGGGTTTGAACACGAGAGATTTTCCTCTGATACCAAATCAAATTACCAATCAACCAAAAAGTTTAAGTGGATGGATTACAGTAAATTTGATTATATCAATACTCTAACAAGATTTTGCTTGAACTGACTTGTGCAAGTGTTTAAATGTGTATGTGCGCATGAGAAGGAGATTTCTCAATCAATGATCAAAGAAATAAATCTAATAACACATTCTCTTTTTTTGAGAGGATAACAATTTGAGTGATGAATGAAATAAAAGGAGTTAAAAGCTCCCAAACACCAAAAGGTGAATTACATGAAAGATCTCATATTTGAAACTAAAGAAAGATTATAGATCCTAAAAGGATGTTTATATCTACACAAATAAAGAGTATTAAAAACAACCAAATCCAAGAAACCATTAAAATTGGAAGAACAGTCCCTGAAAATTTTTCCATTCCGCTCACATTCAAGATTTTTGTAAGACAAAAGTACTCAACATTTTATGGTGAAGTTCTTTTTTCATATCTTAAATTAAATCCAAATACTTCTTGATTATCATTTTCCTTCAATAGTTATACATCGAGGTTAGATTTTTCTACATGGCTGGCCAACAAATGAACAAGTTGCAACTAGCGATGGACCTAAGTATACCTCAATGGACTAAGGTACTAGTGACTTTCTTGAAAGGTTAAAAGGTTTAAATCCGTGCCCCACCCATTTGTTTGAACTAATAATAATAATAATAACAAGTAATCCATCCACTACACTTCAGCAACTATCTGAATAATCACTCAAAACAGTAAATGATAAAATCTAAGTATGATAAAAATATAAGAGATAGAATGAGCTAGCCAACATCATTATCTCATCAAAGCATGCGTACTTTCTATAGAGACCAGTGTTTTCCAACTTGAACAACTCACCTTCACCATCTACAGAATACATCTAAGCAGCCAATTATTTTAGTTTTTTTTTAAAAGAGATGCACATTTATTGATAAATGAAAATTTTAAGCAGCCAATTAAGATTAAGAAGAATTGTCAAAGCACAGGAACAAACTTGCAGGCAACTTAGACCAAAATACTATGAGTGGTCTATTTAAATGCAACTGAGCTCTTAATCAGTAACAATAATCCCAGTTATGCGCACCTTTGTTTGACAGGCAAAAAGATATTGTCTAAATTCAAATTCTCGAAATGAGTCATCTTGAACAATCTGTGTCAATGGCTTGCTCCCAGGATCGAGCAACGTTGCTTGGTCGTCACCATGGTCAATTCCACCAAAATCTCTCTTCTTCGTGGTCACGCTCACTACACAATTCAATTAGATTATATCACCAACCACAAATAAACATTGTCATAATCAAGTGCAAATACAGCAATTTTCTTTGACTGGAGAAATGGAAACCAAGTACAAGTACAGCCATTTTCTGAATTAGATTATCACTGCCAAGGAAAGCGGAGTATGCACATGCGTGCATGTGTGAGTAGAAAACAATACTTGTATTAAAAGGAAAGGAACTAAAAAAGGGCTGCCTTAAACAGAGCCGAGACATACTTGGCAAAAAGAGATGGTATCAAGAGGCAAGGGGATGCATTCATCAGTAAGGGATGAGTATTATACTTTTTCTTTTTTCTTTTTCTGAAAGGAGAGTATCATGCATTTGAATATCAAGCAAAAACCAAAAATGAGGAAAGTTTCTGTACATGGGAAGAAAAGGAAAATAGACATAATCATACAATAAAAATGCATGACACCTGTTTCTAAATAGCAGAGCTCTAGTTCATCATACTCTCGTAATGCATCTTCATGAAGCTGAGCCATCTCAAACATAAATGCCAAGCTTTCCTGGGATACAATAAAGCGTTAACAGATCCAAAAGGTTTGTATGAGAGGAAGGTGAAAATTGCTAAGAATGAATGAGATGATGTGGGTTTAATAAAATGGAAATTTCAGTTACTAAAGAAAAACATTCCTTACTTATATTAAGGGACCATTAAGGTGCCCTAAAGTCAAATACAATTGTAATAACGAAAGTACCATCCAGGAACCTCCATGTGCATGCATATGGGTAAATGACAAACCTTCAAAATAAAGAAATTGCAGAAGTTCCAAACTGGCATCAAGCGTTGTTCACTTAGCTTGCGAATCTCATCTTCATAAAACTGGACACGCCTATCCAGGGTATTTCTCATGGACTCCATTATCTTGGACTCCAGATCCTCCCAAAAATTTGCTTCAGGGCAATGTAGGTCTAATTTACAACACCTGACAGAAGCATAAAAACGTGCTCACCAAGATGCTTTAACCTTCAATTGTGATCTATAAATCTCCAACTTCTCCAATGCATTATCATTTTCATTTCATCTTTGAGGTCCGGTAATAAATGCATAACTCATAAGGTGGTGAATATTTCATAACAACATGGAAAATACTAATGACATTAAAAAAAAAAAAAAAAAAAAAAAAAAAAAAAAAAAAAAAAAAAAAAAAAAAAAAAAAAAAAAAAANATCTGAGACGGCATGCTTGAATTGGTTGAGGCCTTAGACTATGCAATGATATAGTAAGATAAATTTGTGACTAAAACGACATGTGGCCAAGTCAGGTATAAATTAAAAGGCTAAAAGGTTTCCAAAGTGCTACTATCTATACATAAAGTCAGCCAAAGATGTACTAACTTTATATCTAATTGACCTTTCAATAAACAGGTGAATACAGGAACCTGTGAGTAATAGCAAATATACTAGTGGAAAAATATAGAAGTACCAGGTTTACCTTTCTCTTTTTTTCGTGCTAAATTCAACTTCAACTTTGCTATACACTCTTTTTGCCTGCTTGGTGGCTTGATCGTTATTTGGGTGAGCTTTAGATACAAATACAATGAACCATTCCCGCTCATCATTTTGGACAATTAGCTTCAAGCGTGGTTTAAGGATAGTCTTAAACTCATCAAGATCCTAGACCAAATAAAAATAAAATTTTAGTTTTAGTGAAAGTATGAAAAAATGAACAGGAGAATCATCACTTGTCAAATACGGTAGTAATCTCAAACTATTCTAGGAACTTTAATAATTTCAACTTTATATTAATAAACTAAAAAATCTGTCCAAGTTAGTTATTTTCCAATACCATATAAATGAGATTACGAACAATGAAACCTTTAGTTACCTCACAAGTGACCAGAACAACAGTTGCATAAGGTTCACGAAACCAAAATAAATACTGCTCTTGAGGGAACCTACTACGGAGCCTTGCATCTGTAGTCAATATGAACTCAGCAGGCAACTTGTCGACTACAACGGGGTTACGTGTCTTGTTATTCAAACAAGCTCTTTTGAACGGTAATCTCTCCTCGAATCCATTCTTCACAGTAGGCCACAGGTCACTGACATCTTCAACTGAAAGTAATCAAATGTGTTAAGATTAGCTAAGAACATAGAGCAAGAACAGGGGGGCATCAGAGTATCTATTTATTTCACTATTATAAAGACATTTCAGAATGATTAGGATACAGATCTTCCGAAAAGAGAACTCAAGGGTACAACTACCGTTCAAACACAAATTGCCAGCAACCAAGTGGAGGACAGGCAAAAATTCACGCAATAAGCATAAAGATAAGAACTTCTAAGCACTTCCCAATCCAATCTGGAAATGGTTCTTATCTTAGAACAAAAAAAAAAAAAAACGGAAGAAAACAAAAAGAAAGTGTGAGTTCTCAAGCAAGGTCCTCAATGTCATACAAAATTTGTTGTAAAGTAATTAAGCACATTAGATACAATACAAGCTTATGAATCGCAAAGCCATGAATTCACAGCTGGAAATTTGAGAATGTGTTATTTAGAATACACTAAAGCAAGCATCTACTATCATTTCTGAAGCTAACCTCCTATTGGGATCGCGCATCAAGCAAGTCCATACTCAATTCTAGTTCAAATCCCTTAGTGTAGATAAACCGGATTAAAGAACTTCATAATCAAACTGAAATTTGGAAGCAGGATGGAGGGGATATTGAGATTCACCTGCAATTACGAGGCGGTCGAAGGAATTCTTGATCGTCTGGAACTGAGCAAGGAAATTAGCCATCCTCAATCTGTGACAAATGATCGCAGATCATAGATCCATGGAGAGCAAGCTCGCCACAGAGAGAGAAAAGAGAGAGACAGAGAGAGAGAGAGAGAGAGACGTTCAGTGAGTATGAATCTAACTGTGGTGAGCACCGTGAAAGGTTAGCTGAGGAGTTTCCCGGCGACCTGGAATCCAGTGCTTCGCGTCCTACACTACGACTTAGGGCAACCAATAAGGGCCATCAGGTCCCCTATCCAATTTCAATAGGTCTCCCCATGATTTTTTCCTTTTTTTTTAATCATTGGCTAAAACAAATGACTTGTAACCATAGAGATAGTATTACTTACTTATATATCTAAGATCTTCTTAATTAGCTAAATGAGATTCCAAAAATTCTCAAGTGAGCTTTAGTTTAGCAATATTCTTAGTCGGTTTGGTCATTTTCTTGACGAATCGAACAAACATCTTTAAAGTTTTTCAGATATTCAAGTGATTTCGTCTTTCAAACTTCGAAATCGATAGAGAATCTCTAGTCTTTTTGTGAAAGCTCGATCTTAATCTTTTAAGAGTCTTTTGAATTTCAAATTTTGAGAATTTTCTCCGCATTTTCTATTGATAAAATGGGGAGCTAACTCTTTTATTTATAAAACTGATAGGTTGAATTGCAAATTTGGATGGTCTAATTTGAACATAGTTTAAATCAATTTAGTCAATATAATTTTAAAAGTTTTAATTTGGTTGATCATTCGATCCGATCTAATGATTGCTAAATCATGTTTTATCACTAAAAACCACTAATTTTTCTTTGGTTTTACTTTATGTTTAAAGGATTAATGAAGGAGAAATTATCATGAACTCTACACGCAGTGTCAAATAGAATTACAAGTAGAAAACGATGGAGCTTTATAAGCTCGTAACAGTTGATCATTACCCAGTCTCACAAACCTGCTCATAATCTAGTTTTCACAAAGGGGAAGGATCCAAAAGCTTCGATTTTTGGACTATTTGATGAACTAAACCACAAAGAATTGGGAAATTTCACCCCAAGATTATCTAAGAATTTTGTTGAATTTAATGAATCAAAGAATTACCCAGAAATTCAAAATCAAAACAACTAAATTATACAACAATCTTCCTCTTTCCGATCAAGCCATAGACATATTCGAGAGCCGACTGGGAGTTGCTCGGAAATTCAACCACCGGAGAGTGGGTCTCCGGTTGGGCGGCGTCAACGCCCTTCTCAACATCTCTCTTCTGCCCTGAAGCCGCCGGAGCTTATCTCCGGCTGCCGTCACATTACGGCCACCTCTACCCACTCCCCCAAAACTCAAGCTCCTGCAATTCGATCTAAGGCTCCGGCTCCGGCCACCTTCCCTTACGGCGCCGGCGTGCGACGGTCTGGAAGCAGGCTGCTGTTGGGACTGGAAAATTGTAGGCATTTTTGGAAAGTAGGATCAAAACCCAGATGGAATTTGGTGGAGACGAAGTGGGGGTTTGAATCTTTTAACTGGGTATTTAAGGAAGAAAGATTAAGAACAGGGATGGTTGTGGAGTTGGGGGAGGAATTTTCAAAGAAGTTGAGTAATTGGGTTGACTGGCTGAAGGCTCACTCGGTTTCCTATTCCATACTTAGTCTTTAAGACTCAGCCGTTCTGTATGACCAAAGACTTTCTTGGAAAGGATGCTCCAATCACATTTTGGCACCTTGAAAAGAAAATTCATGGAAGATCTCATTATTAGATTGATTAAGTTAATGACAATGACAATTGGATAAAATTGAAAGTTCATAAATTATGAACTTGTTAAAAACATAGAATTGCTCCATTAAGGATTCCTTCAGAAGCACCCCCAGCACATGATCTGTAAAATGGTTATTAATCACTATGCCATCACAGAGTAAATTTGAAATTACAATACGTTTCAACGTTAACCTAATGAATTGTCATCTCTAATCTATTTCTTCTAATACGTTTTTCCTCAGGTTAAGATTTCCAAGAAGGTCAGCTTCTTTTATTGGCAGGCGTAGCATGGGGCTTTAACACCATGGATTGGGTCCAGAGGTATTTCTCCTTGTTGGGCTGCAGTGGTGCTTTCAAGTTTCAATCCTGCAATGCATCTGAGGATTTGGCCCATATCTTGAAGAATTGTTAGTTTGCTTAGCTGATTTGGGATGGTTTGTTTGGCTCCTAACAAGGATTGTGATCTTATTTTTGGAATGGTTTTGTTCATTTCCCTTTATGGATGAGGGTACTTTTCTTTAATGTGCTGCTGAGAAACAATAGAATCTTTGAGAGTGTGGAAGGTTTTGTCCCCTGCTAGATTGTTTCTATTACTAGACTGTAAACATCTATGGTTGAGGATTGTTGGGAGGAAGTCCTGCATTGGCTAATTAAGGGGATGATCATGGGTTTATAAGTAAGGAATACTATTTCCATTCGTATGAGGCCTTTTTGGGGAAACCAAAAGCAAAACCGTGAGAGCTTATGCTCAAAGTGGACAATATCATATCATTATGGAGGTTCGTGGTTCCTAACATGGTCATGTCAGTAGAATCCTCAAGTATCGAACAAAAATGTTGTGAGCCTCGAAGGTGTAGTAAAAGATGACTCAAGTGTAGAACAAAGGGTGTACTTTGTTCGAGGGCTCTATAGAAAGGAGTCGAGCCTCTATTAAGTAGAGGTCGTTTGAGGGCTCCATAGGCCTTAGGGAAGGCTCTATGGAGTACTTTGCTCGAGGGGAAGATTGTTGGGAGGGAGTTCCACATTGATTTATTTGGTATGAGCCATTTTGGGAAACCAGCTTTGAAGAGTTTCTGGTTTGAACGAGACTCTTCTCCTCGACTTGCAGCACCTTACATAAGTTTTCTTTATTTACACCAATTAGGATACCTCATTTCCCATCTTTTTTTCCCGTAAAGTTTAGACTATTGGTTAATACAAGTTCTCTGTTTCCTATAAAAAAAAATGGAAAAACTTATAAACTACCCAGGAAAGTTCTCTCATAGTCTTTACTAATACACCCTTATCTTTAGTTCAAGCAGACGAAGGTTCATTTTTGTTAGTTCACTCCTGATTTACAGAAATTTATTCCAAGCTAAATAATTCATGTCTCACAATATCTGACTATGGACAGGGTAAACTGTAACCGCCCAAGCCCACTGCTAGCAAATATTGTCCTTCTTGTCCCGTTACGTATCACCATCAGCCTTACGATTTTTAAAAAGCATCTGTTATGGAGAGGTTTCCACACTCTTATAAGGAATGCTTTGATCCCATCTACAACCGATGTGAGATCTCTCCATCCACCCCCCTTTGGGAGTCCAATGTCCTCGCTGGCACACCGCCCAGTGTTTGGCTATGATATCATTTGCAACAGCCCAAGCCCACCGCTAACAGTTATTGTCTGCTTTAGCCCGTTATGTATCGTTGTTAGCCTCACGATTTTTAAAACGCGTCTGTCAAGGAGAGGTTTCCACACCCTTGTAAGGAATTGCTTCGTTCTCCTCTCCGGCCGATGTAAGAACTCACATAAACCATCAAATTTTACATAAAAGTGGAGACAAATTGCATATGACGCTTTAATTTTCCTTTACTAATACCAGAGAGGATGTTCTAACAGAGTTAGATGGCTAACCCATCTCCAAATCATCTATAAAAAATTACTAAAGAAGCAACAAAATGTATTATAGACTTAATGTCTCTATTAAGCTCAACTTAACTTCGTTCAGTATCAGATGGGACAATGAATAAACACTCATTTCCTAAATGCACTAAGAAGAACTTGTTTCAAGTGTACAACTATTAATTATAAACATCAGTACTAATGTTGATTGATCCACCCAAGAACTAATGCCATTGTAACAACTATAGTTGAAAACCCATGAATTAGAGAAACTTGTTCTACAAATGTGAGATTGTAGTTAAGAAAACAATCAAAATCAGTATGCCATTCAACAGGGGTGGTCAGATCATCCAGCCTCATTGAAGAATGAGAGTAATTCACATGGCTCTAGGGTGAAATAGATTGATTATAACATATTCTTCAACATTGTACAATGTATAAGCTATAGATCTTTAATTTTTTTTCTTAGAAACCAGCATCGACAAGAAAATGTTTCCAAACTAAAATGATCGCTCATAAATTGACACTGAAATCTGAAGTTCGTCAATTACTTACCCGTGCAGCATTTCAAAAGCTTTTGTATGCTCCTTCAAATTGCTCTTAAAACTTCCCCTCGCAATTCCTGAAATGTGGAGCCACAATCATTCACTCAGAGCATATTTTGGAAAGAATGTGTATGTTTAAGTTCGGATTTATAAGATTAATCATCCGTTTCGAATTGAGAAAGTTCGAGCAAGAAATGCTCTAAATAAGATGGTTTCGAACCATTCTATGTCGAGAGATAACAAATATAGAAATTCATTTGAAGTCCTTTCGGATCTGAAGTCATTCAAAATCCTACGGAAACAAATTCAGAGCAAAATACACAGAATGTCGTCTGTAAGAAGAAGAAACAGTGGAATTTCCCTCCTCTTTCCCGATGAACTCTGATTTTCATTAGGCGAGATAGGGAAACTATGATCAACCGAGAATCGAAAGCGGAAGCTAACAGTAAATAGGTTTCCGATTGATTAATTTGTTGAACAACTGAACAACAATGTAGTTCAAAATGCCCAATAAAGAAATCAAGAACGACCTAATTCAACATCATGTCTGAAATAACACAGATAAGAAATCACTTACATGGACGAATTCATGGCGAATGGAAGTATCCTCCACGACTACAAATTCGCTATTTACTACCACATTCCTTCTCCGCTCAAAACTACGTATAAATTCATTGATTTTTTTTTTAGTTCAAACGCATAAGAACTAAGAATTACATTATTATTAATCATAAAAACTATAAAATAATTAAGCCCATTTAACTTGAAACAATTACATATTAGATAACCTCGTCAGAAGTATATCATACATCTACTGATATCTGTCATGCGTTCATCAGGTCAATTTTTTTTTTCAACCAGAAACGAAATATTTTTTTTATAACGGTGGAGAAATCTCCCCCTAGCATAAGCATTTTAAAAATCGTGAGGCCGACAGTTATACATAACAAACAATATCTGCTAGCGATGAGCTTGAGCTGTTACAAGCACGATGCACGTTCATTAAATGAAACTCAAATTCAAATCACATTATAGATTAAATAGTATTTGATATCATTTCACATTTCATTTTGGACACACCCATAGCTAATATTCCTCTCCATCATTCACCCTACCAAACTAGTACATATCTTTTTAAACTTTATTCTCTCATTTTTTTCTCGGTCAGATCTTTCTTTATCTCATCTTGATAAGTCAGTGGATTCGACTTGATATTTGACAAAAACTAGCGTCCAATCACCTCATTAATTCAAGAAAAAAGCGGTAATTCATATGTAAGATTTTTTTGTTTTTATCAACCGTCAGATATAGATAACGATGATTAAAATTGATATACCAATCCTTTTGAATTATTGAATCAATTAAAGCTTATCGAATCTACCCACCAATAAAGAAAATAAAGAAAATGTACTTTCATTAAAATATATATATATATATATATATATATTTTGTGGAAAGTTAAAAATTATATTGATTTGTTTTTTTTTTATTTTTATAATTAATGTGTTAATTCATGCAACCCATTTTTGTAATAAAAGAGTTTGGGAAAAATAAAATTGGAATTTTATAATTACGAAATGGGCATTTAAAATTTAAAAAAAAGAAAAGAAAAAAAAAGGCGAGAGCTTGTCCACGTCAACAGCATATTTTTGAGAATTTTGGTAATTTATTTATTTTCCACGTCAACAGCATGACATCCGAAAAAAAGGCTCTGCTTTTCGAAAGCTCCCATGTCGGTCCCACACTTAGCCTTTCTTTTGTCGTCTAGCTTGTCCCACGTGTCGTCTTTCGATGTGGAATTACACGTGCCGCCTGATTAACGGCCCATATTCCACTAGTTCGCTTCAGCCCTTAATTACCGCAATATATAGGGCTATTTCGGTAATTTCACTTTCGCTTTGTCAGTGCGGCGAGTTCCTATTGGGTGAGTTGAAGTGTTTACCTGGATTGTCATGTAGACGATTATTGCCCAATGATTCGTGAATATTAAAAAATTAAACGAAAAAAAAAAAAAAAAAAAAAACTGCTAATTGAACTTTAATATTTTCGTGTTTTTTAAAATTTATTTATTTATGGTATAATTACCGGAAGAACCTGAGAAATTTGGTAAAAAAAAAAATGAATATGGAGAAATTAAAGTCGGCGCCGGAGGCCGATTCAGAGCGGCCGAACCTGCCACCGGGGTTCCGGTTCCACCCGACCGACGAGGAGCTGGTGGTTCACTATCTAAAGAAGAAGGCCACTTCACAGCCCTTGCCGGCGGCCATCATCGCCGATGTTGACCTGTACAAGTACGATCCTTGGGAGCTTCCAGGTGTGTTTTTCGCCGGAGTGAGTTCCGTCGACAGAGGCTAAAACTGGGATTTTTAGTAAAATTAGTCAAGTTTTGATTTTTTGTTTGCGGTGAAAATTTCAGCAAAGGCTAATTATGGAGAACAAGAATGGTATTTTTTCAGTCCACGAGATCGAAAGTATCCGAACGGAGCTCGGCCTAATCGAGCTACCGCGTCCGGGTATTGGAAGGCGACAGGAACCAATAAGCCGGTGATTGCTTCGTTAGAAGGGAACCCGAAAGTTGGTGTTAAGAAGGCTTTGATTTTTTACCATGGAAAGTCACCGAAAGGAATCAAAACCAATTGGATCATGCACGAGTATCGCTTAGTCGATTACAAACACGACCGCGGCAAAAAAAACTCATTGAGGGTATGAATTTTACACAAAGTTTGAATCTTTTCTTTTAATTTTTTCTACCCAAAATGAAATTTTGTTGCTTTTATTTATTTTTATTTTTTTTAGCTCGATGATTGGATTTTATGTCGGATTTATAAAAAACCCAATTCCAATAAATTGGGAATGGATCACGAGCAAGAAGATAGTTCGAATTATGTGGCTGAACAAACACCGCCCACGACGGTAACGACGATTTTTAGTGTGTATCCAGAGTTAGCTTCTTCGTTTCTTCCAACAAAACGGATGCTGCTACGATCACCATTGTGGGACGACGAGCAACCATCGAGCAAGAGATTACAATTAATGGAAGGTGGCAGTGACAACTCAATCGCACCCCTACTCAGCCAGCTTAGAAAATAGAGTTTACAACCTAGCCCTCTATTCTTGGGTTGGATGGTAAATTTATTTAAAAATTATACTTATTTACCGTACATTAAAATTTCATAAAATTAAAATATCAAATATTTACAAATCACAATTTATCATTAACATTAGTTACAAATGTTAATTATTTTTAATATTTTTAAAAGTAGGGTAGAATTTAGTTAGATCGTAACTCTATTTTTGGGTTTGGTTAGGTTGACCCGATAAAAAAATATCAACTCACAAACCGAACCAAAATTTCAATCCAACCCAAACCGAAAAAAATGTAACTCAATCTTACTTTTATAATTTGAATTGGATAGGTCGAGTCATACGAACGCAATATTAAACCTCTTGTAGGTAATATGACCCAACCCTTGAGGGAATATTAGAAAAAAAAGGGGCTTAAACTTAATTTTCTAATAAAATGGAGGCACAAGTCAAATTTTCGTAAATAATAAATTTTACTTTCAAAAAGGCAAGATTCGCTCCACTTTAAATATGCATTCATTTTATTTCAAAATAATAATAATAATAAATATTTAATGCAAATTTAATTTAATTATTTCCCTTTTAATCTCAAGAGTTAAATTAATTGCTACTTCATATTATTTTCATTTAAGTTGTAATTTAATTTAATTTTTTAAAATAATTTTAAGCTAGATATTTAATTTATCTAAAAAATAAATCAAATATATAATTATAATTCCAAGTATTAGATATTCAACATATAATTTATTATGAAGTATTTGTTTACAAATTTATATGATTAAATTCTTAAGCTATTTTGTTTAATCTAAAATTATTTTGTAAAAATTTAATTAGAAAAAGTAGTTTTTATCAAAAATATATTTTAAAAAAATCAATCACCCAGCCCACAATGCAAAAAAGCCAACAATTCAAGGCCCAAAATTTATTTAAAATGAGGATAAAACGGACTTTTGACCTAATCGTAATCAGGAACTGTTCGTGAATAATCAATTTAATTGTCGTGGTTATATATTATTAGACAAAACTTATACTACAATGCCAAATAATCGTAATCGACAACGGAATTATATTCCTCGTCTCCTTCTCCACCCCGTTTAATATAAATACACACACACACACATATATATATGCGCGCGCGTATACTACAATGCCAAATAAATGGGGTCGACGACGGAATTATATTTCTCGTCTCTTTCTCCATCCTGTTTAATATAAATATACATATATATATATATATTTTGTAATGTATATATATATTTGTATGTATGTAGGTGTAAAAAAAAAAAAACTGACGCAAGGGCATGCGTAATGTGGTTTCTTCACCCCCACGTGCACCGCATGCTTTTTTGCTCATCTACCCCATTTCCTCTGCTTTTTCGTCCTCCAAAAATCATATAATTACATTTTAGACCTCATAAAATTTCACTATTTTATTTTTTATAATTAATTTTTTTGCAATATTTTAATTTTATACTCAACTCTTTAGGAAAAAAAAAAAAATGAACACCTTTTTTTTTTAATATTAAATATTTATAAGTCACAACTCATCACTATCATTACCCGCGGTAATCTTTTAAAAGTATGGTAGAATTGTATTGTACCCTATTTTCGGGTTGATTGAGTTGACCCCGACGAAAAAAAATATCAACCCAACGAACCGATTTGAATTTTTAATAGTTCAACCCAGAACAATAAAATCTAACACAATTCAATTTTTATTATTTTGGTTAAATAGTTTAAATTAGTCGAATTCTCGAGTCATTTGAACATCTCTTACATAATAGTTTTCTGACATAACTTGTGAAGATAAAACAACATACGTGTCGACAAGACAAAGTGTGTTTGGCGACAAAGAGGATGAAACAAAAGCATTTAGAGCCAAAGAAGTTGACCAACCAAATCAAACAATAAACTTTTTGAATTAATTGCAGAAATTTCTGTGATTATAATGAAACAGTGTTTGGCATCTCCAAAATTATTATTATTATTATTATTATTATTATTATTATTATCATTTTTATGTCATTTTTTCTCTCTTCTTATCCAACCAAACTCATGTGTTTGGTAGCAAATTTAAAAATTAAATTTTAATTTATTTTCAAAAAAATAAATTAGACTCGATACTAATATCTTTAATTTAATTTTACAAATTTTCTAATAAATTTATATTTTTAAAAGCGGATTTTGAAAAGTTGATGAAAGTTCTAAGTATTTTTTTTTAATTTACCAACTAAATATGACGTTATATCTCAACCATTATCTACTAATCTATCAACGTGTTTACGTCATAAATTTTATGCAATTTTAAGTTTATGACTTAAAATAATATATTTATCAAATTATTCATCCTGAGCTAACCGAGTCGAGCAAGCCCAACCACAATCTATCCCGAGAAGTACACCCCTAAAACCATAATCGTCTTATATAGTTGGTAGGTAGTAGGCACAAAAAATTTAGAGATACTATTTCATAACGAATGTTGTCCACCAATTATTTTGCATCTTGATAATAAATGTAATTTATTCTGAACCTTTTAAAAAATATTATTTACATTACTACAAGAAAGTAGAGATAATTTAAGAAATATAGATGTATAGTTTTCATCCATAGTAAGATTTTTTTTAATGTTAATTTAAAATTTTCTTCCATATTTTTTTAAAATTTTGGAGAAAATTTGAATAAATAATATAAATAAGATGATAAAAACATGGAAGAAAAAAAAAAAAAAAAAACGACAAAATTGAGGCTCTGACACGCATGGCCCCACATAAAATGCATAGAAACTATAATATTTTAATTCACGTTTATTTATCCTCAACTATAATATTTTAATTCTAAACCATTTTTTAATACTCAAATTTGGATATGGTTTAAGTCTATATTATATAACTTAATGATTGTAAACACGTGTTTATTAGTAAAAAGGTTTAATTAATTAATTAAAGCTATTTTTATTAAATACTTTTGAAAGTTGAACCCAGGTTGGGAAATTTTTGTTTGGACTGTTAGGATCGATATCAGTCGTTAGCTCTGATACCAGTTGTTAGGATCGCACAACAACGCACACGCTCGATCTATAAGAACACAAAGAATGGGATAGAGAAAAGTTGCAAGGAGAACTCTGGCTACAATGATTTTGTATTGATGACTTCAGTTATCTACAACAACATACTACAGACAATAGAAAAGTACGTTTCAAAGCTCTACCGTACCAGATATATATAACTTTACCATATTTAGTCATCTACTATATATATATATATAGTTATTTACCATATATAGCTTTACCATATAACTTATATAGGATATAACCGTTGACCAAGCTATAAATAAATATCAGCCTCCATAGCGGACAAGCTCAAAAGTTAGGATTCGTTGAATAGGTAACCCAACTCAATCCTCTATTTTCGAGTTGAGTTGTCGAGTTGTTCACCTCTTCAAAACTATCTAAGAATATGTGTCGTGTGGAGGACGAAGAACTCAAAAGCTGGCCCAAAGAATCGAAGAAATATTGATGTTTGATGTAGGAAGAACTAAAGACCCAATAGAACAAAGAAACTAAGCTACTAAGTGTTGAAGTACCAAGACCGAGACGAGAGTCGAGACTGAAGAAGGCGATAAAGTAGTGGAAGAAGGAGAAGATGTCAAGTGAGAAAAGAAAACAATCACTATTAGGTTGGGTCAAGTTGACTCGATCCTTTGCACACTAAACCCGTACCCAAATAAACTAGATCAGGTTCTAAAAAAATTTCAACCCAACCTAACTCTTAGAATTTGGGTCGAATCAAAGTTGTGTTCAAGTTGTAGTGACAGTTTCCATACAAAATTATCCATATAATTATTCTTTTAAATTTATTTTTAAAATTTAAACATATTATTAAAATTTTGAAAGTGTGGAAAATATATTTAAGATGTGCATTTTTTTTTCTCATCTCGTCATTATAATGGTCCCAAATTTTCTGCCACTGTCTCTATTAGCGAGTTGTCCATTTTATTATTATTATATTTATAATTATTTTCGTTTTCAACGTTTTTTTCTTTATGAACCCACTAATTATTTTTATTATTTTTATTTTTTTTTCTAGTGACCGAACTACTAAAAAAATACACTTTATTCGTATAGATAATAACTTTTATTTTTTTAAAATGGACAAAAATATCTCGGGAGTTTATCAATAAAAAAAAATCAATATAATAAATTTTTTTTTCAATAAACAAAAAGTGATGGTGAATAAAAATTTCAAAATTCACATGAAAAAAACACCATAGACTATTGAAATTACAAGCTTGCCCTCAACTTTAAAATTTCTCATTTTCTCATTTTTTTTAATGGCAATTTGATATTTGGTAATTGTGTAGTAATTAAAAAATATTTAAATTTCCATAAATTTTATAATTTTATTATGTCATTAATAAGGGAAGTAATATTATTATTATTATTATAAAAGAATTTAATTTTCTATTATGAAAGTTAATTATTTTTATTTTAGTTTTAAAATTAGAAAAGTAAAAAGAAAATAATTTTAGAACTATTATTTTTATTTTTTAAACTAAACTAGAAAATAAAATAAAATAAATTGGTAATAAAAATTTGGACTTCATTTCCATATTTCCTTTGTCGTGTATCTCAAACCCCAAATGTTAGCCCAAAGAATTATCTACACAAACTCTTGTAAACCAGACCGACCACGGTTCAAACCGGCCACGGAGATTTTCAGAACCCAGAACCGTCGCCGGAGTTGGGGAAATTTTGCGGCATCCAACCGAAATTCTGAAACCGTTGTAATCCACTCTGCACTTCTTGCTCCGCCGTAATCCTCGGCGGTTGGGTGGCCGGAATATACATATTGGAATTGAAAAACCCAGCCGGAGATTGGGACTGAGTCATCGGAGCGAGTTCACCGATGGCTTCGAACGAGGCTGCAGCGGCGGTGGCCCAGTCGAAATTGGCGGAGCTCAAATGTTGATGGTGTTGTAAAGTTTGAAGAGAATTGATTCTAGGCAAGTTGAAGAATCGGTCTTCGATCTCCGGCAATGACTCGAGAACGTCGTCGATGTGTGGCGAAGAACATGTCGACGATGACCCGCCATTGCTACATTCCATGCTCGGAATGCTAGCTATCGTTGTTGGTGGCTTTTGTGCGCTCGAATTCTTCTTGTAGATACGACATAAAACCCAATCGTCCAACTGAAATTAAATTACTACTAAATTCAAAAACTTTCACTAAATTATTATTTTTAAAAAAAAAAAAAAAAAACATGTCGGGTTAGTTCATACCTTGATGCTTCCAACTTTGCGGGAGGCATCGATTAAACGATACTCGTGCATGATCCAATTGGTTTTGGTTCCTTTCGGAGCTTTCCCAACATAGAATACGAGAGCTTTTTTAATGCCAACTCTTTTTCCTTCGGTGGAGATAACCTTATCGGTTCCGGTGGCCTTCCAATACCCGGAGCCAGCGACCCGGTTCGGTCTCGAGCCGTTCGGGTATTTTCGGTCTCTTGGGCTGAAGAAATACCACTCCTTTTCTCCAAACATAGCCATACCTACGAAAAAGATCAAGTTTTTTATTTTAATTATAAAAAAAAAAAAAAAAAGGAAATGATTTTTTTTTTTTTTTATATTCATAAAATGTAGCTCGCGNAATTTGTTTGACTTACTAGGGAGATCCCAAGGGTTGAATTTGTAGAGATCAACATCGCCGATGATTTGAAGGGAGAAGTGGTGGCCGGCGACTTTCCGGCAGAGGTATTGAACCAGTAGCTCTTCGTCGGTGGGGTAAAATCGGAATCCCGGCGGCAGCCGGAGCTCTGAAAGTGGGTCTTTTTCATGCAATCCCATTTTTTAATCGGAAGAGGAATTGAAACTTACGATGATGGTGGAACGTGGAATTTATATAGAGAGAGGCACCGTTAAGAGAGTGGGACCCAGTTGAGATTCTGGCCATTCATAATTTTACACGTGGATTTTAAGAAATTAAAATTGTTTTCGAGTTGAACTTATCTGGTTCGAGTACGGCTAAGCTTTATTCTGGTGCATGCACCGTCAAGATAACGACAAAATCACTAAATTTCTTTGGTTTTTTGACGTCAAAATTTGAAAATATTAGCAATAATCTTTTTTTAAAAATTTAAATCAGTTATTCGGTAAAATAAAAATAAAAATAAAAATAAAAAAACTTTGAAAGTCAACTTTCCCAAATAATAAAGTTTAGGTATCTAAATTATTAGATATAAATTTTTTAATTTTATATCTCATATAAATTAAAATTTATAAATTTTTAACACAAACATATAATTTAACATATAATTTAATATATATATATATTTATTTTTAATTTGGCTTATAAATTTTTTTAATAAAATAAGAATTTAATAATAAAAAGAGTTAAAATTTTAGAAAATTAAAGATAAAATTGTTGAAAGAATATGGAATCAATAGATATATTAAGCATTTAAAGATTCCAAATGGAAAAATAAATTAAAAAAGAAAAGAAAAAAGAAAAAAGAATGATAAAGTCGTGGAATGGAATTAAAATGAAATACGAACCATTGAGTCGGCAATGTGAATGGAGACACGTGTCAACATCTGGGAGGCGTAGTACTAGGACAAGTTAGGCGGAGGCATTTTTTTTTTCCTTTTCCTTTTTTTTCTGTGGCAATTATATCAAGACGCGTATTTCTCTTTCTTTTTACTTTTTTCTTATAAAAAAAAACATTTAAAAATTTATATCATTAATTTAAAATAATTGATATGATATATGTTATCGACCAAAATGTTATAAGTTTAGAATTTTTTTTATCTCGGGTTATATTCTATCAAAGTTATTATTGTTGTTTAATCGCTTTTAGCTTATAACCTTGCTTTCAATGTATTTTTTCGCTCATGTTTTCCAAAATATTTCTCTCAACGCGACTCGAGGTTCAACCATACGTCGACGTTGTCTGTGAAATCTGAATTTTTCACAATTGACTTATTCGGTGGGTTAGAATAAATGACGCACAACACTATTTCATTAATATAGGAATATAACCCGGTTGAATGTTTATTTATTTATTTTTGACAAGGATGTTAGCTTCTAAGGGTCAAATTAGGTCAAAAAGGATTTTTTTAAAATTTTTATTCTAAGATATTTATTTTAAGATAATAATCAAATTCTAAAGTGAGGTCAATTAAATTTATACTAGAATATTTCCATAATTGTTAAATTAATAAGAATGTTAATATTCCATTCTAAATTATACAATTTATTTTTTTATATAAACGATAAAAAAAAATGATTTATATTCTAATTTTTTGCTTTTTCGTGTTTGAAATGATTCTTTTGAGCGACCAGTTTATAAAATTTTAAACTCTCGGTACGTTGCGACACTTGTAGATATTTTTTTTATACGTAATTTGAAAGAATTTAAAGTTAAAAAAAAAATAAAATAAAAATAAAGGTGTTGGATTATTGGGTAGATATGGATGGAAGTTTGGACTTGCTTTCACTCCTCAATTTAGTGTTGGGGATGGAATAGAGAACCATTAAAGCCACGTGGCATTTTCTTAGAATTTTATGATTTTATCAAATTTCAAAATTCAAAATGGATAAGATTTTTTTTTAAGTGGAAAATACAATGTGCTCAATTTTGGTTGCTTGTCTTGCCACGTGGAAGCTTAGTTTAGTGGATAGGATTTTTGGACGGCTATAATTGTTTACCAAACAAGGACGAGGAGGAAGAAATTAGGCACCTACTTTTTTTTCTTTTTTTTTTGTAAAAAAAAATAATTTTAATTATCAATTAAATGCTTGGTGTTTATATAGTCTTTTATAGTTGGGTCAAATATGTTTTTTTTTATAAATTAATTATTTATATTTTAACCGGACTGTTTTTAATTTAGGATCGAGTAAAAAAATAATAATCTATTTTTTTATGGTTAAAAAGTAATTTAACGATAATTTATGCGATTTAAAGATTGAGTTAAGACCTCACTCGAACTAAGAAGACTCTGTTTAGAGTAAAGTCTCGGCTAGAAGTATAGAATATTGATTTTGATACTAAAGTGATAAATTAAATTAATTAAAATTTTAGAATATGGTTTTAATTAAATATTGATACTTTGATGATTGTGACTAACTAACAAAAATTCTTACAAAAAAAAATCTATTTTTTCATTATATATATTGAGTGGGTAAGGGCTTGTATTATTGGAATTAAATATTTAAGTATATATGTGTAATGTTTTTTTTTTAAAATAATATTTCATATTTTTTCTTTAAATAAAAATAATAAAATATTAAAAAGAAATATAAATTTGAAAATACAAAGGTGTATGAATTAATGTTCGTATTTTTTTTTGTATGTAAAAAAAACATGTTTGAAATGATTTAATGTATTTAAGATTAACTTTTACTTTGGGACGTAATAAAAACATCTTTCGAATCTTTTATTTATGATTCGCTTTTTACATTTTTAAAATACTAAAAACGTGTTTCGAATGACTATATGTCTTGTAGGGTTCTTAAAAATACTTTTAACTAGGTATTCGACAAAATTTAACATTATTATATTATGACTTGTACCAATCTAGAAAGAGCTATAGAGTTAAAGTAGCTGGCATCGTTCATCTGAAATTCTGCTAGTTGTAACATGTTTTAAATTTTTAAGTTTAATGCTACGTTATTAAACGAACTCAAGATAGAAATTGATGTAAGACATGAAAACATTATACTTCACTTTCAAACTGTTACAGGAACACGACTCTCCACAATGGTATGATATTGTCCACTTTGAGCCTAAGCTCTCATGGCTTTGCTTGCCAATGGAGTTAGTATTCCTCACTTATAAACTCATGATCATTCCCTAAATTTGCGGATGTAGGACTTCCATCATCCAACACAAACAACACTAAAATTAACGTAAAGAAATATTTCTCAGTAAAAATTATTATTTGAATTACACACAATTCATCTTCGGAATATTCCTAAAGTTTGTTAAATATAGTTGAAAATTTCAATTTTGATTGACTTTTTTTAAATAAATTTATGATATTGTTGAACAAAACATAAGAAAGTCAAAGAGTTGAATAATTTCCAAGTCAAAGAGTTGATTTTTTTTGTTGTTGTTTATTTTCTGACTTTGACTTGGCTGCTTAATTTTTAACACGTGAGGTATGTGATTAACGGTGGTTTCACATTATAAATAATTTATATATACTTTAATACACAAATATTTTGATTAATTTATAATTACTTTTTTGAAGGTAAGATTAATTTATAACTAATTATCTAGCTTGAAAAATTACAATTTTAAATGGGCCGATGGGTACGGCACGAGTTTTGGGCTTTTGTATGTGGACTGGGAGACACTCTAGCGTCGGCCCAATATTTCGGCCCACTGATTTGCTTCTTTCCTCATAAGCCTTCAAATTTTTTCAAATACAGTCCTTTTAAAGTATATAATATATTGTACCAATTACAAAAGTCTACCCCATAATATATTAAAATTTCAAAATTAACTAAATTATATATATATTTTTAAATATATTTATATAAACAATCCAGAATGGAGACAGTAAATATAATCTCGTTCCCGGTCCTATTTATCTAACCGTTAAAATGTTCTCCACCTTTCATCCATTTTCCGTTCAAATGGGGAATCCACTCGTGCCTCGAGAAATAAAAGGTGGTAAAATGAGGTGGATATTGAAGTAAATCACAGTCGGAAAAATTTGAAACCTTTTTTCACATGAAATTGGTTAAATTTCAAGTGCTTTTAGATGAACTTCATGCACTCGTCCTTTCCTCCACATATTTTTTTTAATCAAATATAAAAATTAAAAATTAAAAATTAAAAATTAAAACTTTTATATAAAAATGAAAAATAGTGTGAATTTAAGATGAAATTATGTAGCTCATGACTAAAAAGAAAATTAATTAATGAATGGAGATATTTAATACGACAAAAATGGAGAGCTAATGTGTAATTAAATGAATATTTTGATGCTTCAAATCAAAGGCAGCTATTAGTTTCTTAATTAAATAACAAGAAAACAAAAGTATAATAATTATATGCAAGTGGGACCCACAACCTTCTCTCAATTATTTAAATATTTGTTGTCCCAATAAATTTGGATAAACTTATCCATTTTGTCCGGCATAACCACGTTAACTATTGTAGCGATTCGGATTGACCCGACATAAAATTACACTAAGTAGAACACGTTTATCCATAAAGTTCTTATGATTGGACCATCGAAAGAAAAAATGCATCTTGTTTAAGTCTTTATTAGTTATCCTATACTCAAGATTGCTCTCATTCGAATGTGGTCTTGGTACATTCATGTTTACTTGGGTATCACGTGCCCATCAGCTTCCGCATTGGTTCGTCTCCGAATTACATCTTACTAGGAGGGGTATCGTTTTAATACATCATCCTATCTTTAGGATCGCTCTCATTTGGACGTGGTCTTGGTTCATTCATGTGTCCCTCCTTTATTCGGGTGTCACATGAAAATAAACATTACATACCACACATTTAAACGTCCAATTTCTATGGAATGCTTGGTGCCTTTACCAACATTCTAAACCTCGTTTGCTCCAAACTAAAACATTTCAAAAGATCACTCGAGATCAAATTGCCTTCAACAATTTAATGTGATTATCTATAATAACATAAAGTTTTTAATATATTGATGGGGCTTATGGGTTTGGGAATAATAATGTAACAAACAAATTGTCACAACATCCAACTAACATAAGGTACATTGTTGCACTCCAAACTCTATATTAATAATATGTACTTTTTCTTCTTATTGCTCCCGTTTTTTTTTTCTTCTTTTGATTATTTCATCTCGATCTCGATCATTTATGATAAACACATTGGTTGGAAACTGACCTATACGTCGATCATCGGATTCTTTCGTGTCCATGCTAAACCATTTACGACATACGTTCTAAATAATGGGTGCATAATTCAACTTCTGACACTTGAGCTAGGGCGCAATAACAATACATAGTGCCACCGTGGTACTGTCATTGAAAAATCAATTTCAAAGGAAGTTGTCTAAGACACGTAAGCTCGCCCTCACTGTGACACGCTACACCTTCATTTTCGGTGATCAATCATGAAACAATGCTACGTTGTATGACCTCTTTCGTGTCCAAGCAATCAACAGAACTAAAAGAAACCAAAATCAAAAGTTGCACACAAATTGGAAAAACATTAAATTGGGAGCGGTTATGTGTATATTTCTAATCAAAATTCATATAAAAACACGAAGAACAGCGCCCCCATCATCATCTCAAAAGCTCTGGAAGTAGCAGTGTTGTAGAAGAAAAACTGGAAAACCCTTAAAAAACGCCTCTAAAGCTAATCTTTGCGGTTGGTGCTTGCCTCTCTCATTATTCCTTGCCCACTTCTTCACTCTTCTTTCTTTCCAATTCTTGCTGTGAAAATGACTAAGTAAAAGCTTCTTGGAATCATTGTTTCAGATAAAGAAGGAATCACCCTGGCATTGAAATTGGGGGATTTTAGTGGGTTAGTGATGAAATACGAACTTGTCGGCAATTTCACATGGACCCACATTCAATAATGCCCTAAACAAATCCTCTTCTCTTCATTCTATACGCTTCATTCACTGTCCCATGTGCTACCTCCGTCGATATCTGCTGGCACACATTCATTCTATTCGTGTTATCTTTTTCTTCTTCTCTCTCTCTGTTTCAAACCCTCCATGTGGAAATTGCAGCACATAACGAGCGATTTACTGTTTGGAGGAGGCTTCAATCCAATGAATGAACTGTTGAAGCTATGAATCTATGACCCATTTGTAAAATTATCTTTCTCTTTCTTTGTTCTTTAGCTTTCCATGGATCCTCGCACTCGTTTGAATCATGCTCTGTTTCAGCTCACTCCCACTAGAACCAGGTTCTTATCGATCTAACTTGCAATTAATTCATCTGGGGTTTGGGGATTTTTGTTTTTGTCATCTGGGTTTTGTTCTGATTTTGATTTCTGTGGTGTTTTTGCTTGTTTCTTCAAGATGTGAACTGGTTATCTCAGCTAATGGTGGTGCTACTGAGAAACTGGCATCTGGGCTTCTTCAGCCATTTATCTCCCACCTCAAATGTGCTCGAGATCAGATTTCTAAAGGGGGTTACTCCATTACTCTTCGCCCAATTGCAGGATCAAACGCTTCTTGGTTCACTAAGGGCACTCTTCAGAGGTCATTTGTTCTTCTCTTCGTTTTGAAGATTATTAGAATTAGAATTCAGAGTTTTGGGTTTGATCCAAGCTTTAGCATGAACTCTTTTGTGGATTTGTTGATACAGATTTGTGAGATTTGTAAGCACACCAGAGGTTCTTGAGAGATTTGTTACCATAGAAAAGGAGATTGTGCAGATCGAGAATTCTATGTCCACAGATGCTGAAGGTATTGCTTAAGGGCCTATTGATACTGCAATGAGCTTGTTCTTGGATAACTGGAGCTATTTAGATTCTTTGTGATTCTTAGAATGCTTTCATTTAGATTTAACTATGTTTAATGCATCTTATGGTGTTTGAAATCGAATTTTCAGAAAACGCAACGGTTGCTGATTGGAACTCGAAACGATCGAGCCCAACGCAGCGGGTAAGTTGTTTGTTTTGTGATTCCCTGGAGCTGCTATGTCTTATGGTTGTTCATGCAGTAATGTTGGAGCGTTTATTGTGATGAGGGGAGAACAGGTGAAGGGCGATTCGGATGATATTAACGACGATGCTACATTGAAGGACAATCCCAAGTAATATTAGTGTTTGTATTATTGGTAGCTAATTTAGGATGTGTTTTAGATTTGATAATGTCATTTCTCTAATGCACTGAATTTCAGTAATGGGTAATCTACAGGATCCGTCTTCAACGCGTTTTAGAAACTCGAAAGGCTGTGCTACACAAAGATCAAGCTATGGCTTATGCTCGTGCTTCGGCTGCGGGATATGAGATGGATTATATTGAGGATCTTATAGCTTTTGCTGAGGCTTTTGGAGCTTCACGTTTGAGGTATGGATTTGGCATTCATGGGCTATGATTGACCAAAATGATTTGTTTTTTGATTGAAAGAGATGGACACAACGTCACACCCCTCTCCTGACTACCCTACCTGTAACGATCCTAGCCCACCGCTAGCAGATATTGTCCTCTTTGGGCTTTTCCTTTCGGGCTTCCCCATCAAGGTTTTTAAAACGCGTTTGTTAGGGAGAGGTTTTCACACCCTTATAAAGAATGCTTCGTTCCCCTCTCCAATTGATGTGGGAACTCACAATCCACCCCCCTTCCAGGCCCATCGTCCTCGCTGACACTCGTTCCTCTCTTCAATTGATGTTGGATCTTACACTACCAACCGAGGATGAGCTTGTGACGACAGTAGACCCCGAGTGGGCAATGGAATCTATTGTCAAGTCTCAACTTGTACTGAGTTGGTAGGGTAGTCTCGACCAGGGTGTGGCACACTATGTCGACATTACACAACGTAGGCCTTTTTCTCCGGATAAAACAAGTATATTGTTGAATGAGTGAACTACTTAACGTTGATGAACATAGGTTTTGGACAATATTTCTTTAATAACCATGTTTATCTTTGGACAAAGGAAGTTAGTGTCATCTTGAACACAGAATTCAAATTTGAATTGTGGGATCCCACATTGGTTGGAGAGGGAAACGAAGCATTCCTTATAAGGGTGTGGAAACCTCTCCCTAGCAGACACGTATTAAAGCCGTGAGGCCAATAGTGATACGTAACGAACTAAAACAGACAATATCTGATAGCGGTGGACCTTTGGCTTTTACAAATGGTATCAGAGCCAGACACCGGGTAGTGTGTCAGCGAGGACGTTGGCCCCCTAGGGGGGGGTGGATTGTGAGATCCCACGTCGGTTGGAGAGGGAAATGAAGCATTCCTTATAAGGGTGTGGAAACCTCTCCCTAGCAGACGCGTTTTAAAGCCGTGAGACTAACATCGATACGTAACAAGCCAAAGCGGACAATATCTGTCAGCGGTGGGCTTGAGCTTGGGCTGTTACACGAATGATGAATAGAACATCAAGTGATCCACTATCTGTTTGCTTCTTCATTCACCTGTTTGGCTTCCCTTTTCCTTTTTCAAGGGATTGTTTGTTTGGAATAGTTAGATAAAGAATCTAAGTATTATAATTTGCCTGATTTAGGGAAGCATGTATAAATTTTATGGACTTATGCAAGCGAAAGAACGAAGACAAGCGCTGGATAGACGAAATAGCAGCTATGCAGGCGTTCTCTCAGCCAGCATTTTCGTACTCAGAAACTTCTGGTATCGTACTAGCTGGTGAAGATAACGAATCGAACGTCAATGCTCATGTATCAAAATCTGATTCGTCAGCAAGTCAAGGAAGTTCAGAGAACAATCAAGGTATGATATACTATGAATCTACTACATATGTGCGGTTTTTGCTGCCTATATTCACGTATAAACTATACTCTAGTACATTGTCTGAAACTCGATATCTGTTCCACCTAGTACATTGATTCTATATATTCAGTATGTATGAGATCTCACATCAGTTGGAGAAGGGAACGAAGCATTCCTTATAAGGTTGTGGAAACCTCTCCCTAGAAGACGCATTTTAAAACCGTGAGGCTGACAGTGCTACGTAACGGATAAAAGCTGACAATATCTGCTAGTGGTGGGCTTGTGTGTCTATTTTTCTAAAAACTGGTTCTTGGTTTTGGAGTGTTCTCTTGTGATGAGAAAGAAAGACGAGCTTGTGTAGAGGGATGGCTTATCGATTTCGTTTCATATGGTGAAAAATACGCAGATGGTAGCCTTCCGAAATCAACACAAATGTCGATGAATGGGAAAGCTCAAGTGCCAACGACGTGGCCTAATCATCCTCAATATATGCACAACTTTCAAGGTCCTTTATATCCGCCATATCAAGGATACCTTTTCCCCGGAATGCAGATGCCGCCACCGTATTACCCAGGGAATATGCAGTGGCCATCAAATGCCGAGGACTTGAGTCTTGCTTCCGACCGAGAGCCTGGCGGTCATAGGAGTTCTAAATCTCGTAGGAGCAAGAAGAAACATTCACATAAGGAGAGAACTTCAGAACAAGAAGCAACTACAGAGTCTGGTGAATCCAGTGTCGACAGTGAATCGGACGAACAATCTTCAGATGATAAAGAGCAATACTCAACGGAAAAGATACGTAAGAAAAAGCATGGCAAGAAATCTTCAAGAACGGTCGTTATACGTAATATTAACTACATAACGTCAAAGAGGAATGGCGAAAAGGGTAGCCACTCAGAGGATGATTCATCCAACGAGGGTGAGTTTATTGATGGCGATTCGATCAAACAGCAGGTAGAGGAAGCTGTTGGGACGTTGGAGAGAAGACATAAGTCAACCGGTCGACACCAAAAGAAACAAAATGGCTATGACAATGCAGATGGCTTAAATGATTCTGCAGAACGGGAACCGAACGGGATATCGAACAATTCAGAGGGAGAAAAGATCAGTAGCCCATGGGATGCTTTCCAGAATCTTCTTATGAGCGAAAGGGAGCCGGAAAAGTCTCGTGAATTGCCCTCAGTTCAGGATCAAGACGGTCATGAAGGGAGGTCACCTATGCTAAACTTGGAATCAGAGAGAGCACCGAGACAACGTGAAGTTTCGAGCGATTCTTTCGTCGTGACAGACAGGAGTTCGGGTAATGAAGGGAGAACATATATCGAAAATTTTGAAGCTGGTGATGTTGCCAACCCCATTAATAGGAGAGAAAGTACATATGAAGAGTTATTGTATTCACAAAGAGATGGAGAATCAGGGAGCTATGTGCATTCCACTGCGTCCGATTTCACCAATGTGTCGTCCAGAATGAAAACGCAAACAGAAGGCGATTGGTTCGTCAGCAATCCGACTAATAAATCAGAAAATCAGTGTCAAAACGTCGGTCCCAGAGTTTGCGACACCGAGTTCTCTTCATCGGCTCAAGACCATTTCTATTCAGAGAAAAACAAGAAGGATGTGTTGGCTGATGACTCTTTCATGATTCAGCCTCGACCATTAGTAGATGACCAATCCGACTTTCAATCTAGACGAGACATAAGCATGGTGTCGGACATTGTTGGGGATGCCGAAAATGAGTATGTCAAACAAGAAACCTCAAGAGACGAAAAGCCTGCAACTCTCGGTGTCAGTGAACCGGATGACCTTTACATGATGCTTGATCGTGATATAGCTACAGAGCACACGGTAGCATCTTGGAGCCCAGAAATGGACTACGAAAATAATTTTTCAACCATAGCGAAGAGTAAGCACAGTGATATCGAAGCCGATGACGGTGGGGATAAGAGTAATAAAAATAAAGAATCTGGGGGCAAAGTTCCAAGTAAAGAAGCCAGATCCAAATCCTTGGGAGGACCTCTAGCTAAGGGAAAATATGACGTTCAATCACGAACACGAAAACCGCTTTCTGGAAGCAGAACTACCGTCCCGAAGAGCAAATTCGAGAAGGTATTCGGTTTTCTTGCCTTTTCGCACCTGCATTCGGTTGAAATTCTCCGGGCAGGTCTTCTAACTAATTTTGTTTTCGTTTTCGTGTTTGTCGTAATATTTCAGGAAGAAGAGACGAGAAAGAGAATGGAAGAGTTGGCGATTCAACGACAGAAACGAATTGCTGAAAGGAGTTCTAAGCCTGGTGTAACCAAGATTGAGAAGCAAAAAAGCCAATCCCTGGTCCAAGAAGCCAAGAAGTCACCTAAGCCTGTACTTAGGAGTTCAACGATAGATCGACTTGCAACGGCTCGTACACCTCAGAAGGTATCTGCAACTCAATCACCATCGAGTCAACCAAAAAAGCCGATCTCGAGAGCGAATGGCATTACCTCATCAGAAAAGTTCCCTAAATCTGATAGTAAGAAACTTATCTCGAACAAAGTAAAACCTTCCGATTTAAAACACGGGCACAAAAAATTAAGGCACTTTCTTCTGATTCTTATGGCCAGACAACAATGGATGGCAAGGAAGACGTAGTAGCATTGCCAGCTGAGTCGGCAGTACCGAACGCAACTCAACCAATCGAGAACGTCATCGATGATATCGAAGATATCGAGGAGGTACATACTACCCATTCAGTCGAGAAAAATGATGAAACTTCTATTACTCAAGGCAATGGTAGTTCAAACGACAAGGTTATCGATTTATCTAAAGCACCTTTAGTTCTTAATGAAGAAAAAATCGTTTCTAACGGTCACAACGAACATGCTTTGGAAAAGATGGTCGATTTTGCGGTGTTGTCTGATAAAGCCTTAGGTCCTGTAGTCTTGAATACTGGTTTAACCACACCCGAAATTTCCGAGATCGAAATCTCGACTCCTCCCTCAACTAACGAGATGGTCTTGGAGTATTCAACACACTCGAGGAAGAAATGGATGAGTGATGAAAACTCTTCCAAAGCACCTAATGGGTTTAGAAAGCTACTTTTTTTCGGACATAAAAGCCGAAACACCGCCTGAGATTGATCCATCGACCTGTTTATTCTCTTGTTAAGTCGATTCTGTGCTATAGGGGACGATTGTGTCGAGTTCTTTGTTGAGATTGAGTTGTTGAATAATTTTTTTTGATTATTCTGCAGATAATACGTGAGTGATGACTGAGACGAAGAAAATAGGACGATTCTTATACTTAATAAGGCCATGGATGATGCTGCCATGTTTGTATCTTGTGTTGTAATTTATATTGTTTCATTTTTCTGCTATTGGATTTGTAAAAAGTGAAGTTTTCTTAATTTTTTTTTTTTGTTTATTCTGTTTGTATAATTTTATTTATGTTCATAGTTATGTTTTTAATTCAAACAGAGTCCCAAAATAATCACTTTTATTTATGGCCATGGATGAATGAGCTCGTTCATCGTTCATCGTTCATAGTTCATCCCTTTGAGGGAAGGGCAAGCTTCAAATTAGCTTGTTCATTGTTCATATTTGATCTTCACCCCATCAGGATCCCAACCCAATACACACATCATTGGTGAGGTTTGCTTGTTCGTGGGTCGATAATGAATGCCTACCACACCAAGATGTTCGGCGACGAACCTTCCTCGTGCAAAACTTTAAGGGAGTTTTCAGTGCAAGTGTATGTTGCGGATGGTTGGAGTTGTGGCTAATTAAGGAGAAGATCATGGGTATGTAAGTGAGAGATACTATGTCCATTGACATGAGACATTTTGTGAAATAAAAAGCAAAGTCATGTGAGCTTATGCTCAAAGTAGACAATATCATACCAACGAACGACGAGGGTCGTTGTGATTCCCATTATTCTTGTTTTGGTGCTCTTCTTATGGCCCAATACAAGGTCGTGTTGGTTCTACAAAGGGGGCATTTGGCCTATGGGTTTGGGTTTGGCGTGGAAACCTCTCTTTAATATACACATTTTAAAAATTGTGAGGGTGATGATGATGATACATAATGGGCAAAAGCGGATAATATCTGCTAATGATGATCTTGAACTATTAAAAATGGTATCAGAGCCAGACACTAATTAGAGATGCCAACGAGGACGCTATGCCTCCAAAGGGGTGGAGAAGGGTGGATTATAAGATCCCACATCGACTGGAAACTTGTCCCTAATATATATGTTTTAAAACCGTGAGGTTAATGGCATGAGACTGATGACGATACGTAACAGGCCAAAACGAACACCATTTTTCTTTTAAGCTTTTCTTAGTCATCCTATCATCATAGTCGTTCTCATTTAGATGTAGTTTTGGTTCATTCATGTACCCATTTACTCGGGTGTCACAACCATAATAAGCAATTCACTTCAGAGGATTCGGAAAGGTTAACGCGTAAAAAGACGTTAATCACATGTCAAACAAGCTATTAATAAGATTTATCCAAATAAACTAAATTATTAGCTCATGAACACATTAATACTATAATCACAATCACAATGATACTTTTTTTTCATATGTTAGATTATGGTTAGCAACAACCCAAATAATTGTTACATATATTATAATATAAATGTAGCATCTATTAGCTTGATCCATTATTGAATCTTATTAATAACATATATATATATATATATATATATATATATATATATATATATATATATATATATATATATATATNATATATATATATATATATTTTGTAGAACACGTTCGTTTTTTCTTTTAGAACATGTTTGATTCTCTCCTTAGTAGACGCATATTAAAATTGTGAGGCTGACGGTAATACGTAAAGAGTCAAAGCGGACGATATCGGCTAGCGGTAAGCTTGAGTTGTTACAAATAGTATCAGAGCTAGACACTGAGCAATATGTCAGTGATGACACTAGGTCCTAAGGGGGATTGTGAAATCCCACATCGGTTGGAGAGGGGAACGAAACATTCATTATAAGGGTGTGAAAATCTTTCCCTAGTAGACACGTATTAAAATCGTGAGGCTGACAGTAATACGTAACGAGTCAAAGCGGACAATATCGGCTAGCGGTGAACTTGGGTTGTTACAAATGGTATTTGAGCCGGACACTGCGCAGTGTGCCAACGATGACATTAGGCTCCAAGAGGGATTGTGAGATCCCACATCCGTTGGAGATGAGAATGAAACATTCCTTATAAGGGTGGGAAAGAGTCAAAGCAGACAATATCTACTATCGGTGGACTTGAGCTGTTATAAATGGTATCAGCCAGACACCTGATGGTGTGCTAGCGATGACTAGGTTCCTAAGAGGGGTGAATTGTGAGATCACACGTTGGTTGGAAGGGAAACGGTGGAAATCTCTCCCTAACATACGTGTGTTAAAATCGTGAGGCTAATATGAATAGAGATTGGGCTGCAAATGGTTTGTTTGTAAATTGCAATCTTCTAATTTAATGCCCAAAACAGAGAACCACAAACCGCACATGGGCGCAGCCCCTCGTCACAACATCGCCATCTCCCACATGCGCTCAACTTTCCCTCCGTCTCATCCAAATCCTCACTTTCTTTAATCTTTATATCTCCAAAGAACATATCTTTCACTTCCATTTCTATATTCTCCAATTCCCTCAACAACTACTTACATAATTGCCGATTCTTCTGGCCATTCATGGACATGGGTAATGTTTCTTTAAGCCCCTTTCTTTGTTTTTTTTTTAAATTTCTTTGCTGAAACTTCTTCGGGATTGTCTGAATTTGAGAACCAGCTCAATGGGGTTGGCTTAAACGTGTAGAAAACAATGCAGGGGTAGATTTAGACAGCTTTGAATTGAATAACATATTTGTTTCACACGCTCGTTCGTGGGCGTGGCGGGTGTGAACACCACATGTTTGATGAAATGCCTGAACCAAAATTTTATTTGAATTTTGTTTCTTTTACAGCTTGGGTGGCTCTGCAAATCAACTGTTTGTTTAGGGATTGTGAAATGGGACTATTTGGTAGCAGCTATAAAGAGACCCTAATGTTATGGGGCTTTGGGAAATGATTGGTTTAGGGTCTGTCACAGATTCTTGGCTCTTTGAATTTGGACAACAAACTGGTGTTCTCAAAAAGATGCATTGTCTTGGTACAATGAGGCAAGAACTTGGCTTAGGAATAGAAAATTTTTAGTGAAAATTTATTCATAGAGAGAAAAAAAAAATACATAAATGGTAACCACCTAAGCCTAAGCCTAAGCCTACCCTACAGATAGGTTTCTATACCCTCATAAAAATGTTTCATTCCTTTTTCTCGAACTAATGTGGGATTTCACCATCCACCCCTCTTAAGGGCCACGTTCTTGCTGGCACACCACTCAGTATCTAGCTCTGATACCATTTGTAACCGCCTAAGCCCACCGCTAGATATTGTTTGCTTTGGCCCGTTACATATCACCGTCAGCCTCATGGTTTTAAAACGTATATGCTAGGAAGAGATTTCCACACCTTTAAAAGGAATGTTTTGTTCCCGTCTCCAACCAAGGTAGGATCTCACAATCCATTGAGAATAAATCTCCGCGACGATACAATGGAAACTCGATCCTCCTGCGAAAATTCACTGAACATTTGATCCCCACGAATTCTTCGAGAGAAATCTATATTCCAATCTTTGTAAAATTAAATGTGGGTGGAGACAGGGACAAGGAAGACATCCTCGACCTCAACCTACTCTATAAACACCCCTAATTTTTTCTTAGTTCGATACTCATTTTAACCATAATATATATATTTAAAATCACAAAATAACAATAACAAAAATTAAAATAAAAAAAGAAAATAGAATTAAAGCTTGACCAGAAAATCATATAATATATATATAAAAGTAAATTCTTTTATTGTGATATTTTAAAGGTAATACAGGCTGTTTGGAATCAAGGCACGAGGATTTTATTGATATCAAATGGTATTTTTCTTGCAAAATAATAAAATATATATTTGAATTATTAATCGTAATTTAATAATTAATTATTGATAATTAAGAAGCATCCAAAGACAATGTCTATAGATAGTGGGAAGGAGGATTCATATAATTAATGGATTATTTTATTTCTAATTCAACCAAAAAAAAAAAAAAAAAAAAAGCNGTGTATGATTCTTCCAGAAGCTACAACTAATTGCCACATTTCTAATTTCAACTCCATAATTATTTTAATTATTTATTGTCTTAAGTTTAAATTAAATTATAGAAATATTTTGGAGCTTCGAGAGACCATGAGACTTAAGAGTCTAGAGAAACGAGAGGTAGAGAGAGAGGATGAGAACGTGAGAGATTATAGATGGAGAGAGTGTAAGAGACGAGTGAGGGAGTGTATCAAAGACGTAAGGAGTCGAGAGAGACAAGCGAAACAAGACCCAAAAATGGTCAAGAGAGGCGAGCATGAAAGACAGAGTTTTAGAGATAGAATCGAGAGAGGTAAAGCTTGAGAGGGACGTAGATGGTCGAGAGAGGGCATGAGAGACAGATCGAAAAAATATATAACCTAAATTTATTTCGAATTCGAGTTAAACTAACAAAAAGAAAAAAAAAAATTATAACTCATAAATCGAACTTCTAACTATAAACGTTAGTTTAAAAACGGTCAAATGGAAGTCGAATAGGTAAAAAGAACTCATGCATGCTTATCCACGCAACCATGAATAGATAGTCATACGCATAGCGGGGAAGTACGTACGCATGTTTTTCATGCAACACGTGGTGCACGCGGATAAGTTCATTTGCGTCAGTTTAAATTAGTGCAACACTTTGGCACAGGTCGCGTGAGGGTAATTGAGTTGGATCTTCTTGACACGTATCTTGCTAGTGTCTAACGTGTAATTCTACTCCTTTTACGATATGTGTCTACTTCATTGCCTGATGCGTATCTCTTCTTGTTGTTGACGCTCGTCTCCTTCCCCTAGCCTAACATGCGTCCGTTAGTGATTAATCCTCCTCACGTTTTCTACAAAATTTGGTCTGATTTTCAGTCTGTTTCGCTTTATTTCTAATTTCTTTGGATTTCCATAACTTTTCCTACGATACTCGAATCAATTTGATTTATTCACCAAAGTTGTAGATTTATAATCCATCTATACAACACAAATATTTTTCTCGTAATTTAGGGCCACAAAAACGTCATCTTATGATCCAAATTAACTCTGATTTCCTTCATTAATTCTAAAAAAAATTCTCCAACAACAAAAAATGTCAAGACAAGAAGATAACGTGATCATTATAAGAGGTATCTCAAAGTAAGGTCTTATACAAATACGTTGAACGAACACATTTTTACTTTTTAACTTGATTGATCTCGAGATGATATATGCGATTAAATTCTACCGTTTCACTTTTTAATATTCACAATCCAAAGAGCAACCAATGGATTAACAATAGTTTTTACGATAATATCTGAGCGTTCTTTATTATTATTATTATTTTAGATTTGAGCTAAAACAATTCATATCTCGAAGACTCTACTGATCCAACTCAATATGTACCGTTTAAGTTGACTTATAAACTCATTTTAGTTAGATTATTTTTACTTATTATTTGTTCAGATTAAGAAAATATATAACCTAAACAATTAGATTAAGTGTAAAAATATTTCAACCCGACCCAGTCTAAGCTACACCATCAAAGTTTCCGAATATCGAAATGTTGTTTGGATGAACGGTACAAACAAATATCTAATGGAATTAAAAGATCACTCAATCAAAATGAATGCTATTGACTTTTGTTTTCATGTAAGGACAACATTCATACTATCCCCACTCTACCCATTCCCTTCCAAACCCCTCTTTTTGTACTCATTTCACATAACCCTTAACTCGAGATCAGCATTTCCCGTCTCGGTAGCTCGGTTACAAATTCAATGCTTCTTTGCTTTCTATGGTCGAACCTATGTTGAGCATCGAAAATGGTGTAGGATGCAAATTTCGAGAGAGATCTATTATCATTTGACGATCTGAAGGAGGTAAATACGAACCGGGAGTCGTGGATTCAAGGTCGTGGCAGAGGAAAGTAATGAGGGGTTGTTTTAAGGAGTAGTTTGATAGAGGGAGAGAGAGAGATAAATGTTGCATGGAAGCATTGATAAGATGGTCCCTAAAGGAGTTATAGCCATGGGGTGTCACCTTCGGTTACCAGTAATGGGCTGGACAGCTTCAGGACGGTTGGGAGTACACTAACTTGTTCGCCATTATAGCTTCTACATTTGTGCTCTTTCCACCTCTACTTTTTCTTGGGCTTCCCAAGAGCCCATTTCTTTATGTTTTTTTCGGTCTCGCCGACGTCGTACCTTCATACCCGAGATGCTCACAATGTAAGTCAACGCTTCTAGGTTTAGAGACTCGAGAACGGAACAAAAGATGGAAGGACTCAACTGTCTTTTGAAAAAGGATGCTCTTATGTTGAAGAAGAGACAATTATCTCACTTATAAACATATCGGTGCAAGATTAAATATATAACAAAGCTACTACAGCTGCATAGTAGAACAAAGCATTTCTGATAAAGATGTAAAAACCTCCCCTTAATAGATGCGTTTTAAATTCGTGAGGCTGATTGGGATACGTAATGGGCTAAAGCGAACAAACTAGTGGTGGGTTTGGGCTGTTACAAATGGTATTAGAGCCAGACAATGGACTGTGTGCTAACAAGGATGCTGGGCTCACAAGGAGGGTGGGATTGTTAGATCCCACATGGGTTGGGGAGGGAAACCAAACATTTCTTATAAAAGTGTGGAATCCTCTCTCTAGTATACGCGTTTTAAAACCATGAGGTTGATAATCATATGTAACGGGCCAAAGCGGACAATATCTACTCGCGATGGACATGAGTTGTTACAAGTTGAGACCACTGAAGCCCATCAATGTCGAGCTTAGAAACTACACACATACAAACACAAAACTTTTAGAGATGACAAGTTGAACTTTACTCGAGTTGATATTAAAATATCTTTTGTAATTAAAAATGGGTTTTTTGCTTTAATGGAAGTGAACTAAATGCTTGGAAAGGCATTTTGTTTAATTTAGTGTATGAAATATACTCAAGAGTGATGAGAGTAAAAGGGAGAAAGTTGATAACAAAACCTCAAAAGAATCAATGGGAAGATATTTCCTTAGTGTTTACAAAAAAAAGACAAAAGCAATGTTCATTAGGAAATGAACTTAAAAAATATAGAGAATGGGTATGAGAATTGAGAAGAAGAGAAGCTCTGCTTTGGTTGGTTTAGTACACAGTAAAACTGTTGGGTTCTTCATTTCCAAATCACTTTTTGCTCTCAATTTTTTTAATGCACAAATTTAATTGCCTGTTTTTGAAAAGAAATGGAAGGATTTGTTAATTGAGGTTCCATGTTCTTGTTCCATAATTCTATGTTTATGGTTGCTTTTACATACCCAGTTGTTCATACTCCAATTTTATTGCTCAATCCCGCATTTCCCATTGCCAAAATCCCAATATTTCTCTGAGTGTCTTCTCTCTGCGTGTGTTGGTTTCTGGGTTTCTTATAGTTCTTCAAACCTCCAATCACAGGCAGCGCTAAATCCAACTCTTTCGCACAACCCCAGCATAGGGCTTCGTTCCCCCTTCGCCTTTCTCGACCTCTTTTGTTGGATCCGACTAACGAAGCTTAAAATCTTTTACATAATACTTCCATGTTCTTCCTTGTCCGATCCCTTTAAATTCCTCTTTCTTCTTGTTTTTCCCCTTTTCTTTTTTCTTCCTTTCGTCCCTCTCTGTGTTTCTGATTCTTATTGGGGAATACCCATTTCATTTCAAGGGCTGATTGATTGATTTAGCGAACCCCATCTCTGATCCGATCGTTTTTGGGGCATTTTCCATTGAGATGGCAATGCCCTTTGAATGATGAACAAATCCGTGAACGAAGACGACGAAGAAGAGTGTTTCTACGAGACCCTTGATCGCATTGCCTCCTCATGTTCTTGTTCAACTTCCAATTCCGATGACGATAGAGATTCGAACGCGAACTCCCCCAATTATGATTCCGAGCATCCTTTTCCAATACCCAAATTCCCAATGGCTGTTTCGAACTACGATATTTGGATCTCCGAGCCGGCCTCTGTGTTGGAACGCCGTGGCCGTCTTCTTCGAGAAATGGGTCTTAGCGGTGACCCTTCTCTCTCTCGGTCTAATACGGCTTTGGAATTGGATCATAGAGAAAAGGGTGCTGCCGATTTTGGTCGATCGGCGTCGTCGGAGTATTTGAGTCGTCAACGACAGCTTCCCCCTGTCATCATTCGCTCGAAATCGGATGGTTCGGCTGATTGCAACAGGAACACGAGCTCTTCACAAGCTTCCGGCAGTGATGCTGATAATCAGTGTAATTATTCGTCGTCTATTACTTCTCCTTCAATTCTTTCATTTCATTTGGTTGATGAGACCCCCACCACTTCATTTGCAAATAATCGTAATCGTTTAGTTGTTAAGTCCCTAAGCTGCAAGAGCGAGGGAGCTTCATCGGTTGCTTATATTGCTTCACAGCATAAGCCACCTTCTGGGAAAAATTGTAGATGGGCAGATGAGATTCGAAGCGATTCAATGGTTTTGAATACCAATTCTGATCCTAATCGATCGGCATTGTCTCAGAATGGCGAGAATAGACGAGAGATTAGTGAGGATTCGGGTTGTTCTACGAGTGGAATGGTCGATGAGAAAGTCTGCACTATCAAGGATCTTGACAATGGGAAAGAGTTTGTTGTGAATGAGATTAGTGAAAATGGTATGTGGAACAAGCTCAAGGAAGTGGGCACTGGGAGACAGTTGACCATGGAGGAGTTTGAGATGTGTGTTGGGCATTCACCCATTGTTCAAGAACTCATGAGGCGACAGAACGTGGAGGATGGTTGTAATGGTTGTAACGAAAACGTTGATTTAAATGTGAATGGGGATATCGGTAGCGGTTCGAAATTGAAAAAGAAAGGAGGTTGGTTGAAGAGTATAAAGAATGTTGCTAGCACGGTGAAAGGTCAAAAGGAGAGACGTAGCAGTGACGAGAGGGATACTTCATCTGAGAAAGGTGGAAGGAGGTCAAGCTCTGCAACAGATGATAGCCAAGATGTTTCGTTTCATGGACCGGAGAGAGTACGAGTTCGGCAGTATGGAAAGTCAAGTAAAGAATTGTCTGCACTCTACAAGAGCCAAGAGATACAAGCACACAGTGGGTCAATATGGACCATTAAGTTCAGTTTGGATGGGAAGTACCTTGCAAGTGCAGGAGAGGACCGTATCATTCATGTTTGGCAGGTCGTCGAGTCGGAGAAGAAGGGCGAGCTACTGATGGAGAAACCCGAAGAAGGGAATTTGAGTTTCTTACTTACAGCTAACGAATCACCAGAGCCGACTTCGTTATCTCCAAATGTGGATAGCCATCATGAGAAGAAGAGAAGAGGGAGATCTTCTATTAGCCGAAAATCAGTGAGCTTGGAGAATGTTATAGTACCTGAGACTGTATTTGGGCTTTCCGAAAAACCCGTCTGTTCATTCGAGGGGCATCTCGATGTCGTGCTTGACCTTTCTTGGTCCAAATCGCAGGTTAGTTTCTATTTGAATATCTATTGGTTTATGTTTAGTTTTCGACGGTATCAATCTTTTCGATGTGACGTGTGCTGGTTTTTGGTACTCATCATCAAATTGGTAATCTTTTGATCCACCTGGTTAAGACTTCTGAAAGTAACTGCCAATGTTTAGAGCTAATTTTAGAGATATTATGTGGACGCATTCGTTCTTATGGATATTACGACTATATCGAATGTTTAAACTCGATACTGATTTGACCTGGAGCCCCTAGGCTGGGGCGTTTACTTAGAAGCAGGGCTTAGAAATGGTAGAATGGTATTATGAATATGGTATCATAATGTAGGTAGATTCTTATTTCAAATACTCATGTGATAGACCTGCTACTAAGTCGACATGAATATACTATTAATTATCGATAGATCAAGTGCTTACTAGTGAACTAGGTAGCACACTCGACAAAAGGTCGACAAAAGGGGGGATCATATCAATGAAATGTACTAAAAGAAAAAATTCGGCCACTGATAAATGCTAAGCTTATATGGTTCACTCGAAACTACAATTCATAAAGTCCACTACTCTGGTAGGAAGAGAAGTCAAAGAGAATCCTAATTACTCCCTTTCTCTTGCAATTTATCGACTTATGTAGTAGTCACCTTTGGTCTTTACTCCTATTTTCGTCGAAGAATGCAAGAATCGAACAACTAACGTATCGTCATCCCGTTAAACAGTGGTAGGCTGTGACAGCTCTACATTAGGAACTTTCTGGCTTTGTTTTGGATACTACATTTATTGTTTGAATTGGCTCACTTTAAACTGAATATGGTGTTGATATTGTATTGTGAATCTTTGCTTTCATTTTCCCAGCATTTGCTCTCATCTTCAATGGACAAAACCGTGAGGCTCTGGCACTTGTCAAGCAAATCCTGTTTGAAAATCTTTTCCCACAGTGATTATGGTAAGTTCACTTCCTTTATTTCTCTTGCTTTGTAAGTCTAAGATTATATAACAACGGAAACGAAACCCGAGCGTAATTTGATCATCTAAAATTCACAAGTTTCCGTATCTTCTACGGTTGCTTCAACTGTCTCATAGCTAATAGCAAGTTTGTTTCTCACGTGTACCATGCCACAGTAACGTGCATCCAGTTTAATCCTATCGACGATAGATACTTCATTAGTGGATCATTAGACGCTAAAGTTCGTATATGGAGTATACCAGATCGTCAAGTCGTTGATTGGAGCGACTTGCATGAGATGGTGACCGCTGCTTGCTATACGCCTGATGGCAAGGTTGTATAGTTCATAACATTGCCTTGTTTCTATATATAACTCCTAAGTCCTATTTCTTGCTCAACATGGTTTTGTTTCCCACTGTTAAAGGGTGCTTTGGTTGGTTCTTACAAGGGAAGCTGCCGATTGTACAGTACTTCTGGTATATTATATTTTCTGATTAACGATGTAATCGACCAACCGAATTCTTCCGTTCATCTCGGCATCGACCGAATGATATATATATACTTTTACGATTTTGTTTCAGAGAACAAGATGCAGCAAAAAAGTGAGATAAATCTGCAGAACAAGAAGAAGAAATCTAGTCACAAGAAAATTACTGGATTCCAGGTAATTTTATGGGTTATTTCAGTGTTTCTCTTTTCATATTTTGCCTATATGCGTGTTTAACTACCCCGACTGACTCAACCGAAGCCCGTTGCTGATCATTTCCGATTAACAGTTTGCTCCAGGAAGTTCGTCAGAAGTGCTGATTACATCTGCAGATTCACGCGTTCGAGTGGTCGATGGTGTTGATCTCGTCTATAGGTTTAAAGGTATGGTTGAAGTATAGTTTTTTAAGGGTTGCCTTTTAGAACTTCTAGCAAGTGTGAAAAGTAGAAAACTGTTACGAATGGTTCGGTAAGCTCCTAGAGTCCGAGCACTTCGAGAAGTTGAAACACTCGGTGCCTTGTGAACGCTCAATATTGGCGTATGGCTCCACAAGTTATAGTGATAGGATCATTGCCAACAAATATTTGTGTCTCGGTTCATATCATTGCTTATAGAATGATCGTTCCTATATCAGTGAGTTGTTGTTGTTATGTGTACGGTTTAAGAGTGTTAAGTTTGTAACAGGGTTCCGAAATACGAACAGCCAAATCTCGGCCTGTCTTTCATCGAACGGCAGGTATGTGATATCAGCGAGTGAGGATTCACATGTGTACATATGGAAGCACGAAGCTGATTCTCGACCCAGTAGGAGCAAGGGAGTGACAGTCGTTCGATCATACGAGCATTTCCACTGTCAAGACGTCTCCGTTGCTATTCCTTGGCCTGGTTTGGGCGACACATTGGAACTTCAAGACGATTATCATGGAGATGACAACACAATCGAAAACCATCTCGACGAAATCTCCTCTGCTAACCATCCTCCTACACCTGTGGAAGTAGCAAACGGCAGCGAGGATTCACTCTCGGCATCTGGTTGCACGAACAGCCCTCTCCACGGAACACTTTCGAGTGCCACCAATAGCTACTTCTTTGACAGAATCTCAGCAACATGGCCGGCGGAAAAGCTGATTGTGAATACTCACAACAACCGTAGTCCTCATTCCAGTGAAATGTTTCAAGGATCATCAGCATGGGGTATGGTGATTGTGACTGCTGGGCTTCGAGGCGAAATCCGAACGTTCCAGAACTTCGGATTTCCAGTTAAGATTTAACGAGGCGTGACATGAAAATATGGAGGCCTCTTAAAACCAGCACCATTGGCATTGGCATAGATTCATTTGCTCACCAGTGATTGGAATTTATATGTACAGAGACAAATGTTGGGTGAGAATTGTAATGTTGTTAGCAGAATTATAAGTTTGTTGATGTTACCCAGTGCTTGTGCTCGTCGGTCGGGTCGGTCGGGCGGGGCCTTACCGAAAGGCCTTACCGAAAGGCCAGTCCGGTGACCGAGTGGCAGGAAAGAGTATAGATTTGTGAAGGAAAAAAAAAAAAAAANACAGCAAGAATTTAGCAACAGATGATGTAATTTCTGTAATCGGGAATTGTAGAGTTTTGAGCACTGCGAAAGCTTTATTGAATTGAAAAGGAGGTAAAAAAAAAAAAAAAAAAGAAATTTTTTTACTTTGTGAATGTTGTCTGTAAATAGTAAAAAACTATATCTTGCAAATGATATTTAAAGTAAATCGTAAATAGTAAAAAGCTATATACCATCCATATGTTTATACTACATTTAGTAAATATATATTACATTTAGTAAATGACATAAACTATATATATCAATATGCATTTTCTCTTTTCTCTATCTTGTTCTTTGTGTTCATTTAGATCGAGTGTATAAAATACTCTAAAATTCGACTAAAAAAAGTAAAAATATAAAATTCGACTAAAAAAAGTAAAAATAATATTCCAGAATATAAATGGAATTATTACTACCGTTATGTCAAAAATACCTACTAACTTTAAAAACTAACATTAATATCCTTAAACTTTTTGAAGAAAAAAAAATATTTTTAATATTAATACTCTTAAAATTGAAGAGAGACAATCATAGGATTTAGATACACAATTTTACGTCAAGTTGATGGTAAGAATTTCTTAGAACTTCATTATAAGGTTAAAATTGAATAAAGCGTTAATCTATGAGGTGTAGATAGACAACCTTTTTATAAAGGTTAAAGGTGACGATGAATATATTTGGAACATAATGCTAACGGTAAAATTATTTTGGAACGGGTAGGAAGAATGTTTTTTTAGTTTAAAGTAATAATAGTTTTTATTATTTTTTAAAAAATATATATATATATATATTAGACAAAAATATAAAATTTAGGAGTAGTGTATAAAAGTTAATACTAGCAGGGGTGATGATCGGAAAAAACATTCCCCACCTCCGCTCCAACCCACTCCCTATCCCTTTCAATTTTTGGCGATTTTTCACCCATCATCCCATAATTCCATTTGATTTTCCCCTTTCGAAGAGCAAAACACAAATGAATATAAAAGAATCCAAGGAAATCCAGTTCTCAAATTCTGATTGGTCGCTACAAATTGATATGGAAGAAGCCCACACTTCTCCAATTATCTTATCATCTCTCAATTTTTATATCTTTTTCTCCCTATATATACTCTCTCTAGATATTCTCAACCTCATTTACCTTACAAATCATCCATTTTGAGCTCTTTCTTCTCTGATGGCTCTTCAACCTGCTTCTCTGGTTTCCCCTGCTCTTTCTCTGCCCAAAGAGGTCTGTCTCTTCAAGCATTGAAGATGTTTTCTTGAATGACTTGGGTTCGATTTTGCTTGACATGCATGTGGGTTTTTTTGCAGGGGAAGTCTACTGTTTGCTTGAAGGATTCTAGTTTCTTTGGAATTTCAGTCTCAGACCATCTCAAATCTGAATTCAGTTCATCTGCATTGAGGTGTAAGGTAATGGGTGTTTCTAAATTTGTGTTATTTGGCCTCTGTTTACTTTAGAAATGCTGTGTGTTTCTGTTGATATGTCTTGGATTTTTGGGTTGGGTTGGGTTGGTCTGGTCTGGTTTCACTTGCATTCAAGCTGAATTGGGGTGGATGTTATGTGTTTGATAAAATGCCAGAGAGAATTCAACCACCATGTTGGTGCCATTAGGGCTCAGACAACTGCTACCACAACTCCAGCAGTTAACAAAGCTGCTCCAGATGGGAAGAAAACTCTTAGAAAGGGCAGTGTTGTGATAACTGGAGCTTCTTCTGGTTTGGGTCTGGCCACAGCCAAGGCTCTGGCTGAAACTGGAAAATGGCATGTCATTATGGCTTGCAGAGACTTTCTCAAGGCTGAAAGAGCTGCCAAATCTGCTGGCATTACCAAGGAAAACTACACCGTTATGCATTTGGACCTCGCTTCGCTCGACAGCGTTCGACAGTTTGTTGACAACTTCAGGCAGTCAGGCAGGCCACTTGATGTGTTGGTGTGCAATGCTGCTGTTTATCTCCCAACTGCTAAAGAGCCTACCTTCACTGCTGAAGGTTTTGAACTTAGTGTTGGGACTAACCATCTTGGTCACTTCCTCCTCTCCCGTTTGTTGTTAGAGGATTTGCAGAAATCTGATTACCCCTCAAAGCGGCTCATCATCGTTGGATCGATAACCGGTACGTCCTGTTATTTCGTGTTGTTTTCTATCTTGTAATTGGGGTGCTGAACCTTTCCTTTTGGATCAGGGAACACTAATACCTTGGCTGGAAATGTACCTCCTAAGGCCAACCTTGGAGACCTTAGGGGACTTTCTGGAGGACTGACCGGCCTAAACAGCTCGGCCATGATCGATGGTGGTGAGTTCGATGGTGCCAAGGCTTACAAGGACAGCAAAGTGTGCAACATGCTTACTATGCAAGAGTTCCACAGGCGGTACCATGAAGAAACTGGCATCACATTTGCTTCCCTCTACCCGGGATGCATTGCTACAACTGGTTTGTTCAGAGAGCACATTCCCTTGTTCAGATGGCTCTTCCCTCCATTCCAAAAGTACATCACCAAGGGCTATGTTTCAGAAGAAGAATCAGGAAAAAGACTGGCTCAGGTAACTTCACTTCACCGTAGACAAAGAAAACGATGTGTAACATCTGATCATATGGTTCAAGAATTTGATTGGTTGCTTGTAATGCAGGTTGTGAGCGACCCAAGCTTGACGAAGTCGGGCGTGTATTGGAGCTGGAACAAGAACTCAGCTTCATTTGAGAACCAGTTGTCTCAGGAAGCAAGTGATGGAGAGAAGGCTCGCAGAGTGTGGGAGCTCAGTGAGAAGCTTGTTGGACTGGCTTAAAATCTGAAGTCCGAAGTTTCTTCTGTGATGGTCTTTGGTTTACTACGGAATCTGTGATGTTGTTTTGTGTAAACAAATTTTCTGCTGTAAAACTTGAGTTTAGTCGTTAATAAAAGGCCTCAGTTCTTGCAAAGTTCCACATTCTGGCTATCTTGGTACATTTTACTCTCTATTTCCGCCCTTGTGTTTTAAACATTACATGCTTGGTCAAACGGGCAAACCACACTAACAGGTTAGATACATTACGAGATAAGAGGGCTCGTAATGACCTGTTCGGGTCCTATCTCTCACAACGATAGTGAATCACGTATCGACCTGTATTACAAACTGCAGAAAGGTACAACTTTTACAAACTTTACAATATCTAAAACGTTGCAAGGTTCAGCTGAACTGCTTTGTACATTTCAGGTAAGTGTCAAAAAAACCTTCACAGTTCATAAGCTGGGAACCTAGCAGCAGATGGTTCTTTCATGTCAAAAAACAGATATGCCATTCCTCCAATTCCTTCAAACATGGAAAAAGGGCGATCACCAGACTGCATCTTTCCTTCAGAAATTAACTTTTGAGCATTCTGATGCAGAAAGCATGCAAATGCTTTGGCTCTGTATAAGTATACGGGATCACCAGTCAACCGGTAGAGTGAAAGAAACACGTACGTGTTACCGCTGATTCCGTGGCAGATGCCAACCCGTTTGAGCAAACCACGGTTCCAGACGACTTCCCCAGCATCTAATGCTGCTTGCAGCAACTCACTGTCTCCAAAAACCTGGTGTATGTGTGTACATAGAGATGAATACTGTAATTAAGGCCTCAAAAGATATGGTTTCAGAGCGCTGATAGTTTCGTATAATTATTGAATCTAGCTAAACCGATGCAAGCGTATAGTATACTCCTAAATGAGCCAGCCCACCATCTTATCAGTATAAAAGAAGCTACTGTTACTTGGATCCTTAGTAATACAGGCCTAACGACAAGAATGACAATGAATACCTCAGCTGCTTTAATGAGGGTAAGTGCAACCCCAGGAGCCCCATGGCACCAGTGCACCAGCTTATCAGAATCATTTTCTTCGCTCGAACGAAAATTTCCACTTGGAAACCGATTTTTAATCATGTAACGTAGTGTATTCTTGACATCCTCAACCTCATCAGGTTTTAGTTCCATGTTCATCAAGACATGCATAATTCCAGCTAGTCCATGTGCAGCACCCCAGTATTTCTTCCCATGCCATTCATACATCAAAGGAGATTTCCTGTTCTTACCCAATTGTCTACCAACCTTTATAACCTCATCGACAACCGATCTCTGCCCAAATTTTAATCCATTAGACGGTAAATATTACAACTTTTAGTTGTGTTAAGAAGATAAAATGAGAGTGTTTTATCAAAATGACATACCATAATAGTTTTTGATATCGTGTGCTGACAAATGTGCTTGTTTAGAAACAAACAGGCCCATAAGAACCCTGCTCTCCCGTATAGCAGTTCATTTGGTAAATCGCTGGGTAGTTTGATCTGCTCTCACAGCATAAAATTCATAAGTAAATGGAAGGAAGCCAACATAAAATCAATGGCGAAAAAGCATTACATGTTTGAACTTTTCCAAGTAATGGTCCACTAGCCTTCCGTCGTTAGCAAGCTTTGCTGCAACGGCACCAAGAGCGCAAACGCCCGCTCGCCCACAGAGAAATGACACACGCCTGCAATACAATTGAACAGAAATTGAGAATTTCCCTACAAACAAAACCACTTCCTGCAAAAGGAATCTAAATTTGAATGATCTGAAATCAAATCCAAACGACCAATTTTATAGCAGCGCAAGCCCACCACTAGCGGACAAGTCCAAAGGTGTCCACTTTGGGATTTTCCTTTCAGGCTTTCGCTCAAGGTTTTTAAAATGCGTCTGCTAGAGAGACTTCCACACCCTTGTTTCGTTCTTCTCCCCAACTGATGTGGGATCTCACAATCCACCCCCCTTCGGAGCCAAGCATCCTCGCTGGCACACCGCCTGATGTCCACCCCCTTTCAGGGCTCAACGTCCTAGCTGACACATCGTCAAGTGTCTGGCTTTGATACCATTTGTAACAGCCCAAGCCCACCACTAGCAGATATTGTCATCTTTGAACTTTCCCTTTCGGGTTTCCCCTTAAGATATTTTAAAATGAGTTGGAAAAGTTTCCACACTTAGTTCCCCCTCTAACCCATACAGGACCCACAATATCTCACCAGAACATAGAATCAATCCACATATCTCCACTTTCAAACAATAAAAATGAACTATTATTCATCTGCTATTTTGACACTAGTGTTATTTTGATCTGTAGCTAAGTTCCATTTTAGTCCTGTAATTTGATTAAGTCTTACGAATAGTCTCCATCGTTGACTCTACTATCTCACCTTTCTTCAAATTAACACAAACTTATTACATTCTACGTTAAATTCTCCATTGAAATAGATTTCATCACTAGTTACAGAGGCTATCCATAAGCTTCAACAAAAATGCAAAGAATAAAATGAAACTTGTACAGAAAATCACACAATTAAACCGAAAGATTACCTCGAATCTCTAGAAATAGTCTCACAAGCTCTCACAATCTCAGAGCACAATTTGAGATCATTCTCATTGTTAGAAACAACGTATGATTTCAAAGCCAGGAAAGCCGTCCCTAATGCCCCAGTATACAATGTATAATCCTGCGGATACCTCTCACTCAACGTCCACGTCTCCCTCACGACCTAAAACCACGAATCTCAGACCAAAACAAAAATCGAAAAACCCTAGAAAACCACAAAACCAAAATTTCAATAAACTTTCCCAAACAAACTGAGAAGCTGAAGGAACCGTTTCTTTGAGGTCGAGAGCGGTTTGTATAAAGCGAGCAGAACGCGCAGCGTGAGGCAGTGAAAGAAGCTTAGAGGGAGTAAGTGGGTCTTCGTCGATATCGGAATCCGACGGTGCGAGTTCGTCCGCCGGTGCTTCGGCCACGAAGTGTGGCATTTGGATCGGAAAGAAACGATCGGCCATTTCTTCGGTGTCTATGTTCTCTCTGGCGGTTGTTGTCGCCGACCCTGCTGCCGTAGCCGCGCGAAACGAAAGTTTAGTGCAACTTTATTGTGCCGATCCATTTAGTAATTTTTAAAAATAATAATAAATAGAAATTTTTTTTTTTTTTTTTAATTTATAAATTAATTAAACACAAAATTAAATTAATTTTTAAAAAAATTTAAATATCTCATAAACATTTTTAAAATTCAAGAAACTTATTAAATATATTTTAAAAATAAATTTATAATTTAAGATATTGTTTTTCTTCTATTTAAGATAAATTTGTTATAATTGTAATTAATGGGAACATATTAATATACTGTTTATTTAAGTTCCCGCCAAAAATAGGAGCGAAAATCGAATCTGTATATATATAATCTAATATGAATCATATGATTTTGTGAACGAGTTCGTGAAACCTCAAATGCGAACATGGCTCTACCAGGGCTCTGCCCTCTGCTTTGATCGATACTTCGGTAAATTTTTTGGCGTTTTTTCTGCCGCGATTTAAGCGGTTTAATCTCTATGTTTGGAAGTTTATATGTGATTTGATTGATGATAATTTATGCGTTTGATTAGGTATCGGCATGTGATTGGGGATCATCGTGCAATCACTTTTGCCACACAGTTGTAATTTGTAAGAAGAAGAAGAACAACAAGGAGGAATCGAGCTCTTTCTGCCTATTATCTGAGGTTAGAAACTTACGCACTTTATCCGTCTGGTTAGTATGAATGATTTGAATCTTTTGAGACTTTTGGTTGAGTAAGTTTTGAGATTATAGCATGTTTGCGTTGATTTTCGGAAGAGAAAACTTAATATAGTCGGCGTTTCGCGTACTAAGTTTCTTAAGTTTTGAGTTCTACAAGGAATTACATAAAGAAAACAGAAATGCCAATGTGCCCGCCAAGTGTTTGATATAATTCTTCTTAGAGTTATGCTTCATCTAGGAATGATTTTCTTCACTAATTTACTGAAAATACCTCAAGAATTCATCAATTTACTTGTTTATTAACATTTAAAAAAGAAGTAAGAAGGCACTCACAAACTTTATTCTCTAAATTACAACCACTGGAAAGAGAGAGATGTTAGAACAGGGGAGAGAAAAAGAGATTGTGAAAACAGCATGAGCACACAGAGAGAGATCTATCTAGTTTGTATCCCATTCGGCCCAATTAGCTTCACTGCCTCTTCTTGGAATGCTGTTGACTCTTGTATACACATCAACCTTGAAGTTAGCTCCACACATGACTCCTTCACTATCAATTCTAGGCATTGGCTTCATCTTGTGCAATGGATGCTCAAAGCTCATTAGACCTCCTTCACTATGGAACATACATCCTGTTCATGTAAATTTCTTTCTCAATTAGAACAAATTCCCACTCCCCTAATCAATCAAAAAACATTACTGTTAAAGAGAGCATTACCAGGTGGGAAGGGTGCATATGATTTTGCACATCCTTCTTTTATGACATCCATATCATCTGAAATCACCACTGACCCATCTGCTGCAATTCCCCAATAGAGCTTCACTTCTCCATCTGCCCCCTGTTTATGACCCATGATACCATACTTCTTTTTAATACCAAATTAATTGCTCAGAGAGAGAGAGAGAGAGAGAGAGAGAGAGAGAGTGTACCAAGGCAGCAAAAACAGCTCCAGCCCTTCTGTCATAAACAACAAAGGCAAAGCTGCCATCTAGCTCCTTAAGGACCTGATCAGCTGGGTAAGGACCTCTGTCCCTAAGTGTTCTATAGGCCTCAATTAAAAACATGGCCTCATTTGAGCTTTTTGATAGACCATATTGCTTGTTGAGTGCACATAGATTGTTCAAACTTCCCAAGAACAGACAGTATATGTCATCAAATCCACAGAACAGCCTGTAATTCACCAAAAAACAAAACAACTCAAGCTGCTCAGCTGGGAATTAAAATCTAGAGCGGGAATTACCTTTGGCTGAGAGAGGAAGGACGATCAGGAGGAACATAAGCAAGAACAGCCGCCTCACCGAAGTTAACAGAGAAAGTATTGTGAGGGTTTCGAGAAATAAATTCTTTGACTGTTTCTTTAGGAAGTTTAGGCGTCTTAGAGCCACTGAAAGATGCAGGGCTGTTAAGTTCCTCAGGTGGGTGTGCGAAAGTTTTGTGAAAAATGGCTAACATTTTCGGAAATTCGAATGGTTTCCTCAAAAAATGATAGAGGGAGAGAGAAGCTAATCGAAGGTCTGCCTTATATAAAGTTTTCTAAAATCCAAGACGGTATGGCAAAATGTTTTACAATTATTGTGGGCGTGGATTCTAGTGTGAGGGATGGGGATAAGGTTCTCGTTTTTCAATGAGGCTTATCTCTCTCTCACCTCTCTCTATCGCTCGCTCGCAAATAGATAATATCTTTTTTTCTTTTAGTATTTGGTTTGAGATTTAGGGGAATTCAGATTTCCATTTTTACTTGCTCTTTTTATTTTATCCGATTGAATTCTAGATGCAATTGATTGTTGCAAAATTATATTAATTTTTTTTGTAAAAGTTTTATAACATCGAACGTTTTAAGTAAAGATAAATTTTGGTTTCTTTTTTCCTTTTTATCTTATTTATTCTTCATGTGGGGCCGTTGGCATTAAGTTTAGCTAAGCTTTCAAATTCAGAAATGCAAATCTGTCTGCCCAGGCGGTGGTAATCGCAAAAGGACTAAAAATTATTAGGTTAGGTGTGAGGGCAATGATAAGATTCAGTATTGACATAAATTAAATTTTGTGTTGAACTTTAATAAACTATATTTAACACTCATTTGATAATAGTATTTTTATATTATATTTAATAGAGAAATTCTTAATTTTTTTATCATGTTCAATATATAACTTGGATCATAAATTCACAGTTTCATGCTATGCAGTTTTTATATATATATATATATAAAAAAAATTATTAAGCTGTGAAATTAAAAACATGATAATTTTCGAACTAAAATAGATAGTTTAGTTAGCTTTAATTCACCTTTTGTTTTGTCTTGTTTTCTTAAGAAAACAAAATTCAAATCCAGAACTATGAAAATATAGTTTCACCTACTAATTATTAACTAAGATTTCAAGCTTAGCCTCATTGCAAAAAATGAAAAGGAAAATTAAGAAAAGGTTGCCCCAGGAATAGTGTGAGAATTGGGTGGGAGAATAAGAAGAATAATAAGGCAACGTGGGATTAGGATATGGTTTGGTATGAAAGAAGTTAAAAGTTATCCAGAAAGTCACAACCACATCAGCTGCCTGCTACCGCTACTGCCACTGTCTCCCATTCTTTCCAATTCTGTGGGTCTGTTCTCAAAGACCAGTTAAATCCAGCACCCAGATATAGCACCGTGTCTTATCCAATTATTATAGACATTCTTTGACATTTGGACTCACTATTCCCTAACCTTGGACTTGGATACCCTAACTTCATTCTTATGTGATTTATATTTTGATTGTGCCAATGTATAGGTTATACGAATTTTTTTAGTTTATATGACTTGGTAATATAGACTTGATATTATAGACATATTTATAGATTGTGATAGACGTTTGAATCTATGCGTTATATATAGCCTTAACTTTTTTATTCGAGAGTCATATCCCCACAATGATATAATATTGTCAACTTTAGGTATAAAACCTCGTATCTTTGATTCTGGTTCTTTAAAAGTCTCGTTGGAGTGGAGATAATTGTTCTTACTTGAATATCCACGCTCACTTTTTTTTTTCCTAGCAAATGTAGAACTTTATGTGCTTTCATAATAATCATCTCCGTGTACAAAGTACCACTTAAGTCTTCTTTACCAATTTGATCCATCCATTAATGTACATGGTACATGAGTACAAATTACATTGTGGGATATTCTGTAATGACCACAATCACCTATCACACCATCTGCCTCCTCCCGAAGAAAAATATACTTCTCTATCATAAATAATTAAGAGATGAGCGAGGAGTTCAAGCTATGGTTGTCACCTACATCCTATGAATTAGATAGACAATCAAATGGAGTAGGATTAATTTATTAATATGTGAGAGTAGTTATGATATGTACAACCTAGCCTACACACTCATAGATTAAAAAATGAGGATTTTTATCCTCACATCTTCTTCTCGATAAATATTGAGATAATAATAATTTTATCAGGATGATTTGAGGTGATTTTAAATGGAACCAAGTGAAAATCTGTATACACACGAACCCATAGCTAACATTCCAAGCTTCTTGCATTATATCCTCAACCTCTCCTATAGTTTTCTTGCATTATATCCACATTTATCCCTTATATGGAAATCAATCCCTTCCATTAGAGTCCCTCTGTCGCTATTGACTTTTCGGTACCTGTCGAAAGGCATAGTTGCTTAGAGTTATGGCTAGTCTTTATCCAATAAAGGGCAATAATTAAGAATATTTTTACGTTAATAGTATATAACGTCCTATGTCAAGAATTTAGAATTCAAATTCGAAATTTGATGGCTTTTACATTCCTTTGCATCCTACATCTCTTGCGACATGATCACGCCATCTACTTCTCACTTCTTAAGAGTATAAATTATCCTCATAGACTAACACAAGTAATTCCAGTATGTTTTATTTTTAATCACATTCATCCTAGAAAAACTTCTACAAGAACACCCAATATAAAATTGCTTCAAGTAAAGCACGTTTAAACGTGGAGTTTTTAGGATTGAGCTAACAAAAAGGAAAGTGTACTCCTTTGTTCGGGTCTTACATATTATATTCCAAGACTTTGAAACAATGCAACCTAAACCACCATGCCACAGGTTGATTCCATCACCAACTTAAAGTATAACTCAAATGTTGAAGAATATGTTCTTGGCGATGAGATAAGAGGTTGGAATCCTAGTCAATGAAAAAAAAAATCTAAAAATATGTTGGTATCATGGATCATTCTTACAGGCCCAGGACCTTCTAAGTGGGTTGGTTCTTTAAATAAATAAAAAAAAAATGAAATTATTGAAACTCCCTAAATATTACATTTACTCTATAGTTTATATAAAAGTGATTGTAGTAATATTCTGTTTTTTAAAAAATAATAAAGTAATGTGAAATTATAAAATTGGAAAAAAAATGTCAATAAATCTCCTACCTTTTCAGAGAAACTCTTACCACAATAAGTGTTAAAATGACTGTACTAAAAGAAAGACAGCAAGCTTTTTGTTTGCGACTTTTTTTACATTTTGTTTTGTTGTGTGTTGATTAAGGGAGCAAAGTAAAAGACGCCTTTCCTTCCATAATTTTAATTCATTCCTTTTTTTATTTGTGTTAATTATGGTCTGTTTATGATTAATTGATGTGAAATTATTGTGTTTATATTTGTAGTATGTATTATTTATTTATTTATTTATTTCTAACCAATAACAATTAAACGCTCAAATACTTTAGATTTAGGATTTATAATCATTTATTTTTTTAAATTCTTTTTTAATTACGTGATTATCTTTAAAATCGTGTAAATTCTCATAATCATAATTTTATCTTAATTTTTAATTTAAACTTTTAAAATACAAAACTATATTTCATTTTTTAAAATTCAACTATATGTTATTGTTATGGTCATAATTTAATTAAGTATAATTGAAATTTAATTTAATATTTTATGGTTTGAAAATATATTTTAAATTAAAATTCTAAATTGGAGATATATATATATATATATATATAATATGTTTTTTTTTATTGAATTTGTAATAAGATGGAAGAGTCTTGTGAGTACTTGTCCGTCAAGATGTGAGAGGTACGGACCACGTCTCACAGTTCTTTGTTTATGATTATTTATTATTATTATTTTCTGTGTCCAACCACGTGTCTGTCTTCCTTTTTCTCTTCTCCCAGCCTTTCATAGTATATTTTTTATTTTTAGAAATTAAATCTGTAAATATTATTTTCTGAATTGTCTTATTTTGTTCGTATTTTTTATTTTTAGAATTTGATTAAAAATGTAAATGTTTTGAAGTTCAACAAATGACTACAAAAGGATGCAAAAATAAGTCCAATGAAAAGAATATATATATATATATATATATATGGTTAGCTTTTGTTTTAGCTTTTTAAAAAATTGTGTTTAATTTGTTTTATCACTTAATGTTTTAATATTTCTTAAGAAAATATTATTATTATTATTATTTGGCATTTTCAAACTTTGATTTGGATTTTGAAAATATTTATAAAAAAGTAATAGGTTATTGAATAAAGAAATTTATGGGTAGAAATAATGCTTAAAAAAAGAAATTTATAATGAACGGACAAGGTTTTAATTTAGTTTAATTGGGGTTAAGTTGAGTTGGCGTGTCAGATTGTTATAATTTTTTAATTATTTTTTTAAAAAATACTACTAATCCCATCTAATTTTAATAACTAAATTCTTATAAAATTAAAATATCAAACATTCACACTTCATGACAACGGGTTCCTAACATTTGTTACAAATGTCAAATAATCTTACAAGTAGGGTAAGATTATAAAATCCATTTTCGGATTGGTAAGGTTGAAATTCAATTTTCAATTTCTTAAAAATTCAACTCAACCTAAATAAAATTGAAAAAAAAAAATCTAACTCAACCCATTCCTTATAGTTTTGGTTTAGTAATTCTCATTGTTCAAGTCAATAGAGTTACATGAACACCCATGAGTGGACCTTGTTTTTTATTTTATTTTATTTTATTTTATTTCAATTTCTTTATAATAGTTTTCATTTTTTTTTAAGAAAAACATTCGAATTCTTATCCAAAATCCAAAAACTAAGTTTTAGAAGAAAAAAAAAATCTAATTTTTAAAATTTCCCTTGGATTTTGTAAAATTCATAAAAGTTAGGGAATAAAACAAACAAACTCAGTGTTTATAAGTTTAATTTAAAAAAAAAAACAAAAAACCTTATAAAATTCATAAAATTTGGATGTCATGAATTATCATATCCGTTACTATTATCGGATAGTAAAGTTTAATAGTCTATTAAACATGTCATATTGACAACATTTTGTTCGAGTATGTAATAAGGTTAGGGTTGAAACCTTTTTACAGCAAACACGAGAATTAGTGAATTTGATTCTCTGTCACACAAAGCACATGCATGCATGAATAATTGAGATGAAAACAGGATTAAAGCTTTTTTTAGTATGTAGAAATGGACAACCAAATAAAGAAATTGCAGTGAGTTTGGTATTGTGTTGGCCTCATCTTGTCTTTGTTAAAAAGACAAAGCCTCTTAAGTCATAGGGCATGTGGGAATATTCCCTTCCTTTTAAGCACACCACAATCTCTGCCACTAATTTTTGTGATACTTGCTATACACTATATGCCTCTTCTTTTAGCATTCATAACACTTCTTATTATAAGCACCAATTTGATAAGTAATATGCACCTCAATTCCTTTACTTTTACGAGCGTTTAGCTATGGAGTTATGGGAGCTACTCGTGTTTGTTCTTGTTCAAAATTTATCTAGGATTTGGATCAAGATTTAGAATTCAGATTCAACACTTGATGGTCTTAGTCTTTCAGTATTTCTTTGCATCTTGTGGGATATGGTCACAAAATTTATCTAGGATTTGGATCGAGATTTAAAATTCAGATTCAACACTTGATGGTCTTAGTGTTTCAGTGTTTCTTTGCATCTTGTGGGATATGGTCACAAAATTTATCTAGGATTTGGATCGAGATTTAGAATTCAGATTCAACGCTTGATGGTTTTAGTGTTTCAGTGTTTCTTTGCATCTTGTGGGACATGGTCACAAAATTTATCTAGGATTTGGATCGAGATTTAGAATTCAGATTCAACGCTTGATGGTTTTAGTGTTTCAGTGTTTCTTTGCATCTTGTGGGACATGGTCACAAAATTTATCTAGGATTTGGATCGAGATTTAGAATTCAGATTCAACGCTTGATGGTTTTAGTGTTTCAGTGTTTCTTTGCATCTTGTGGGACATGGTCACAAAATTTATCTAGGATTTGGATCGAGATTTAGAATTCAGATTCAACGCTTGATGGTTTTAGTGTTTCAGTGTTTCTTTGCATCTTGTGGGACATGGTCACAAAATTTATCTAGGATTTAGATCGAGATTTAGAATTCAAATTCAGCATTTGATGGTCTTAGTGTTTCTCTGCATCTTGTGCAACATGGTCACATTATCTATGTTTGATTCTTAGGAAAACTCTCAAGAGGTCATCTAACATTAAATTACTTTAAGCAAAGCACGTTTACTTTTGGAGTTCTTATGATTGAGCTACCGAAAAAGGAAGGTTGTAATAACCTATGCCCAGGATTTGGCACTGACCAACATTCCCTTGTGACATCGTCACTTTACTTACTCTTTGCTTTTAAGAATGAAAATTGTCCCTACCGACCAACACGAATCCGAGGATATTGTATCCTAGGAGGTCACCCTAAAAAAGAATTGCTCCATGCAAAACACGTTTAATCATGAAGTTCCTATGATTCCATGATTTAGCCATCGAAAATGAAAGTACATTTTGTCGGTAAAGGTAGTAACTTTCATTTCCTTTAAGTATTTTCTTTGTCATTCTATCATCAAAGATAGCTCTCATTCGAATGTGGTCTCTGTTAGTTCATGTGATGTTCCACATTGGTTGGGGAGGAGAACAAACCACCATTTACAAGGGTGTGGAAACCTTCCACTAGCAGATGCGTTTTAAAGCCCGAAAGGGAAAGTCCAAAGAGGACAATATCTACTAGCGGTGGATTTGGGCCGTTACAGTTCATGTACTCCTCTCTTACTCAGGTATCACAAATGTGCACCTTGTTTGTATAGGTAGCAACTTTCAATTCTTTTAACCCTTTCTTAACTATCATATCCTCATAATCGTTCTCATTTAAATATGAGAAAAACAAAAGAAAGGAACAAAATAGGTTGATTAGCTTTATTTCTTGTTTACATATGGCTCGTAATTCTAGCTGTCTTAATCACGGGCGTACTAAGCACTAATTTCAAATATAATCATGTTTTGGGATCAAAATTCAAATTCCTTGACGCCTACGAGATATTGTAGGATTTATCTTCAGATGTAGGTTTCCATATGATTAAATCTACCTCTTTTTCGATCCTGCCAAGAGGATCAAAGGTCCCTACACTTATCTCAAGACGTTCGGTTCACGAGTTAGACTCGTACAATCAAGAATTAAGCAACCGAACCAATCTCAAAACTAATATAAATTCATATTACATAAAACATATAAAATTCATTTTTTAAACAACAAAATTAATTTTTATAAATAAAAAATTTTAAAACCAAAAATGCAAAATAATAATAATAATAAATCTTCAAACTCTCTCCCACTTTTGGTTGCGTAAACACGACAAGAGGACAGATCGAGTGCTATTATCAAATCAAAGGACTAAAACCGACAAAAAAATAAATAAATAATAATAATAATAATAATTTGTTATAAAAAATGGTCCCCAACTTTCAGGCCGTTACATAAATTTATTTAAACATAAACAACCCTTCCAATTTACCTACCCTACAAAATATATATATATTTATATATTTACAAATCTTCTCGTATCTGTGTAAGTTTATTTGTAATATCTCATATTAGTTGAGGAGGATAACAAACCATCGTTTATAAGGGTGTGGAAACCTTCCTTAGTAGACGCGTTTTAAAGTCATGAGGGGAAGCGAGAACAATATCTGCTAGTGGTGGATCTGGGCCGTTACATTATTAGTAATAAATACAGTCTCTATTGGTATAAGACATTTTGAATAAGCTAAAAGTAAATCCATGAGAGTTTTAGACGCTCGTGATTTTTAACATGGTATCAAAATCATGTCTTCAACTTAGTCATATTGATAAAATTATTAAGTGTCGAATAAAAAAAATTGTGAACCTCGAACTTGAAGTCAAAGTGATTCAAGATAAGTTGCGTTTTTTCAAAGAGTATTATAGATCCATGTTCGGTAGTTATTATTTTATTATTTATTTATTTTATTTTTTAAATTTGATTTTTGGCTAATTTTTAGATTTTGTTTCCCGTAATCATTTTATTATAATTATTTTCCATTTGTATAAATATTAGGATTTTTTATTTCAATAATTATATTATATTGTTGTATTTACGATGAAACTAATATAACCTAAACTTAACTCGCATGCATTTTTAGTAGAGTTTCACAGATGATATTGTTCTCTTCGGGTTTTCTTTCAAGGCTTTAAAACACGTCTCCTATGGGAAGGTTTTCACACCCTTATAAATGATGTTTTGTTCTTCTCCCCAACCCAACCAACGTGGAACATTACAATTCACCCTCCTTCGGGACCCAGCGTTCTCGTTGGCACTCTTTCCTTCCTCCAATCGATGTGGTACCGCCATCAAATCTACCCCCCTTCGAGACCCAGTGTCCTTACTAGCCCACCGCCTTGTGTCTACCCCCTTCGAGGAACAATGAGAAGGTTGGCACATCGTCCGATGTCTGGCTCTTATACTATTTGTAACGGCCTAGATTCACCACTAGTCGATATTGTTCTCTTTCGGTTTTCTCTTTTAGGCTTCCTCTCAAGGCTTTAAAACATGTCTCCTAAGAAAAGGTTTCCACACCCTTATGAATGGTGTTTTGTTCTCCTCCCTAACTAACGTCGAATATTACATACCTGACTTTGAGCAAACATACAGACTAGAGTAATTACTTAACAACAAGATTTTTATAATTTAAAAACATAAAAATTGTTTTCAAAACATGTAAAACTCAACAATTTCTCGTTCTTTCGCGTTTTTTTTTTTGTCGTGCTTAATGATATATTTTAATTTTTTTTAAAAGTTCAAAGATATTATTAATACTTTTGAAAATTCATAAAAAAAAAATTAATGACATTTTTATTAAGTTAATCAAACAAAAACAAATTGTGTGGGTCTCGATTAATAATGATTGAGAACGAGATTGACTACCAACCCACTTAATAATCAATAGAATGGAATTGAGTGCCTTTTTAAGGATTACTAATTCGAGAATAGAACGAGACCCACGATTGATTTCTATTCCAAAATTTGTTAAATAATTGAGTAAATGAGGACGGAGGAGTATATAAATGATCTGGGATTATATCTGAATGATAACGATTTTGAAAATAAATAGTGACTAAAAAAACTTTAAAAAATTGAAAATCACTACTTATGTGAACCCGGTGTACCTTCCTTTTTGGTGGTTCAATTATAAGAACTCTTAAGTTAAACGAACTTTGTTATCGAATGTGGAATATAGATTTTGAATCCTAATCCAAATTTATTTTTATTTTTATTTTTATTTAAAATTTTGTGTTTATTTTCTCATCATTTTTTTAATTATTTATTATGATTTTTATAAATATCTTAAAATAAAAAACTGAATTCATAATAAATTTCAAAAATAAAAATACGTTTTAAATATTTTTCTAGTTTTAAATTTTTTTATTTAGATTTTTAAAATAGATAACGGAATAAAAAAAACTTAAAAACTAAAAATGGATTTAAATTTTTAAAACAAAAATAAATTATTATCAACCTAACCTAGTTTTTAAAAATTATATAAATGTATTTTTTTTTTTTTTTTCTAAAAAAGATTAATTATACATAGATTAATATAGGATAGTACGACGTCGTTATTACATTGGTACGTACAGCTGCGGAAACTTTCAAATTTGATAGACCTGTGTCGGTCACTTTCCGAATCCCACGTGGTGGAACCCACACTATCCGATCTTTCTAACTAATATATTTTTTAATTATTTTCTGATGCATCAAAAACAATTAAATTATAAAATTATCACGTATTTAGTCTAAAAAAATATTTTCAATTTTTTTAAAAATATTTAGTTGCAAAAAAAAAAAAAAAAAAAAAAAAAACATTAATATTTTATTTCAAAAATCATTGAATCTTTAATAATATTTAAAAAAAATACTTTAAAATTTTAAATGTTTTAATAATATTAATATATTTTTAACCTTAATCTATAAACGAAAATCGTCCATCTTATAAATTAAGATAAAACATTTTAATGTAATTTTTAAAACTTAATTATTTTTTTTAAACCTATAAATTAATATTTTTGAGTATTTTTTTAAAACGTATAAATTAATATTTTTTAGATTAAATGCAAAATTTATGATTTATTTATTATATATATATATATATATATATATATATATATATATATTTTGTTAATTCAGCTTTTTTAAAAAAAAAAAATTAATAATTTATTATTATTATTATAACTTAGAAGAGGAGACATATCTTTTTTTAATCATGATTATATTATAAAATAACATTTCTTACAAAAGGGTTACAAAGCTCAGTGTAAAAATTAGAAAACTTAAAATCGATAGTTACCCGTTAAAGTACGTTGTCATTTTTACTATAAATTTTTAGATGCTCCTCCCTATCGATCAAGCAGCGAAGTTACTCGTGATAAACTAAGTTTGAAGCTGCTATCTTTTGGTTCGAATAAGTCAGCTGGTTGAAGATTCAGTCCAGTAGATAGTAAGCAGTTCGTTTTAGCTCCCCAGCGAGAACGAGAAATAGGCGTTGGTTCGAATAATCATTAAAATGTAGGTCTAAGTGTCATTTTTTATTTTTTATTTTCGATTTTATAACATGTTTTAATAATTTAATTAAAGTATAAAGAATATTTTTTGAAAGTTTAAATTATTATATTAAAAAAAAAAGACCTCTTCCATTTATACCCTTGAACCCAAATTATAATATTCATTAAAGAAATGGAAAAAGGTAGCAGTGGGCCCCAGTTTATGTTGTTTTTTTTGGGTACCCTTTTGAGTACCGTACATCTCATTACACCTTTTTCAGTTTCCATTGAAGCTCTCTCATTATAAATATTGAATTCATCGCTTTCTTTTATTCTTCATCTTCTCCATCTTCTCCCATTTCTCCGATCTTCCGCCGTTGCCGGATTCTGACGACCTCCTTTCCTCTCCGATAACCGTTCCTCCTCCCTTTTAGCTTTTGTATGGCAGTGAGCTTGTTTTCGCATGACGTTTCTGATCTCTGTCTCGGCAAGCCAGCGCTGAGGCTGTTGTCTTTGTCCGCAACTGTCGCCGACGCCTTGACTGCTCTCAAATTCTCCGACGGTTACTTCGTCAGCGTTTGGGACTGCCGTTTGACGAAGAACGGTTGCGGTGGCGGTGATGTTGATGGTAGTGCTGACGGTGGTGAGTTTGAGTGCTGCCGATGCGTGGGGAAGCTGTGTATGGTGGATGTGATTTGCTATCTTTGTAGGGACGAGAATTTGTTGTCGCCTTCGGCTGCATTGTGTGCTCCTATCTCTGAGATTTTGCCACAAATTCCTGGAATCGTGATGCATTTGGAGCCGTCTGCTAGGTATAGAAATGAATCTGATGAAATTTGGATCTATATTTTTCCTTTCTTAGGATTGTTTCAATTTATTCTTTAATTAGTTCGTTTCTGAATGATTGTTAATGGCTGCGTTTTATTGATGTTTCAGTTTGAGTTTGATATTGATATTCTTCAATTAGGTTTCTGAAGTTTTGTCAGTTACTGATCTGAAATGAGCGTTACAGAACTTTTTTTTCAAACTCAGCTTTGAAATGTTTGTTTCTTTCCTTAGCTCTTCTACTTTTACTCTCAGACTTTATATGATTCTGAACTTGCAAAGAGAATATTCCAGCTTGTTAGATGAAGATAACTGAAGTCTCTGTGTTGATATTCCAGCTTGTTAGATGCCATTGATCTGGTTCTCCAAGGTGCTCAAAATCTTGTAGTCCCAATCAAGGCAAAGCTAGGAAGCAATTCAAGAAGAAAGCAGCTTAAAACCCCCACAAATGCCATCTATGGCGGCCGTGAATTCTGCTGGCTGACTCAGGAAGATATAATCAGATATCTCCTCAGCTCAATTGGCCATTTTTCCCCCATTGCTGCCCTCTCCCTTGACAACCTTGGCATCATCTGCACCAATCCCTTATCAGTAAACTACCACTCCCCTGCCTCCTCTGCCATTGGAGCCATATCCCGCTGCATTGCCAATCAAACCTCGGTAGCAGTCGTCGACGCCGATGGAATTCTGATTGGTGAGATCTCACCCTTTACCCTTGCCAGGTGTGACAAGGCTGTTGCAGCTGCGATTATGACATTGTCTTCTGGAGATCTGATGGCCTACATTGACTGTGGAGGGCCTCCAGAGGATCTTGTTAAGGTAGTGAAGGCTAGGCTGAAAGAGAACAACTTGGAAGGAATGCTGCAAGAATTCACTAATTCACCATCCTCAATTGGATCTCCATCTTTCACTTCTTCATCTTCTGATGAGGAGTTCTCCCCATCTCCGAGCTCAAGAAAGTACAGAAGATCATCAAGCTACTCGGCACGAATCACTCGTCGTTCCGAGGCCATTGTTTGTCATCCAAGGAGCTCCCTGATAGCTGTTATCATCCAGGCAATCGCGCACCGTGTGAACTACGTCTGGGTTATCGAAGACGACTGCAGTTTGATCGGAATCGTCACATTCCTTGATATGTTAAAAGTTTTCAGAGAACATTTAGAGACAAGTGAGTAGACAGACAGAGTTTCAAGCCATTTGGCTTAGAATTTTTGTATCCCCTTCCCCTTCTCCTTCTCCTACATTGTCTAGAATAAAAACTGAAAAGTCCAAAGCTGTGTGGCCAAGTTGAGACAATTGGGTTTGTGTTATTTGTGTTGTTTTGTTTGTCTATAAACTTTTGGGATCTTCATGTTTCAGGCATCTTGTGTTAAAGAAGCTTTGCAACAGAGAGTGCAGAAATGGAGATTTCTATGCGATCACTTTTGACCATACTTTATGCCTTTAAGAATGATGAGCTACCATGATTAATTAATTCAAGCAAACCTTGAGTATTGCAAAACTGAATAAAAGAAAACAAAAAGTAGCCCTTTTCCACATATGGGTTTACACCTCACCAGTCATTTGAATATTACTCGACTGTCGTCTTCATTTAATTTCGTGGGGTCGCAAATGAGGTGGATAATCTTTGTTTAGAAGACTAAAAATGAAAAGAGTCAGGGACCAAGATTATATTCTTCGACTCCATCTCCAACTCGAGTCGTCGCCATCTTAATTATTTATTTATAATTATATTATAGTAATGAAAACAATGTTATAATAATGAAATTTAAATTTGAAAATATTAAGTTGGTTGAACAATATAATTTTGCTTATTATTTTTAATTGGATTAATCAGACTAAGATACTTTAGTAAGAAAAGCAGTAAAAAGCTGAACGAAAATAGAATGTTTCACAGAGTAATGCAAAACCGTTACAATGATGAATGAATTGACAATGGAGATTGTGAAATGTTAATATCAAACATAAAGTTATAAGTTTATAAAGTGGATGATAACAAGTAGGTTAATTACCCAGATTCTGAAGCAGCACTCTCATCATCCAAATCTTGGACAAAGATTTCAGTGGGTTCAAGGCAGCCTCTCAGAGATTCAAGTCCCAATTGTGCTCGTTCGTTATCTCCGAATCCGAAGAGTCTTCCTTTGTCAGTTACTACGACGGTGTGATACAGGCCGGTGCTGATTCGAGACACGCAGTGAGCTCGTAAGCAGTCGAGGCTTCGAGGGCTCAAGACTTTGTCAGATACTCCTCTGTCTGGAAATCCAAGGCTGCCAAATCCCATCCATCCAAAGCCATAAACAATACCAGTGTCAACCAACACAAAAGTTTTCCTCTTTCTTGCACATACCTGGAACGAAACAAAAGCGTTATCAAACAAATCGTAAATAACACGATCTTATCTAGATGATGCAAGATATGTGACATCAAATGTTTCGAGCCTGTGCTATGAGCTTACTTCAGCATCAGAGACTAAAAATGCAATTAAGAATCACACAAGAAAGCTATCCAGATTTAGTTCGGTGAACATCGTCGATACCTGTACGGCAAGGTGGTTCTTAAGGCTGTTCAAGGGTTGAGGAATAGTCTTGTCAATCTCATCTCCATGGCCCAGTGCACCACAGTAGCCTTTTCCCCAAGTATATACCTGCAATGAGAAATCAACAAAATAGATGTCATAAACTATATCCTAGGATGTTAATCAGGTTACTATGCTGATCTTGAGTTTGGGAACTAACAAATCCATTAGAATCTAATGCCACTGCATGCTCGTCCCCAGCAGAGACCGAAACAATATGAATATCCTTTAATCTAAATGTCTGGAGAACTCGAGGCTGGAACTCGTTGTGCTGCTCCCCATGGCCAAGGCAGAAATTTGACCCTGACCCAAAAGAGTATAATCTCCCATCATTAACTACGGCCAATACGTAGCTTGGACCAGCGGAGATCTGAATTACAGATCCAATTTCCACAAGCCGTTCGACAACCTTTGGAGTAGATTTCTCTAATGTATCACCATGGCCAAGCTGACCATATGTGTTTGTTCCGCACGTATAGACATGGCCTTGTCTTGTTAAAAAGACTGAAAAGTTATGTCCCACAGAGACCTGAAGAAAATTTACATGCCATAATCAACAAGTAGTCTATCAGTTTTAAGAACAATAACCAGCATGAATACATGCTTATGGAGGATTCTAGGGGGTTGAAATCCCCCTCTTCTGTAATATTTTATTCCATGAATGAAATGTGTTTCCATTAAAAAAAAAATACAGGTATATGAAGGCACGCAATTGTCCACTTGTTAACTACAATCCAATTCTAACTTCAGCCCGTAATTCTCTTAGAATGTTCATCTTTTGCTGTCATTCTCTCATCTTCTTTCCTGCTTTCACTTTCAGAGCCATCAAAGGAAATTTTTTCCTTTCATAATTTCATCCATCAATGAAATTGTTTCTTATTAAAAAAAAAAAAAAAAAATCTAGAGCCATCAGAGATCCTAGAACCCCTCTGATTATTCTGCCATTCGTCTTGAAGTGAATTCTCTTTAAGACCTAATCCCACTGGGATTTGAAAACATACAACTCTAATATCCCAGATTTCTTCAAACATCAGAGGGCTGGTGGGATAATTTGGTTGATGAAAAGTCAGGCTAGTTTTTTGTTTGAAATTTTTGGGATCTCAACCCCCAAAAAATGACTGTCACTTGCATTTATCATATACATACGTGCAATCACATCAATTATAACACACATAAATAAAAATACTCTAGTACATGGATATTAATAAAAATAAACCACAAGGAAAGGTTTATTCCAAGGAAAAAACATTTCTTGCTAGCCATGTCAATCTGTATTATGACGTTGCAATTAAATGTGAAATTCAAACAAATCATGGAAGATACATATGGGACTAAAACAGAGATTTTAAGCATTTTACCTGCTTGCATGGAATTCCACTTAATCCTTCAACAAGTCTAGGTCTAAAGATTTGAAAGCTTGTATCTCTGTGTCCACAACAAAATGATGAATTATCTCCACACGTGAAAACCTATTGATGAAGACAAGCCATAGGATTATCAAAGACCGTAATTGAGAGTGACATCCATGAAACCATGTACTACAGTGCCAATGAGTGACAAATAACTATTGCAAAAAAATCTAGTAACAGTGATCTGCTAGTACCGGTTGCTTTCATACACTAGGCATGTAGGTATGTAACATGGAGTATAATTAGAATCATTAAAACTAAGTCCACAAATCCGAGCAAATCATGAAGATTGACACAGAATTTTAAGGTTTATTACGATTTAGAATTTTGGAAGACAAAGAGTCTTCAAAATCAGCTGCAATTTCCAACATGGTACTTCTAATAATTCCAACTAAGAGCTCAATTAGGATCAAGATAGCAATAAGACTAAAAAATTCTATGATACAGGAAATCATAAACATCAACCATCTAATTCACTGACCAAATCTGTAGAGAAATTTAGACAGCTAAGTGCGTGGTCTATTTGAGATCAAAAGATATTAAAAATATATCCGTATATAAAAAGCAGAGAGAGAGAGAGAGGGAACCCGTTGTGAGGTACAAAATCTGTATCAAGGAGAACCAATAACAGTACATAACAGTTCAAACATAGTACGTATTATAATATAGATCAAATCCAACATAAGATTCAATTGTTTACCTGTCCTGACTGTGTGACAAAAGCAGCATGATTGTGAGAAGCAGAAACTTGTTCAACATATACAGAAGGTGGAAAGTTAATTCGAGTAAATGATACACATTGTGTGGTCTCAGCGCCATGGCCAAGAACACCACATAAGCTGGAACCACATGAGTATACTGATGCTTTGCTAATCAGTAATGTATGATATCTTCCAGTTGCAATCTGCATCTGCTATAAAATAAATAGGAAATAACTTCAAATTCTCTACCACAAATAAAAAGTATAATCGACAGCAAACAATCAAAATCATATCTTCGACACGAGATTTTTTAATTTTTTTAATTTTTTTAATTTTAATTTTTTTTTTTTTACATCTTACAGGTTGAGTAGAGGAGCATTACCTATGACTGTAAAAGACACTGTTAGCTACTATGCTCGTTCAATAGAACAATGCAAACTCTACATGTAATACTTAGTAACAAGTATGGTCATATCTAGGTAAAACCCATTTATTGTCTCATCAACAAGTTATGCACTCTATTTAAAAAAAAAAAAAAAAAACAAGAAGAAATATTCACAACTATTAACATTTTAACTAAATCAGGGGCCAAACCTCTATATTACTTTATGTTTTGCGATCTTGATCAAAAGGCATCAAATGTAGCCACATGGAAAACCAGCAAATTAAAAAATATTGATGACGAAAGAATAACCAAGAAGGCCAACCTTGAGAGGCAAACTATAAACTATGAATCACGTTACTTTCTTGTAAAGTGCAAAACCTAACATCAACTATATTTCTCAGATATGTACAAATTCAATTTTAAAATCCAATTTCCATCCAACGAAATTTCAAAGCCCAATAAATAGCTAGATATTTTAAGTATGCAAAATCCAGGCACATTCACAAGTACAGTAATTTAACTAAAAAGAAAAGCAATAGTTCTAGAAGAAATAATACATTGCCTTCTGAGGTCTCAACAATGTTGGAAGATTTTTCCACCAATTGCAAGAACCTAAAAACCCGTTTCCACTTCCCTTGACAGCGATCAAAGAGTTGTTTCTGGGAATCCCCTCCCATTCTGGAATAAATGCTGTGTGATATACATAATTGAAATGCTGCAAAATCAACTAATGATCGAAACTTGAGGGGGTACAACTCATGGCTTCCTCCAAACATCTTGCAAGTCAATTCCAAGCAAACAAGATCACGAGCACTAAGCCGGCCAGAGGTTAGAACTTCGAAAATTAAATGTGAAGGCAAGTCCGCAAATGAGGTTGAATGAAGCCATTTAGCCATACTTTCAGTCAAATTTCTGACTTTCCAAGCTTGAATGAAATTTCAAATAAGAATCCCACTGAAATACAGTTAAAACTGACTCCCAGCTGAAAACAGAGGCGCTGATAGATGTAACCAATTATAGCCAACACGTAAGCGTTGTCAAATTTTTAGGCGAAATCTCAAGCAATTAAAGCAACAAATAAAGAACACATCAGAAGGGAGGAAAATATGGGAAATACAGTACAAAAAGAGTGTTCCTGAAAAGAATTTCAGCCTTAATGGGTACAAGGATTGGAAACAAATCATCAGATGGGACAAATGACACCCGCACAAGTTATTCAAAATTGGAAGAAATGCAATTTTTTTTTCCTGCAAAAATCAATAAAAACAGTAGAAACAATTAGAATGCAGTAAATTACCTCAAAGATAATGACAAAATATCATCTCAAGAGCACTAAAAAGGTTTCAAGTAGACGCAAAGGTCAAAGTTGGTTCGTGCTTAAAATCAGATGAGACGAGTATGATTAATTGATTCAGACAACCAATGTTACTAACAAAAATAACAGGGATGAATTTGAAAACGAACGATGGTGTTGATAAAGATGAGAAATGAGGCTTCATGATTGCAATGTCTGGAAGGCGACCAAGCATGCAAGAGATTGAGGATTACACAGGAATCAAGGGGGGGGGGGGGGGGNTCAGTGCCGGTCACTTACTTTTCTGCAGAAAACTTACAATTAAATAACTTCAATGAAAAATGAGAGGGGTGAGAGGAAATGTTAGTTAGCCGCCAGAAAGAGAGAGAGAGGAGGCAAGAGTGATGATTACGAAGCTTTTAAGTGCCGGTCACTAGTTTTTCTGCAGAAAAAGTTAAGAATAAATTACTTCCATGACAAATGGAACGGCAATGAGAGAGAGAAGTGTATTGGAAACGAAATTGGAGTCTCGCGTTAGAGAGAGAGATGAATTAACAGCAAGCGAAGTAGAAAGAATAAGAAATTGGACTTCAAGAACTCTCTCGAATAACATATTCTGATTTTTCATTTCAAGTAAGGGAATTTCACAACAAAGATGAAAGGATTTAGACATGTCTGAAAAAATAAAGAATAATCCGCAAAAAACCATTATCCCACGAGGACGCCTATGCAAAATCCACAACTATTAATCATAATTTTGGAGTTGGACCTAACATCCGTGTCTTTGTTAATCTCATCTCAAAACTAAGGAACAACTTTCACCCGAAACACCATATGAAAGTCCTTCGTTCCCTAAAAGAAGCTCGCACTTTCAGAAATTGATAAGAAAGAGTCAAATTCCGCTATCAGCTCACCAACAAGTCCAAATTGAAAATCCGAATAATGATTCCCAAAAAGAACCTCAAATTTCGTACTTCCATTCACACATTTGAACAAAAGTAAATTCCTCGACCACAGAATCGAAGATTATAGAGGGAATTTGGGCCTTCAGCAACAAATAAACTAGTATAATTTCGGTGAAAATTATACAACATACCAAACAAGATCCTCCGGTTTTTCGTCAGACATTACGCATTATAATCGATTTCATGACAACTCAGATCTTGTTCTACGCCAACCTCAGAAAGTAGACGCACACTAAGAACAATCAGAACGAAAAACACTACGCTGACAGAGTATATATGAATCAGTTGGACAAAACAAAATGAGAATAGGTAAAAAAAAAAAAAAAAAAAACCGCGGATTGAGATCCTTGAGCTCTGACTTTTAGAAGAAACTGCAAAATCCTCCTCGATTTCTGGAGAGAGTAGGAAGTTTGGCTTCAATACGCCGAAAGTTCAATTTTGAGAGAGAATATGCTTCCGACTCTCTTTTCTCTCTCTCAATAATATTTTTTTTCCCCCTTTTGCTATCAATTTCATTAAATTAATAAAAATATTTGTAATTTTTTTTCTAAAAAAAATTAAAATTTTCATAATTTTTCTCTTTAGCGGACTACACAATTCTTTTTTAATTTTATTTCGAATAAATAATTAAAGAAGATAATTACATATTTAGTGAATAAAACATTTATTTTTTTTATTATTTATTATGTAAAATAGTTGTGCAGTAGACAGAGTTTTATGTAATAGTTGCATTTACTTCCTTAGTTAATAAGGTAGCAGATTCAACGTCCACTAGATTAGAAAGCAACGCTTTTGTTAGGTAGCGTGTAGAATGGTCGAGAGTACACTATTTTTCTATGTTCGGTTTACATGATACTTTTTTTTTTTTTTTTATCGTTCATTGTTCCCTTTCCTGCAAATTTTTCAACCGTGGATTCAAAATTTGTGGGGCCCTATCTATTCCATCTCTCGAGCCCTAAATAAACCATTTTCCTTTCAAATTTATTATCCCTTTATTATTCATATACATTTGATTTATATGAGAGTATGAAATGAAGAATTTAATAATCGACTGTTACAATAATAATTGATATCTTATTTAATAAACTAGACTATGAGTTTGATAATGAATAAGGTATTTATTATTATTATTATTATTCAAATGGAATAAAATCACTAATATATTTAATGCTTTGAGACTTTTGAATCATTTTTATTCATTAAATATAAGCTAAATCAATAAATATATATATATATATATATATCATTAAAATTTGTATAATAAGTACTTTTACAGCAATAATTTTTAACTTGCTAAAATCTAAAAATGTTCTTAAATTAAAAAAAATACTTTTACTAAAATTTAATTTAAAAAATACCCCAATCTTTTTAATTTTTTCTTTTAATTTATTATTAATATGCGGACAAAATTGCTTCTTTTTCTCTTAGGGTTAGGTTCATGAATATTTTTTAAATATTTTTTAAACACGACAACGATGAACGTATTTTTTTAAAAACTTTTTTAAAAGTCGAAGGATATTAACAAAACATTAGAAAGCTCAATCGTATATTTTTAAAATCTAAAGATATTATTTACGTGGTACGTAAGAATTTAGGAATTTGGGTTGAATTTTATTAACTAATCTCGAGGCTGTGGTTGTGTACATGGAAGTTTAATGATTGTGATTGTGGACATAAAATTGCCAACAATCCAAGGGAAAAACATAAAGTTGGTTGTTGGTTGGTTGTTTGTTTGTTTAATTTTTTTAAGAATAAAATGTCTGTTTAGATCTTAGTTTTTAAGGGACTATATGTTACCTAACTATATATTATAATATTAATCATTTTATTTTGTTTATTAGTAATGGATGTGTATAGTAAAAAAAAATATATATAATTAATTCGTTTTTGAAAGAAATTGAGATGTTGACCCAGTATAAAAGTCAAAGATAATTTTTTTTTTTTTGGTAATATATATATATATATANATATATTTTGTATTTTGTATTTTGTATGCTTGAGCTCGAGCTCGAGTTAAAATACAAAAGGATTCGAGCGTGGGCATAGATGATGGATGCACGATTTATGTTCATAAGAACCAAATGATGAGGATGAGGTGTTGATTTGGGAAGGAGCTTGAGCTTGGAAGATAACAAACCCATGAGAATCTTGACTTTATGCTTTAGTCTCGTACGAATGTAGTTGAAATTTAGTTTGTTAGGTTTGTGGAAGTGAGATCTACAATATTAAAGAAGAAATCGCGTGAAAATAACAACTATACCTTGAATTTCTATACGAGGGACATGTCGGGTATTAATGAAAAAATCTGGAAAACGCAGGAAGTACACGAAGAAGGAGTTGACCTGCGCGTGGGGTTCATGTGCATGCGGCGGAAGGAGGAAGGCGTGTGGTGAACACATGCAGATGTGTGACGAACTTCTTGTGTAATTGGAAAAAATTGGGAAGAAAAAGTCACTTTAAGAACATTTTACGCGAAAAAAGAGTTAAGTGATCTAGAGATGAGAGACGCAACATGAGTGAGATGGGGCGTGGATGAGCTTAGACTTCAAAGATCCTACCTAGATTCAATGATTACCACTTATATGATTGAACCAACAAGGTGCTCTTTCTTAAACGTCTTATTCACCGAGAATCTTAAGATTAAACATATTTGATACGAAGCAAATCTAAGATACGAGTCTTCCAACAAAACTTTCATACGATTTGCACTAATATTCAAAATCTAGATTCATTGTATCGTATCGACGCTCCTAGACATTTTCTTGCATTCATTGCAGCCTCGACAATGCTGAATGACGTCTAATATGATAACTTTTTGATGGAATGTATGAACCACCTTAGCCAAGCTTAATGGCTTCTTATATCACTCTCATAATCACAATCACAATTGGTAGCTTAATTTCAAAGGATTGCACATGCAACCTTGTTGAATCCTACCCATAACATCGATATTAAATTATTTTTGTTCATATATTTTTCATTGGGTGGATTTAAATTCTATCCAGTTCTTGAATGAAAAATATGCTTCCAAACGAAAGTGTGAGGAATGAAGCAGCTGCAAGGGGTCCATTAAACGTGGACGATGGTCTTCAAAGTAAGCAAAGCACAAGATACCCCAAATTCATTCATGATGCTTCCAAGGCAAAACGCGGAGTCGGCCATGGCGATGGCAACATCAAATTTATGGTTGCAGAAACGGGGAAGCAAAGAGCTGTTGGCCCTCAAACCCCATCACATCCACATCGCATTCAATCCCCTCCTTAATTATTGGACTTCAATAGTGTTCTACAGTATTCCCTTTTCTCTGTTCTTTTCAACACGTCCAATTCACAAAAGTTCCCATTTGAACTTTGTAAGAAACAAGGGATTTCTTCAACATTTTACTGCTTCCTCGATTCGCGGAGTTATGGGAAGTGAAAAGCAAAAGAAACCAAAGAAACAATCATAATCACATTGATGAGATTTCTCCTGGCATGTGTGTGAGTTTTCTTGCATTTATGTCATTTGGGTCTTTCTTATTTGGTTCCTTTTCTTCATAAATTTCACTGGCTTTGTTCTTAGGATGATGCTTCATTTTCTGATGGGGAGTTAACACTACTAGGAAGCTGCGGCTTTGTCAACCCCAAGAAGTTTGTGCACATGGGGTTGCCATTTGTCTATTAATAAACCTCCTAACCCCATGGCTGTACATTTATATATTGTTTATTTTTGGAATCAGCTGCCACTTTGATTTGGATTTGTATCTTTCGCATCTGTTCTGCCAGAGGTATAGTAAAAAGCAGCTGAGTGGGACTTTTGAGAGGCGATTTCTTGATATTTTTTAGGAATGTCAGTGGGATTTGAAGGGGATTTGAAGGGGATCTCAGGCAAAGTTGAGTACATCGGATCGAGTTAAAAGCATTTACCGATGGGTTCTTCTTGTGCTCTCAAAACATGATAGTTTGTTCTTTCAGGAGTTTTCTTCAGTTGGATCGATTTCAGGATCAAATAAGCTGTTTTGTTTGTCGAACTGGAGTGCCAGGAAGATACTGGCGAAGTCTGCTGATACTGATAGTGTTTGAGATTTGTTGGAAATGGCTGAAAATGCTGACCCAGAGGGGCGATCTCTTGCTTTGACGCCCACATGGTCTGTTGCTTCTGTATTGACAATTTTTGTGGCTGTTTCATTGCTTGTTGAGCGGTCCATCCATAGGCTAAGCTCTGTAAGTATATTTCTGGACCCTGATTGTTATGCTTTAAACAAAGAATCTGGCCTGTTCACTAGACAAAAATAGCATGATTAACTTGGTTGGAGTTCTTATTTTAGTTTATGCAAATTCATGTACTATATGAAATATGTCTGGAACTTGGATTTTGTTGTGAAAATGTTTTAGACTCTGAGTGTTTGCCAGCTTATCTTTACATTGTTCTTGGATATTGAAGATGTTAAGGTTTGTACTACTCAAGAAATTTCTGCATGCTTTTGTGCTTACATGTGTGATTCTACTCTAGAGAAGATACATAATCTGGCTAAGAAGTATTTCAGAGACTCCAGACATTTTCTCCGTGATTCTTTTGTAACAACTCAAGCGCACCGCTAGCAGATATTGTCCACTTTGAGCTTTCCCTTCCGGGCTTCCCCTCAAGGTTTTAAAACACGTATATTAAGGAGAGGTTTCCACACTCTTATGGGGATAACCAGCGTCTTCATTGGCACACCGTGGTGTGTGGCTTTGATACCACTGTAACGAAGTATTTCTTACAAATGTGTGAAAACATTTTCTTAGCAGACGCGTCTTAAAAACCTTGAGGGGAGCCCGAAAGGGAAAGCCCAAAAGAGGGCAATATCTGCTAGTGGTAAGCTTGAACTGTTACAGATTTTATCCTAATCTTGATACGAGCTTGTTACTTTCACTTTTTCAGTGGCTGGGAAAAACTCATAGAAAGCCTTTATTTGAGGCAGTGGAGAAAATGAAAGAAGGTAACCGGCCTATTTATTTGCTCGATCACTTGGAATAAGAATAGCTTCAGATGATGCCTGGTTCTCATTTGAATTCAGTAATAGATCTCCATTTTTCTCATATAAATGCAATTCTTTGGCTTTGCAGAGTTAATGCTGCTTGGATTCATTTCTTTGCTTCTGACAGCAACGTCTAGCGTGATATCGAATATCTGCGTTCCATCCAAGTTTTATGATACCTCTTTCACTCCATGCACCCAGTCAGAGATTGATGAACAAAATGAGGATAATAGTTCATCTGAGAAGCGAAAGCTATATATGGTGTCTGTTTTCCCACATTTGTATAGGAGGATGCTAAGTGTGAACAAAAATACTTGCAAAGAGGCACGTTATGGTGTTTTTTTAATCTCGAACCGTTTCTTCTTCCACCCAATAGTCCATTGAATTTTGAAATCTCCTCATTTTGCAGGGTCATGAGCCATTTGTATCTTATGAAGGTCTCGAACAATTGCATCGCTTTATCTTTATAATGGCAGTAACTCATATATTTTATAGTTGCTTGACAATGTTGCTGGCAATTGTGAAGGTTAGATGTTCTTTCATACTCATTTTGTATTAAACCTTGATGAAAACTTAATCAGTTTACAAAAAATTTTGCAAACAGATTTTATGGATAGTTTGATTTACTTTCTTTCAATCATAGATTTTTTTCCTCAAGCAGTTTGCTGCATTCTCTAAAATCATAGAGATTAAACCGTTTTTTTTTTTTTTTTTTTTTACTTTCGGAATCTTTTATTTGGGGTTGATTTGGGAGAAGAACAATAGAAATGCTGTTCTTTTGATGGTTAAGCGTAATATGGATCATTCTGACTTCTATCTGTGAGATCTCACATTGGTTGGAGAGGGGAACGAAACATTCCTTATAAGGGTGTGAAAACCTCTCCCTAGTTGACGCATTTTAAAACCTTGAGGGGAAGTTCGGAAGGGAAAACCCAAAGAGGATAACATCTGCTAGCGGTGGGATTGGGCTGTTACAAATGGTATCAGAGTCAGACACCGGGCGGTGTGCCAGCAAGGATGTTGGGCCCCCCAGGGGGTGGATTGTGAGATTCCACATCGGTTGGAGAAGGGAACGAAACATTTCTTATAAGAGTATGGAAACCTCTCCCTAGTGGATACTTTGAGGGGAAGGCCGGAAGGAAAAGCCCAAAGAGGACAATATTTGCTAGTGGTGGGCTTGGGCTGTTACACTATCTTTGTAAAGTGAATTGCATCATGATACAGTTTGCTTGCCGTGCATCGAACATTCCTAACTTTACTTCTTATTAAATGAAAGTGAAATCGATTTATCTGATATTCAATCCAATATCTATTTGTGCCAGTGTTGAATGTGAGATTTAGTTTTTTAATTAGAGGCATTGACTATTCCTCTATTATGAAATAAAATGTCTGCATTCTTTAAAAGTTTATAGAAGATATATTTATTCTGATGGTTGACATTTGATAATTTGACCAGATCCACAGTTGGAGAGTATGGGAAAATGAAGCTCACATGGACCACCATGATTCATTCAGTGGTGAGCTCTATGATTATGTTACGTGTGCTTCTTAGCATTTAACTCTAGTTTATGTTATCTTATCTTAGCCACTAAACGGGTTCACAAGCTATCTGGGAGTTCAAACCCAGAACTTTGGAGGGTATCTCCAACCCTGCCTAGCCCCTACCACCAGCCACCATATCAGATTTCAGTTCAAATACACTCGAAAAACCTTTTTATCCAACGGCCACAACACTACCATGTCCTTTTTTGTAATAGCCAAAGCTCACCGCTAGCAGATATTGTCCTCTTTGGGCTTTCCTTGTAGATTTTTAAAACGCGTCTACTAGAGAGAGGTTTTCACACCCTTATAAGGAATGTTTCGTTCTTCTCTCCAACTGAATCATTTTAAACGTGTATGATATATTACATCTGAACTTCTGAAGGATCCCTTATTCATATCTATTCTGAGGGACTTCAATTTGTGCTCCCCTAAACCATCTTGCTCAGCCACATAAGTTTCAGATTGTTCAGAGACAAAAACATGCAAAAAGGAGCATCTATTAATAAGCTAGCTTGTAGTTCTAAGTGATAATGTATGCTTGGATCTAATTTTTATTGTCCTTCAGCATAAATGTCCTTATATTATTTTAGTAATTATTGGTCCTTATTTCCTCATATTCGTAGCAAAGTATCAACAACACCAGAGAGTTCTCAACGAACGTTCATGAACAGCACCTATCTGTTCTAAGGGTTCATTTTTGTGTTTTAGTTACTTTGTAATTGATACTACGGTATTTAGCATGACCACCTTTTGTATTCTCTTGATGGTTCGGATTTTTACTTTTGGTGAAATGACGATTATTTCTCTGCTATAGATACTACGAGAAAAAAGATAATGCAGAGACAATCTACCTTTGTACAATATCACACCTCCAATCCTTTAACCAGGAAGAGTGTTCTTATTTGGATGGTAAGCATTTAACTTCTTTTCTTTAAGACAATGCCGTATGACTGCTATATTCATACACCCACCACCATTTTGGATACTTACTTCAACAGTGTATTGTCTGCAAAGGGCTACTATACTGAAACTAGTGGTGTTCTATTAAAATTATACTTCTATTGACATACATATGGACATTAACCCTTCTTTGAAATGATTAATTGGTAACTGTAGACATGTTTCTTTCGGCAATTTGGGCGTTCTGTTGTTCGTTCTGACTACCTTGCACTTCGCAAAGGATTCATCATGGTACATTTATATGTTTAAGTGCTCTATAATTCTTTAGGCTTATATTTGTTGCCATCCAGTTATAATTTTCTTTCTTTCTTCTTTCATCTCCTCTCTGTTGCCAGTTCTTATTTGTGTGGATTGCTAACTTTCTTTCATGTCTTTACCATTTGCGCACATTTTAGAGCTGTAGCATTTTCAAATCTCCCTCTGCTTCTTCACCAATAAAAAAATATAATCTTTTAGTTATCAGTATTTACGATTTTCCTGCATCTTATTCATTGCAGAATCACAATCTCTCATCAAAATATGATTTCCATAGCTACATGGTTCGTTCGATGGAAGAAGAATTCCAGAGGATAGTTGGTGTGAGGTAGTTGAAGTGTTGTCATCTTCAAGTCTAGAATCTATGTTGCATGTCGTAATTCTATTTTTCTATTCATTGCTATCAAAATAAAGGAGTTTAGGCTCAGCTATTACTCTTTGTAATATATTGTCAGAAGAAGGAAGCTCTCTTCCGTTCTTTGTTGGGATTTGCGTTTTGTAGGGCCCCCTTCGGTTGGAGAGAGGAATGAAACATTCCTTATAAGGGTGTGGAAACCTCTCTCTAGTAAACGCGTTTTAAAAATCGTGAGGCTGACGGCGATACGTAACGAGCCAAAGTGGATAATATTTGCTAGCGGTGGGTTTGGGCTGGTATAAATGGTAGCAAAGCCAGATACCGGCGGTGTGCCAGCAAGGACGTTGGGCTCCCAAGGGGGGTGGATTGTGAGATCCCACATTGGTTGGAGAAGGAACGGAACATTTCTTATAAGGGTGTGGAAACCTCTCCCTAGTAGACGCGTTTTAAAAACCATGAGACTGACAGCGATACGTAACGGGCCAAAGTGGACAAGGTTTTTGCTGTTACAATTTTTCTGTGCTAATTTCAATGGTTTTGTCCTTTGAGTGGAATAGAAAATCTTTTGAAGACAAATTTGAAGCCGCCCAGAATGTCGTTCCGATATGCTCTTCTTTTTTGCTTTTCTATGTTTTTTTAGGAAATTAACTTTTAGAATCCACTGAAAGAAATGTGTTTTCTGCGATAATATTTCTAAAGTTTCATCCCCAAGTGTAGCTAAATTTCTTACTTCGTGGGAATTAAGGAAGCCAATCCTGTTTTCACTTTATTGCAGCGGTCCACTATGGGGATTTGTTGTTGCGTTTCTCCTGTTTAACGTGAAAGGTAACATCTGTTTGCGTCACTGCATTTCTTGCTCTCGTTTAAACAATTTATTTATTTACCGAGAACGACAGTCGTCCTTCACCGTGTCCCTTAATCATAATTTTCAAACTGCAACTAGCTTGTTCTTATAAGCTTTGATATCTTTTCCCATCTTTCAGGGTCTAATCTATACTTTTGGATAGCAACTATTCCTGTTACTGTGAGTCCTCTGTCTCTCTGTCTCAAGAGCTGCAGCATGTATCTAGTTGATGGTCAGCTGATCTTTTGGCTACTTTTCATTTTATATACAGCTTGTTCTTTTAGTAGGCACAAAGTTACAGCATATTATTGCAACTTTGACATTGGAGAATGCTGGTATAACCGGCTTCGTTTCTGGAGCAAAGCTGAGGCCTCGTGACGATCTTTTCTGGTTTAAGAAGCCTGAACTCCTGTTGTCCTTGATCCATTTTGTTCTTTTCCAGGCATGTCTTGATTAACAATGTTGCCTACAAATTCAAGTTGATATCTACTTCTGCATCGGAATAAACAAGATGTATCTGTTATATTCATAGTTTTTTTCCCTTTTTCTCTTAATTTTCTTGCAGAATGCTTTTGAATTGGCTTCGTTCTTCTGGTTCTGGGTACGAGTCCTGGCTTCTTTAATCTCCATGGAAATCGAAACCAAGCCACTTTGAAATTTTCGTATTTCACCGATTTATTCTAGTGAAATAGGAAGAATGTGGCATTAGCAACACATTCTGATGTTCATCAACAAAATGACAGAACAAGAGCTCACATTATATAGTTTCCTTAAAAACTTATTGAATTTTTCTCTCCCTTTCTTGGTAATCCAGGCATTCTTTTTTCCTTCTCATAATTATTAGCTTGTTTAATTTGACTACAGTGGCAATTTGGATACAGTTCTTGCTTCATTAGTAATCATCTGCTTGTCTATGTAAGGCTGATCTTGGGGTATGAATCTTTAATTGGGACTGTCATAACCTTATATACATAGCTATGTTAGTCGCCTGTTGTGTGATAAGTATCCTGAAAATACTTGCTTTGCTTTATCTTTTTCGTAGGTTTGCTGGACAGTTTCTTTGCAGTTATAGTACCTTGCCCTTGTATGCACTGGTTACTCAGGTATTGTAAGGCATAATATCAGTTCTTTTCGGGTGGGCTCCTGTCGTTCTTTGAGTTTCTTCCTGGATAGATCTTCTGAATCATGAACATATATGCATACACGAAAACTTGAAATGTATCGAAGCTTCAGGTAGTAGAAAAGAAACGGGATGCTGCTATTTGAGTCGAGTCCGCTCTTGTAAGGGAAAATGGGTGTAGAAGCAATGGCAAGAGTAGTTCTAGTGGAACTTTATCTTATTAGTAGTCCGTTGGAGGATTAACGTTAGTGACACTATCTAATGGCCATTGTTTTCCATTTGTGGTTTTCCCTTGATTGTGATTCTGTAACGGTCCAAGCCTATCGCTAGCAAATACTGTCTTCTTTGGACTTTCCCTCAAGGTTTTTAAAATGCATCTGCTAGGGAGAGGTTTCCACGTCCTTATAAAGAATTCTTCCTTTTTCTCCTCCCCAATCGATGTGGGATCTCACAATCCACTCCTCTTCAGGACTCTGCGTCCTCGCTGGCACTCATTCCCTTCTCCAATCGATGTGGGACCCTCCAATCCACCTCCCTTCAGAGCCCAGCGTCCTTGCTGGCACACAGTCTCGTGTCCATCCCCTTCGGGGCTCAGCCTCCTTGCTGACACATCACTCGGGCATATCCTTATAAAGAATGTTTCATTCTCCTCCCCAACCGACGTTGAATCTCACATATTCATTCCTTTTTTGCTTTATGTTTCTAACTTGCTGTCTCTTTCCTTTATGTTTCTTTTGCAGATGGGAACAAACTACAAGGCTGCCTTAATTCCACAAAGGATAAGAGAAACAATCCATGGGTGGGGTAAGTCAGCTAGAAGGAAGAGAAGGCTCCGGATATTTACTGATGATGCCACATTCAACACAGAAACAAGCACCGTGATGTCACTGGAGGACGACGACAATCCTGATACACCCAAAGTTGTCAATGGCTATGCCGAAATCGAGTTGCAGCCACCTACTCCAGTGAATGCATCCCTCTCTGTTGCTAATGATACATCACGTGGGGTAAAAACCGGCCTTCAACCCTCTCGGTCCCTTTCTTCACCTGTCGCTCAAAACTTCGATATCGAAAACTCTTTAAGAAGCTCATCTATGCCGGTACGAAGATAGCACGTAGCTAGTAAACAGAGCTATAGAAATATCATATAAATTAGCATAAACTTGAGTAAAGAAGTTAGTACAAACATAATTGACAAGATTAAAGTGTTCAAAATGTGAGCCTAGAGATTTGTTTATAGGATACTGAGCTTGTATTCGTAGAAAACAGGACATGAAGCTGCTTGTATTGTAATATATTCTCCCGACAATGTAGGAAAGTTATAGACTACAATAATAGAAGAGAGTTCCCAGATATTCCATATTTCATATGTTTATTAGGAAGCTTTTATTGAAAGCTGCAAGAAGACATTTCTTTGAGGTACAAACTCTAAACCAGACCACCATTGGATTTCATGTTCTGATTTGCTCCCCCACTGAATTTTATGTTATGATTTGCTGGCTCTACTGCTGGAACGTTTCCATCTAGATCGGCTTCAGACGTTTGAATAGATTCTTGGACCATAGAGTAACTCTTGCCGACTGCGCAGCCACAGGGCGGAGGTAATACCGGGTATCTCCACCATTGACACGGCGAACAACTGTAATAGGGTCGACAACCAGAGTTTCTGCCACAGGCGTGGTTTGGAGGACACACATATCCTCCACCATGGTTGCCATGGTTGCAGCAGTCGCGGTACGATCTAAATTTCGGTATGCTACCTTCTGGTACTATATTATTTAGCTCAGCATGGATGAAATTGTGAAGTTCATACTCTTGTCCAAAAGATACACTGTTATTTATTGATTCGTTTTCAGAATCGTTGTCTTTGAGAACTCGGTTGGCGGAGCTGTGGCTTAAGCAGAGCAACATCAAGAGACTAACCAAGATACTATCTTTTGTGACAGCCATTTTCTTGAAATCTACCATTTCAGGAAGAAATCAAGTACTTTCCTGTGCTTCTCAGAGTGAGTTCTTTTGCATTTTATAGGGTAGGGAGTTTGCTGAGTTTGGAGGAGAGAATGCTAAAGCAACAAAAGCATTGACATTGGTTCGGCCTAAGAGTCCGGAGGCCAACATTGTGTGAGGTTATTGCCTTAGTTCCTGAGACTGTTGCATGAAATATCAGGCAAGATCCTTCCCAAAGTGCAAGGATTACTCAATGTAACTTAGATCAACATGATGTCAATTATTACAAAAGATTTTAGTTTGAAAACCATCCAACCAAAAAACAAAAACCCATCTCGAACATTAAAGGGTCATTTGTTCTTCATCACAATCACACTGTTACGGCTGTGGGTAAGTGATTGTGCAACACTTGTTCTAACCGGCGAACAAGTCAGTCGTCACATGTACAATCAAGTCTTGAGTCATGTTTAGCCGAAAATATTTTATGAAACTTGAACGAGGAAATGCGTTAAACATAGTTTGAAAGAAAGCAATGTTATAGGCTAAAAAGCGAATAAACAACAATCATATCCTTGGATAGCATATAGCCTGGATAGGAAGAATTGACAACTAATCACATCCCCTATAGTACATTTTTGGGCATTTTAGCCTTAACAGGTGTAGACGTGATTTTAGTGAACGATCATACACTTTCATATTAACATGACATGAATAGTAAAGACCTAACTACACATGAATGCTAGTAAAAGAGGTTGAAACAGGCATACGACCATGAATAACACGCCCTAGACAAGTATATGGCCAAGACATCTGACAATGGCTACTGGCTGACCTTGAAGCTGCACAGATTTAGAATCTAAAACTTGTGAATGTTAAACCTAACAAATGGTGTAGAGGAAAAAAAATCCTTCCAACTACTCCAAAGGGAAAAGGAAAAAAAAAAATCAACTTCATGCAAAAAAAAAACATGAGACAATATAATGTCGAAAGTTCCGAGATCGAGTTCTAGGGAGGAATTCCAGCTCATCATTTTTGACCCCGGCCTAAACGTATTCCCTGCCTATGATTATATTATTTACAGCTAAAGAACTAAGACCAAGAAATGGTAAAGGTGAGAGTTCATGAGCTTGGAGGTCCTTGTGTAAGTCTCTGCATCTCATTTTGATCATTTAGTGTCTCCATGAGGAGAGGAGGGGCATACTGAGCTGTGCCTTGATGTTCTTCTGAATCTTGACAGTATGAAAGGATTATTGTGTCAATGGACATCTCCACCACTCCAAAGAAAAGTGTGGCTACTACATAGCCTAGTCCCCAGCAAACCTGTCATTTCGAAACGAGTAACGGATCGAATGAGGAGTTGTTACGGTTTAGCCATGGGATCATATGTATGAACTTGAATCTTTTGTTTATCGAAGTTTTCAAATTATACATTGTTTGATATGTTAAAGAAATGACTGAAATTTTCAAAATAAAGGGTCGAGCTATTTGCATTCTAGCACGGTTAATGGTTTTCTATAAAAAAAAACAAGGCTAGAAAAAAAAGACATGATGTTTGTCTGTTGGTTTCAAAAACATCTCTGTTCTCTTAAAAGTTGCAATATTACCCGTGTGAGATCCCACATTGGTTGGAGAGGAGAACAAAACATTGTTTACAAGAGTGTGAAAACTTCTCCCTAGTAGACGCGTTTCAAAAACCTTGAGGGAAAACCCGAAAGGACGGAAAAGTCCAAATAGGACAATATCTACTAGTAGTGGGCTTGGGCGTAGACTTAGACAATGGGTGATGTGCTAGTGAGGAGGTTGAACCCCAAAGGGGGGTGGACGCAAGGCAATGTGCCAGCAAGGATGTTGGGCCCCGAAGGGGAGTGGATTGTGAGGGTCTCACATCGGTTGAAAAATAGAACGAATCATTCTTTATAAAGGTGCGGAAACCTCTCCCTAGCAGATGCGTTTTAAAAACCTTGAAGGAAAGTTTAAAAGGGAAAGTTCAAAGAGAACAATATCTACTAATGGTATCAGAGCCAGACACAGGTGGTGTGCCAACGAGGACAGTAAGCCCCCAAAGGGGTGGATTTTGAGATCCCACGTCAGTTGGAGAGGGGAACGAAACATTCCTTATAAGGGTTTGGAAACCTCTCCCAAACAGACATGTTTTAAAAACCTTGAGGAGAAACTTAAAAGGGAAAGCTCAAAGAGGACAATATCTACTAGTGATGGGTTTGGACTGTTACAACCCAACCTGACCTGTCATAAGCGTTTCAAAAAGCCTCTTTATCCACTAAGAATATGAATCAAGTGAATCAAGAACAAGAACTTACCAGGACTGGAAACAATGGGGAAGAAATCTTGTTATGAGCAGATCTGTATTTGTGAGTATCCAACATGAGGAAAGCAAAAAGAGCACTTGCGAGGCTCACACATAGTTTTCCAAGAAACAGAATGACATCTCCAATCACATTCACTTTGCCGATCCGAAGGATGTTGTTAATAATCAACTCGGTTGCGATAGCAGACGCCTTGCAGAAGCTCTTGCCCGTTATCGCGATCTGCACGAATCAGAATAGCTACCATATTGCAATCAGTGATGAACAGGTAAAGAGACCAAGTAAATGAAAATAAACTTACCATGATATACGCGTTTCGGTTAACGGATTTGATAATCCACTCTATACATCTCAGGCAAAACCGAGACGTATTATGTGCTGCTCTGCCAATCCAGCTATTTGGCGCGATACTTGCAACCTTCAATTTGCGACGAATAGACTCGAGTAAGAAACGAATAGATTCCATAAAGGACACGGTCAAGGAACCGACAGCCATGGACCCAAGGTTATATCTTGCTAGCCGTTTCATTGAGGCGAAAACCGGAAGAAATGGTATTTCAGGCTGCATTAAACCAGAAACAATGAGTCTTTGAGAAGGAAACAATAGCAACCTTGTATCGTCGGATATGTTGCCACACCGTTAGTAACTTACAGAAGTTTCGCTACGAGCCCAATAATAAGAGGCCACTGAACCTGCAATGACTGTTGAAGAGCATGCTACAAAAAATTGAGTAGCCCAATAGCAACCAAACAGGTGAAAAAAGATGGCAATGTCGATATGAGGAGTATAACGGAGGCTATAACCACAGCAACGGTCACAGTTCACTCGTTTCGAAGCAAGATCATAAGCACAGCAGTTCGAGTTGCAATTATTCTGGACAACCCGACCGGAGCTAAAGAGATGAAGAGCAGCTGACAACCATAACATGTAAAAAATTGCAAGGATAGCATAAGGTATGATTGGAAAGATTATGAGTGCTTGAACTTCTCCTATCACCTTTGCAGCTACCTGCATACAGAGTAATATAAACCAAAATGAAATAAACTAAGCGTGCCTCGATGAAATGCGCGGAAATAAGTGACATATAGACGAAGAAATCAAACGTCAAAAACTTACAACCAGTATAGTACTTGCCTTTAGGACAGACGTTGCCATTATGATTCGGCGGATGATGGCGATCGATGTAAGAACAGAAACTACCATAACGAAGGTCATTAGAACAGCAGCAGCGCGCATATGATTGAGCTCCTGAACAATAAATCCTATTGGGTGATCGAATCAGACGAGATTTTTATCCAAAAGGCGCACGAGGTTAAGTTACTTACCCTTCCAAATATGTGGACGTAGGGATCATGTTCACCAATGATGGGAGTTATAGCATCATTTCCTATCCATCCAGCTATGGCGATGAAGATGATTATAATTAGTAATGTTGATGATTATAATTAGAAGATGAACTATCAGTAATATTGTGTTACAAGAGGATGAAATAAGAACTTTAACATAAACGGTACAACTTCACAATATTTGAGTTTTGGGAATTCAATCGAATATTAGAACTTGGATGTAAGATACGTGTAACAGGATATTTGGATTCTATAACAGCCTAAGCCCACCGCTAACATATATTGTCCTCTTTGGGTTTTCTCATTCAAGCTTCCCCACAAGGTTTTTAAAATGCGTTTACTAAGGAGAGTTTCCACACCCTTATAAGGAATGTTTCGTTCCCCTCTCCAACCGATGTGGGATCTCACAATCCACCCCCCTTGGAGGCCAGCATCTTCGCTGGCACACTGCCCAGTGTCTGGCTTTGATACCATTTCTTGTTGGGATGAAGTCCCACATTGGCTAATTTAGGGAATGATCATGGGTTTATAAGTAAGGAATACTATCTCTATTGGTATGAGGCCTTTTGGGGAAGCCCAAAGCGAAGTCATGAGAGCTTATGCTCAAAGTGGAAAATATCAATACCATTGTGGAGAGTCGTGATTCCTAACATGGTATCAGAGTCATGCCCTAAACTTAGTCATGTCAATAGAATCCTCAAATGTCGAACAAAGTATTGTGAGCCTCGAAGGTATAGTAAAAAATGACTAAAGTGTTGAACAAAGGGTGTACTTTGTTCGAAGATTCCAAAAAAGGAGTCGAGCCTTGATTAAGGGGAGGTTGTTCGAGGACTCCTAGGCCTCAGGGGAGGCTCTATAGAGTACTTTGTTCGAGAGGAGGATTGTTGGGATGGAGTCCCACATTGGCTAATTTAGGGAAAGATCATGGGTTTATAAATAAGGAATACTATCTCCATTTGTATGAGGCCTTTTGGGGAATCTCAAAGCAAAGCCATGAGAGCTTATGCTCAAAGTGGACAATATCATACCATTGTGGAGAGTCGTGATTCCTAACATTTGTAACATCCCAAACCCACTGCTAGCAGATATTGTCCTCTTTGGGCTTTCCCTTTCGGGCTTCCCCTCAAAGTTTTTAAAACGTATCTACTCGGGAGATATTTCCACACCCTTATAAAGAATGTTTCATTCCCCTCTCCAACCGATGTGAGATCTTACAATCCACCCCGTTGGGCTTTCCCTGGTGTCTAGCTCTAATACCATTTGTAACATCTCAAGCCCACCACTAGCAGATATTGTCCTCTTTGGGCCTTTCCTTTCGGGCTTCCCCTCGAGGTTTTTAAAACGCGTCTACTAAGGAGAGGTTTCCACACCCTTATAAGAAATGTTTCGTTCCCTTCTCCAACCGATGTGAGATCTCACAGATTCCAACTAAATAATCTCCTAAGGAGGTCAAAGAAGTGAATAAAGATGGCAGTCCACTTCATAAGTCTGATATAAACTTCAGATTTTGTATAAACAAATTGCACAATAATTCTATGATCTTCAAATATTTTTCAGGTTCGGCTGAAGTGAAACATGAAATCATTGAACATTAAGTAGAAAGGTGGAGTAAACATGTTCCTCACCTTTGAGGTAATAAAACATTGTGACCGCCACGATAAGAACGTTGAATAGGACTACTGTTACCCACGGCATTGCAGCAACGAAATGTCGAACCATTAACAACCAAATCACAGCCAAAAATAGAGGCAAGATTCCTCCACAAACAATCAATACTGGCCATGACTTCCCAATATCCGACACGTATCGCTACGAGTAGTACAACAGAACAAGTTTAAACTTCAGAAACAGTATGACACAACAAACAAAGTTAAGACATGATAGAGAAGCTTCAGACAGGGTGCTACAGACATTATTCTAAACAGCCTAGCAACTCGAGAGTACAATTTATAGAGTTTTTTTTTTTTCTTTTTTTCATGTATACCTTTAAGACAGATGACCGAGAGTTGGTCGACTTATGAATAGATTTATCTATGAGCAAATCTGCATCTATGTTCATTCCACCCATCTGCTTCCAATGTGTTAATGATACGTTCGAGGGGCGAGCAAGGAACTGGCAGCTCCAATAAACTGAGAAAAGCACCATTCTAAGAGAGGTTAAAAATTAAAGAACATTACGAACATGTAGACATTGCAGAGAACGGATGTCGTAAACGAAGGAGAAAGGATTGAAAGATTAGCTGCATCCAAAAGATTCTAGACGTGAAGTTTTAACGGTATAAACAGATATAGTATCAAGAAAGATCTATCTCACTTACCATTTATGCTAGGAAAAATGACAGGGTAACAAGGACCCTGAAGGTTAACAGAGCTGTTTCTCATCTCAGGCGTAAGGAACTCAAAATAATCATAGTTCCTGTCTATCCAATCATCCATTGAGAGGCGGATTTCACCTTCTGGATAGTCACAAACCCAGTTTAAAGAGTCTTCCGAAGGAGTCGGGCAGTCCAACAAGCATATACTCCGTGCATCAGCCAGCTTAAATTGACTGTCCTTCAGATGACTTTGATAAACTTGATTAGGATTCAACCAATATTTAAGCTCCAGTTCACGGAGGCCGGGATTAGCATGCTTGTCACCACACACATTTCCTTTGTAGTCTAGTCCATATGTAAGCCTGATAAACAGTAGGATAAAGGTACTGTTACAAGAAAATTACTAAACCAAATCACAGTATGGGAAAACCATGACCATTAAAAGTTATAGCGATGAAGCGATACGAGGGCGAGGGAGCATTTGGTTCTCCAGTTCCAAAGGGTTTTATATGAATCTTACAGGATTTATAGTTCATCAAGGACATAATGCCAGTTTACACATAAACTTGAAACGAAGGAAGAACAAGGCTATAACGGCCCAGGCCCACTGTTAGCCAAATATTGTCCTCTTTGGACTTCCCCTTAAGGCTTTAAAACGCATCTACTAGGGAAAGGTTTCCACACTCTTATAAAGGGTGTTTCGTGCTCCTCTCCAACCAATGTGGAATATCACCCGGCAAAACTAAAGAATGAAAATGGCCTACCCATATGCAAAATTTCCTTCAAAATGCAAGAGGGAACAAACAAAGAAGGCCCAATGAAACTACCAGCAGCTATCTGGCCAAACATTTGAGTGTTAGGTTGTACTACACAGCAAAATATCAGGTGGGAAATGATGATATAGCAGAATTCATGTGGGAAGGTGAGCATCAGCAGGGTTCCAGCTCCAAGTTCCAAATCCAAGTGGTAGGATCAGGACCCTTAGCTATTGTTCTCGAGAAATAACCCGGTTGGGCCCATTCCTCTAGAAGTTTTTACGATATCCCTATCTACCAAAATTTTGACTTCTGGTTAATGCAAACAAATAATCATTGAGTCCTCCTCTTTCCGAACGACACGAAGAGACCCACCAACAGTTAGGTAATTAGTGAACCTATGAGAGATTTTTATGCTTAGTTTCTTACCCCATACCCCCATAAATGGTAAAACCCTTTAGAGATTTCTGGGACCTCCATGAATGAAAGAGAAAACAGGCAAGAACAACAGAAACCATTGAAGTAGCTCACTAAAAGAAGAGGATAGCATTAGATTTCTTACCTTAATGGGTTTCCTTGGTTGAATCCAAAGCTGGAGTTAACAATCATTCCAACCCAGAAAGCTATAAAGATGAGAAGAAACACAAGATCCCTGCATTTTCTATTGTGGCTAATGATCCCACCCATTTGGGCACTCCCATCACTTGAGGGGTACCTCCCAATCACTGCCCCTAAAGGACCCCTCATCTTCCCACACCCTGGTTTCCCCTTCCAAGCAGAAACACAGAGAGAATCAAGTGAAAAGTATAATGAGAGCAATGGGAGTAGTAAAGTAAGGGTTGAAAGGAGGGCAATGGGGTCACAGTGTGAAAGAAAAAAGCAACAAAGAAAAGGTTTCAGATTTGGAATCTTTCCGCTAATTTTTCCTTTGGGCTTCTGGACATTGATACTGTAGTGTCTCGGGGGGCTCAGCTAAAGAACAATTAAAGAAACCTTTTAAGTTTTTAATGAATCGAAGACATTCGTGGAATAATTTGGGATAAAGACGTTTAATTAGTGATGGGCAACATTAAATTTGGATAAAGAACTCATTTTTTTTACCCTTTCAAACAAGCAGTGAGTGGAGAAACGAGCCGTTGAACTAGTAAAAGGCGAGCCAGCCAGCATGGGAGTATCTGATATTAAATTGCATACATATAATTAGGGTTTAAGGTTTAAGTCTCTGATTATTCCACCGACCTACGGACTTTGTCGGTTTTACACTGTTGATATTGTTGTGACCGTCGATGTTGTGGAAATTTTGTTGACTACACTGATTGAGTTCATCCAACGGTGGATAATAAGCTGTGTACCTTATGGATTACTGTTAAAGAGAATTGGAAGTTTCGCTTTAAATTTTTTACTGTGGTGTGTCAGTGGAAACTTTTTGTGGGGTTCAATGTTAATTTTTAACAGATGTTAATTGCATGGGCAGTTAACCCAAGAATTTGAAACTTAAAGACTTCTCGGAGAAAGTGAAAATTTTAACTATGTAATTGAGCTCCCACTTCTATCTATAACTCTATAGAAATATTTTGTCAGTCAATCTTGGTCGATATAGGTATTTTGGATTCCCTCCAAGACCAGAACTTCTTGTTTCATAGGGCCAATCTATCAAACTAGATCAACCATTAACAAGTGATCCTAATGTGAAAGGATTTGGCAAGAGAGAAATAGTCCTTCAAGATCCATCTCGTGTCTAAGGGCTTTTGTTCTTTTTTGTATATATTATTTTGGCACAAATCTTTTGTTTTTAGAAAGAATAGTTTGAGAAGATTCAATTGTCCAAAATGAATTTCTAGAATAGGCAATCTAGTGACTAATCCACAAGAAGCTTAGCAATCTTTTAAAATAGAGAAGCTAATCAATCTCTTAAAATAGAGAAGCTAAATTTAGGCAAATTTAGCTCTGAAGCAATTTAGCTCCGACCAAGCTAGGACAAAGTAGAGGCTATCAATGGCATATAGCCCATAGGCTAAAAATGGTGCCTTATAAGATGATTCACCAACTCAATCTGCTTTTGTGACTTATCACTCGCCATATTCGCCATAAAAAGTAAGACGAGAGGGGTAAGGAAGAGTCATTACCATAAAACTCGATATGAGTAAGGCATATGACAAAGTTATATCTTCCATGAAATCGCACCGGCATAATATCATGACTTATATACCCAGATCAACCAATATCAAGAAGAAGAGCAAAATTAAGAATGAAAACTGAATCATATAAATTACTAGACTTCTGGGGTGAGAAAAACAGGGTTAGTGTTATAAACAAGCAATCCACACAAGCACCAAAAGAAACTACTAAATAATGTGATATTAGCTGAGCCTTCTGTACATATCGATGATTTCTCACCGTAAAAATCATCTAGCAAAATTCTAGCTGTGCTTATCTTTATATCATATGATGCTTCTCCATACGAAATATCTACTGCTCAGTTCAAAACAACAGAAGACAGATGATAAAGCAGCAAAATAGAAAGATGGAAACTCTATTCAGAGACTTATCAAGCTGCATTTCCTGTCTTCTCATTCTGGTGCCAACATTCCCTGCGACCGAGTGGTTGTAAGGCGGGTAAGGCAACAAGTTCCCATCTGCACTACCAAAAATTCTTGTGTAAACCGTTTCTCCTATCAACCCAATCGTCGGGTTTAGCAGACTTGTTACCATGGCATTGCCGAGATAAGATGGTGCGTATGGGGCAAAGTTACCATATGCCTGAGGGAAATATTGTTGGTGATAGATCCGGTGCAATGGCGAGCGGATATAATTTGGATGAAGTTCCTCACTAGGATGCAATGCAGAGGCAGCATTAGAATGGGGCGGGGTGTTCATGGACGGTGGTGGCCTTCGAGGTACGGTTATACCCAAATGAGACTTCTTGGATTCAGAATCTGAATATGACTTGCCACGGCCATAGAGGGGAACCAAAGAGGAGGGAGTGATGCTAGCCTTACAAACAGGGCAGTTGTGTGTGTTTTCGGTTTCGTTGCTGGAGATTTGTACATGAAACCATTTGTAAATGCAGGGCCAGCAGAAGAGGTGACCACAGAGGGTGACAACAGGGTCAGCTGCAGAGTCCAAGCAAATGTTGCAATCGAAGCAACCATTTGCATCTTCGGATACAGTTGACTGGGCTGACATAGATTTCCAGTTTTGCTTAAGAGAGACATCTTGTTCAGACTCTAAGTATGCCTCAGGTGAAGAATAGGTTTGATCCATGGAAATAGCAAAAGTTCTGTTTATAAAAAGATAAATTGGGACGATGAGATCCTAGAAAAATGAGTAAACTAGAGAGTAAAATCAGCTGCACACACAGGCCAAGATTCCCAACAGGTAATTTAATCAGGAGATGAATTAGCCAAAGTCCAAAAGAAATCAAATATTCAACAATCAACAAAAGGTAATCGATGTGAAACAATTACTAAACCATGGGATATTTAAGATATAACTAAGCAACAACATATTGGATACAAAATTCAAGTTCCAAGACTGTCCGCAACCAACACGAGCCAAGTTCAACCAACGGATTGTTAACAACAAAAGATGGAAATTGATATCAAAAGTACAGGGGCCGATCAATAGACACAATGACTGGAATCAATGTATAATGTTGAACGGAAGATACCATTAACTTGTAGATACATTTGGAAAGTTGTCATAGAAAAGCTCAACCAATAAATGTGGATAGAAAACATCCAAAAATGGGCTCCCACAAAACAGAATCGTGGATCAGAACGCCCTCTATTTAAGGAAAGAGACAAAAATGATACATTCTTTTAGGCGACAGATAAGAACCACATAAGCTAGCAAACCAATTGCAGAGGAAAAAATAAAAAATTCCAAACAAATAACAATCAATCGTCGAATTAATGTCTCAAAATATTGAAGAACGGAGAAAAACGTGGATGCTAATAGGGAACCAAGTCCTTTAGAAATCATCTCAAAACCCCAAATCATATGGAAACCTCGAAGTTGAAAATCTCTGGGGAAAATTAGGCTAAAAAACCAAACGCCACAAACATACAAATTCTCCACAAAATCATGCAGTTCAGACCAAAAGGCGGCCCGTAGAAGACCATTTTCCGATCAAAACTGTAAAAAAATCCACCACCGCCCGAGGTCGAATCACATCGAAAGAATAAAAGGGCAGTTGAAACTGAAGCCAAACGAATTCACCAAACGCCAAACAACGCACAGATTAAGATTAAACATTCGATTCCTCAAAATAGGAACAAAAATCCATACATTGAAACAAAACCTTAACACAATTCAAACGAAGAACGAAGGCGAAAGCAAGATTAAGAAATTAGAAACATCCAAACATTAAAAACACTCACCGTTCAATAAAAATCCGAAAGGTTTCAATCAACAACCACCAACGGGAATAAAAAAAAAAGATGTCGACACAGAGAATTCAAGAACAACAATTCACAATTCTAGCGCGATAGAGACATAGGAAGGGAAAACGAAAGGAGTTATATAGAAAGATATTAATTGCGCGTGTACTTCACGAAGGGTAGAAGCGCGTTGTCAATCGGTGGTTTTACGACCATGTCGGCGCGTCTGGTTTTAACCTGATTCAGCCTATTAAATTTAATTTTTAAAAGACTCCAGGCGGTCCATGGTGGAAAAAACTAACTGCGCGAATAAGGCGGCTTTGGTGGCACGTGCGAAGCCCAAACAAATATACAAGTTTACATGCGCAATTACCATAAAACCCTTCCTTCAATTGGAACTTGCGCAATTACCATAAAAACCCTCCCTTCAATTGGGAAATAGCCTCGCTGGAGGTTGCTGATTGGTTGGAGAATGTGCGGAGGAGAAATCCATTGCGATTTTGTTTTATTTATTTATTTATTTTATTTGGAATTTGATAATCCTACTTTTTAAATTAAATATTCAATAATTTTTTTATATCTCAATAAAGATAGAATAATACATCTATATATTCATTTATTTATGTAAACAAAAAATATTAATAGTGATAAAATAGCCCCTGGAATAATTGACTGTCACTGGTTTTGGCGTAGAAACAAACAAAAATGAGTCTAAATTTCAAAATTGTTAATATTGGCTGTCAAATACTATAAAACTTACAAAAATATATTTTTGGAAATAAATCAAATACCTGCTAAATCAATTTTAATTTTAAACTTTAAATTACATGAATAAATATTATAATTAATATTGTATTAAAACTAAAATGGAAATTTTTTTTAATTGATTTTGTAGTGAACTAGTTATAATTAAAAAAAGTAAAATATATATATATATATAGACTTAGATTGTATCAATTAAAGTGTTCAAGAAATAATTGTAGTGTATAATTTTAAATTTAAATTAATAATTATATCAATTAGTTCATTAATTTAAATATTTGTTAGATTTTTTTTTTAAATGATAGACTAAAATATAAAATTCCCATTATCGAGAAATTAACGTAAATAAATTTCATTTTTCTGGAAACTTCTAAAACTGGGATTCTTCAAATAGAATCCCAACTTAAAAATATATATAAATTAAAAAAGAAAAATCGTTTTTCAGCCCACAGAAAGTTGGTGGACTCAGGGGTGACGGTAGCTTTTGCTGTGTGGATAAGATGACACGTCATCATTTAAATTCGATGGGTATATATAATTTTTAAATAAAAATTTAAGTTATTGTTAAAACAAGTATAATTTGTAAAGAAGTTGGAGTGAAATAAAGCGAATCGAGGTGTTCAACCTACTATCCTAGAGAGAAAGAGGTGCATCGAGTCGAGAGAACTACATAAGCATGACGCTAGAGTTTATGAAAATATGCAGTACTAAAGAGGTTTAAATATATGATATTTTAATCAAGTTGAGGCGTGTTTAGATTGACTCTCACCCTAAAAATATTATAGTTGATACAATGTAGCAATACATTCATTAACCTCAATCAATATTATCAAAGCTCGTGACTTGTATTTTGGAAGAAAAGACTTTCCCCCTAACTAGATTCCTAACTATGTTACCAAAATTGTAACAACACAAACCTACCGCTAGTAGATATTGTCCTATTTGGCATTCGTTCCCCTCTCCAATATGGGGGGTGGATTTTGAGATCTCATGTAACGGCCCAGATCCATGCAGATATTGTCCTCTTTGGGCTTTTCCTTTCGGGCTTCCCCTCAAGGTTTTAAAACGCTTCTGCTGAGGGAAGGTTTCCACACCCTTATAAATGGTGGTTTGTTCTCCCAACCAATGTGGGACATCACATCCCACCTCGGTTAAAGAGGGGAACGAAGCATTCCTTATAAAAATGTGGAAACCTCTCTCTAGTAGACGCGTTTTAAAAACCTTGAGCGAAAACCCGAAAAAGAAAACCCAAAGAGAACAATATGACCCTAGTTCTGGATGGTTTTACACCCTCAAAAGTGAAATATGAGTTCAGAGAGATTAGCTACAAATCATACATAAGGCAAAAGGGTTTAAACAGATGATGTAGCCAAGGGATTGCTAATACAAAACTATGAGCTTTGGGTTGTGGAGAATGAATGTACAAGAAAACAACAGCTTCTCTGTGGTTGCCTTGAAAAGGATAAACATTTATCAAAGGACATCTAAAAGCTATCCTTTTATCGAAGGTATTTAAGAAACCTTTGAAGATGATAACACGTTCATCAAAGGAAATTAAGAACCTTCGAAGAGGGGGGCAACAGCAAAACAAGAAATCTGAGTATTGCTTAGTTCAGAGCTGCAGACGATTTGAAGCAAAATGAAAAGAATATGGGCTTTTCTTCTCAATTATCAGTTATCATCTCCAAAGAACTACACTAAGAGTACTTTGATTTCATCTTAGAAACACAAGTGATATTGATTTCTGAAACTATGCAAGTTTTTTCACATTCCCTAGCACAAAAGAATCTCCAAATTCTCCTGTTTCTTCAGTTCAAAACAATCACAAGACAAGACATAAATCATAGAGATTCAAAGGGCAAAATTAAATACATGTTTGTCATTTTACATTCTAAAGAAGATCAAAAAGAGGGATAAATTTACACTATTTCACGAAATCAGCACATTCCAGAAAAGAAAAGGAAAAAACTATCCAAAACTAGAATTCATGAAGATGGATCCTTAGTACTTCGATGTCTATAGACAATACGGCCTTTAGTAGAATCATAACGGCTAACTTCAACCCTAACCCTATCACCAGGCAAAATACGCACGAAATTCTTCCGAATCTTACCCGAGATGTAGCCAAGAATTAGGTCTTCATTGTCCAATTGAACTCTGAACATTCCGTTGGGAAGAGATTCGATAACCGAGCCTTCATGACTGAATTTCTGCTCTGAACTCTCGCTTTTTGGAGATTTCGCCATTGGAACGAAGCTCACCGGACCATGGGAAGGGTTGTGGAGGAATTGAGAACTCGGAAACGGGATTGAGACGACCGAGACATGCGATTTGATGGCCGGAAAAAGGAAAGTAGACGGTGGCCGGCATTGGAATTGAAGGAGAGGGAATTGGAGGAGATTTGTGCTCGACATTTTTGCACCACCTTCAGTTCTCTGGATTTTGGCCGACGAAGAGATTAGATGGAGAAGGGGATAGGCCTACGCTAATTCTTTGTCTTTGACCCCTTTTTTTATTTTTTTTTTTATTTTTTTAGTTATTATGATTGATGACATACTANCTTGACTTAGACTTGGGCTTCAAGTGGGCTGAGCTCAGCCCAACAAGAAAATACCGTGGGCTTTTTTGAAATAAAATTATTTGGGCTTGGTGTAGGCCCAGTAATATTTTTTCGTATTTATAAAATATTTAGTAATATGTTCAATTATTTGATTTTTGTTTTTTATTATTTATGTTAGGAAAGAACATCCTCCTATGCACGTAGGAGCTAATTTATCCTCAATCTCGACTAAATAGTCCAAACGAGTTAGATCAAGAGCTGAAATCTCCAGAAACTAAAAAGAAAATGATCGTGAAAAGACAACATTCTCCTGTGCATATAAGAGCTAGTTTATCCTCAATCTCGACTAGATAGTCCAAACGAGCCAGTTTAAGTATAATTCAACTGATTAAAGCATTACACAACCGTACAGATCAAGAATTGAAATCTCCAGAACTGAAAAGAAAATGATCGGGAAAAGACAATATCCCCAAGTGCATATAGGAGCTAGTTCATCCTCAATCTCGACTAAATGGTATGAATGAGCCAATTTAAATATAATTCGATCATGAATTCATATCTCTAAAAGCTAAAAAGAAAATGATCGGGTTTGTGGAAATCAAAGACGTGATACCATTATCATAACCTATTGAAAGGGAAATATATTATCCTCCGGTGCATGTAGGAGCTATGTACAAGAGCTCATATGTGTTCATTATGAAGGAACTATAGACATGGCAGCATGCATGCTCTATTACGATTGATATCTAAACTATGAACTATTCTAGACAATTATGAATCCAGTCAAGTTCGTTTTGGTTAGACGTTTACGTGTCCTAAATCGATCCCAAAACCAACTCTTTGGCACCATCACCTTCTAAACTTTCTAATTGAGCTTTACCATGCCTACCAAGTCGATGGCGTTTGCCGTGGCATGAACTTCTCGCAGTCACTGACCCCAATTTTTTTAAGTTCAACAACAAGCATACTCAAAAGTTTGCTCAGGGAATGTCGAAAATGGCTCGAGCAGCTCTTGTCGCCCACGTCCAGATCTTGAACCCCTCCTTTAACTAGAGATCCCACCTCAGCACCATCTGTATATGCCTTACATGCCACCAGGATATCATGACCCCTTTTGAAGAAATGTCCCCTAACAAAGTCCTCAAAATGCTACAACACAATATACATAAACATATTGAACTAAGCAATAAGCACCAAATTTTGATGCTCTCTATCTACATGAAAAGAAGTCTAGAACCATACCTTTGGTGGCCTCCTGATGTTATACACCATGGTTTTAATCGACAGAAGGAACGTGTCCTCGTTATACCGTTGAGACTTATCCTCACCCATAGCGGATCCATTTTGATACTCATATCCAGGCTCATTAAAGTATGGCTTGGTATTCAAGATCAAGCCTTGGATAGACACAAGAACCTGAAGCATCGTCGACATACCCGGAAGCCACTTCTCATTTCCTCTGCCATCCCAGGTGTTAAGCAGACTAAGACATACTTTCCCACAGTTATACAAGTTCGGGTTAAGTCGAAGACCTCCAGAATGGTAATGTACTTTCTGTGTTTAAGAGACCATTATGTCTATCAGAAACATAACCACAGTGTACTAATGACTACAAAAGAATAAAGAAACATACTGGTGGTGCATCCGGATAGTTGGTCGGGAAAAATATATCAAAGAAAAACAAGCCATCATGGTATGGTGTACCCTGTGCTCCAATAATGACAGCCCTCATAAGATCCATTCTTGACTCATAGACCCTAACAAATATAGTTTCTGTTGAACAAATTCAGACAGAACAAAGTGCTGTTTCTTCAGTTTATTGCTATATAATGTCTAACATGAATGTAGAATATGTTCAAAAGAGAGGCAAAGAAGGGAAATCTACCAGGTAAATCCTTCTCCAGGATCTTCCATTCCTCCTGAACTTTCTTTGTCCATTTCTTGGGTTCCTGGCAAAAGGAGAAGGTAAGAGCTTCTAAATTAAATAAAAGTAATGATACACAAAAGATTGATTCTTCAAGATTTATACCTGTTTCATGCTAAAACCATTGCTTGAATAGTAATGGTCAGAATGATCATCAACAGTATCAAATTGTTTAAAGCTCTCGAAGTTCGCCAAGATAGCATCCAAGTTTTCGGGTGAGATCGATACACTTGTCGAGTTGTCTGGAGCAATGTTTGTATAATGTTGGGTGGAGCCCTGAGTCCATGGCATATCTACAGCTTCTCCAAGTGTAGGAGGAGCGCCAAGAGGATAAAATGGAAGACCTGAAGCCGTATGAGTGGCAAAAAATGGGTCCTTGGCTTTCATTTTGGTATATTCTGGCCCATATGGTATGAATTGTCCTGGTTGCATGTTCTTAAAGATGTCCATATGGCCAGGGAAATTTGAATGATGGGGCATCTTATGTATACCAGCTTGCTTCTTTACACTGTCAGGTGTAGCAGATGTCTCACCTCCATTATGGAGCTTCATTGCATCCGGTTGGTTAAAAGAACTATTATTTGAACCATATTGCTTCTTTTTACACTTTAAATGATCTGACCACCACGCTTTTGCTACGTGAGTACCGAGTAAAGAATTTACGTGACCGACCTCATAAGGTGAAACTGATTTGTCCCTGTATTGGGATGCAGTCGTTTTCTTATTTGGTTGAGTATCTTGTGAAGAAAATGAAGGAAAAGGCTCAAAACTTTCATGAAGATGACTCAGAACATCAATATCAGCCGGCAAGCTTAGGCTATTTGCTAAAGCTGCCTTCAACTTCAACAGAGCAGATGCTCTTCCTAGCTGATTAACAGCGTCTGGTTTGATTTGGGGTTCTGCTAATAATGAACTAGTTTCAATGTTTGTCTGGTTTCCCTTTTGACCATGAGGAAGCCAAGGTATGGGAACTTCAATATCAGAAGGAATATCCATATGATCAAAATGAGCTTGTAGAGCTGAATATGCATCCACATCCATAACCTCATCAAAAGGAATCCACTCGTCGTCTTCAGCCGATGACTCGGAGCAATAATTGTCTAGATCAATGAAGTTATGTGATGCTGAGGGTAAGTTAGATTCATCTTTGTTTGTACTCTCTATGACTTCCACATCTGGAATAAATGAACGGCTAGACGATGTTTTCTGAACAGAAGAGCTTTAGCTATAATTATGAATCATTGAAAGAGAATAGGAAAGTATACTAAGATTGCTTTACTTACAACAATGAACTCTTTAATGAATGTTTATGTCAGCTTTGGCCCGTTACGTTTCACCATCAGCCTCACGGTTTTAAAAGCGTCTGCTAGGGAAAGGTTTCCACACCCTAATAAGGAATGCTTCGTTCCCCTCTCCAACCGATGTGGGATCTCATAGTTTAGATATTGGCTCCTTTGCTAGTTAATCCTATAGTATGCAAGGATGCCTTATTCTATCATTTCTTTGTAATCATCTCAAAGGAAATCATATTTCCTATGTTTCCAAAAGGAAAAAGATCTATGTGAAAGAAGACACCAATCAAGCAATGAACAAATACTTTGATAACAAACCTTCAATTGATGATCACTATGGTGATATAAACCCTTTCCTTTGTTATTTGCGTCAAAATTGTCCTGAAGAAACATGGCCATATCAGCATCAGAAGCTTCATCGTCGTCAAGATCAATCACCTCAACGTTAAGTGAAATAATCTGGAGTGGGACGGGGTGGCAGGAAAAGAAAGACATCGTAAGCATCGTAAGAATACATAAGTTATACTTGATTATAGATGTTTAATCCATTGCAGGACATGCCTTCTTCCAGCATAGCTGCACCAATAAACGTACAAACAACAAAAGGGGTCGGAAGCATCAGAAGAACACACAAGTTATACTTAATTATAGATAAGAATCCCAACGCTGTGGGATGGAACCATAAAAACCTAAAGCTTAGTTTGTAAGAACACGTGAGATCCCACGTCGATTAGAGAGGGGAACGAAAGATTCCTTATAAGGGTGTGGAAACCTCTCCCGTTTTAAAAACCTTGAGGGAAAACTCGAAAGGAAAAACCTAAAGAGGGCAATATCTGCTAGCAATTGGTTTGAGATGTTACAAAGACCGCTTACAGATGAAAGACGATACCATTGCTCAATCACATGAAGATATTGATTTTAGCGCTACTCACTGAACTGACACTCACTTTAGGCTTCACTCACTGTCACTCAATCATCATATGGCCAATCTTTCACTTAATGAAAAGTTCTAATTCAGATGCATCTATGATAATACAACACTAAAAATGTTCCTATCTGTGCCAGCAAGTAAACAGGACATGGTATAAACATTCAGTAAAGAAGAATCATATGGTGAAAATAATAGAGTTAAACAAGAACAGCAACAAGATAACTCCATTGATAGCTTTCATTTCACCAAAACAACAATGAAAAAGGCTTTTAAAAGTATTCATTCGCTAAAAACAACAGCCTTCAGGCACAGAACACGATCGTAATTCTCATAATTCCAAAAAAAGAGTTCATAAACAAAAAACAAAAACAAAAACAAAACAATACCCAATTCGTAAATTTCAATCATCCGCAGTGGGTCAGTCTCAAAAAAAATCATACCCACATGAAAAAAGTCGCAGTCAACAATCAAACCATGAATATCGATTGATACCAAACTAATCAACGAAGAAAAAAACAATATCACAACAATAGAGAGACGAAGAATCTACCCCTTTGTCTTTGAGCATTTTGGGAGGCTGTTTGATGATCGACGAGGCCCCTAAAACCTGGGGTTTCATAAACCCAGAACTGGAAACAGATAGCTCTTGTTCCCTGATGTAATAGCGCGAACAACAACAATCGGATTAATTAGAGATGAATAGGAAGAGACGATAAATAGAATCCTATAAAATCAAGAAAGAACAAAGGGCGACTTGGAATTCTGAAACGAATTGCTGGACAATGGCGGCTCCATTTTGATGATCGGCTTCGGCTAAAAGGGAAGAAAAAGGCAGACGAAGAAGCTTGGCTCTCCTGGAGCAGTGAGATGAAAATGGCGGCTTGCCTCGATAAATGGGTTAACAGTTTGATTGTCCCCTTCGACGACGATTTGTGACTGGATGGCCACAAAGCGACTCGCACAGAGCAAGAAAAATAGAATCTTTATCAAGCTAATTGTGGAAACAATGGCATGAGTCATGACCCACCCTCTTTTTTTTTTTCTTTTTTTTTTAACACTATTTAATTTTAAATAATTAATTATTTAATTTTTCTTAATAATTATTTTCAAATAATATAATTATGCCAACTTTTAATTATTAAATTAAATAATTAATTATATAGGTTATATTTCAAAAACTAAAATTGAGTAAATTGTTTTAAAAATAATATATTTTTTGTAAGATAAAAAAATAACAAATTATATAACATGTATAGAATAATTATTACCGTAGAATATTTGATTAACTTTTAATTAATGAAAGTTCTTTATTACTAATTACAAGTTTAAGTTTAAACTGACGTGTGATCGGAATTAATTTCCATAAATAATTAATTTTCGACTGCTCGTCTTTGGACTTTCCCTTTTGAGCTTCCTAACTTAATCTGACGCAATTTCTATTTTTTTTAACGGCGATTAAATCAGCCTTTCTAATTTACGAGATATTTCTATATAAAAATATTACCAATATTGAGATGATTAGTTAATAGTTATTATGCTACACTCAAGTTATAATCGAAAGAAAAATTACAGATCAATTAATATTAAGGTGAGTTTAATCTTTTTATTTTGCACAGTGGACTCGATAAACAAAAAGTTAAATATTTAAAGATCTTATTACACATAAAATTCAATTTAAAATTTAATATATCAATTAAATTTTATAAACTGAATGACATGTTTTCAAATTTTCCCGAACATTTTTTAAAGTTTATAGACTGAATTTATAATTTAAACTGTTTTTAAGTTAAACAATGTAATTAGGATTCGAATTCGAATGTTTAACTTTAATATAATATCTTAATCATCAAGTAAACCTATATTGGCTAGCATGATAAAAGTTTGATGGCCTAACTTTTGCAATTAAAAATTTAATGGTGGCTAAAAAGCTAACAATCTTAAAAGCTATATATATATATATATATATATATATAATTAAAATAGGCTTAAACCCTTTGGTTAAATTAAAATTTAAAGAAAATTATATAACGGGGGAGTATAAGAGTGTCATTGTGACGTCCCTGGTTGGGAAGGAGAACAAAACACCCTTTATAATCGTGTGAAACCTTTCCGTGACTCATTTTAAAGCTTTAAGGAGAAGCCTAAAGAGAAAACCGAAGAGGACAGATTTAAGATGAATAAATATTGAATAAAAAATATTAGGAAGTCAAATAAAAATAAAATAAATATAATCCAACTTAAATCATGCGAGTTCCTTGCTCGTGTTTTGAACGCATTTTATTACTCACATTTTCTGAAACATTTATTTCAAATGTGATTCCGAGGTGGTTCGATGATATATCAAATTTGTTTGTAAAGTCTGACTTTCGTACGGTTAACTTGTTCGCTAGAATAGAACAAATGCAGCACAACCACTGTCCCACTATCACAAGAGTGCGGTTGTGACACAAAACGTCTAAAATATTTGCTATAATTTGATTCCTATAAAATACTTATTTCCATACAACAAAAATAAAATTTGAGAAACCAAATGGCAATTGAGAACCTCCGATATGGGGGCATGTGACAAATCATTGACCAAAGTAAAAAATTAATTAAATTTAATTCATGGTTTCCATAATCTTTACACATTAAAATAATAATTATTTAGGAAGTTTGAAAATTTATTCCTTTTTAAATAATCAAAATGGCCCACCGAATTGTATTTAATTATATTTTTGATTGAACTAGCTTGAGGCCATGGTTGTGCCACGTACAGTATGGAATAAAGCAACGGATAATGAAGATCAGCGGCCTGCAAAAAGCCCTAAAAAATTGGTGGGAAATTTGAGAAAAAGCGCTTCTCAGTTTCGGAGGGAGCGAAATGGGAGATGGAAAATAACTGGGAATTTTGTTTTTGATTATTTTGTAGTCTCCATTATTAACGGTCCGTGTTTTTTGTGGGAAGATTGTGTGTGCTTTTATTCTTTCTTTAGTGAAAAAAATACAGATATTTTGTGAGGTGGTGGTGATTTGGAGTGTGGGGTGCAAACTAAAAGCATCGGGTTTCTTTGGTGGAATGAATGAGTGCTCTTGCGGCTCGGGAATGGCCTTGCAGGAGTTGAATTCTACTCTTTCATGGTGATTTTTGTGGTCATCATGTTGTTTTAGCTTCTTTCTCAAGGTGGGTTTGATTCCTTTTCCTTTTATTTCCCCTCTTTTGTTGGGAATTTTCGATTCTTTCAAAAGGGTTGCTTGTTTTTGGGTTGAGTTTGCTGGTTACCACTGTTTGTGACATGTTTGCTTAGGTGAACGAGGGGTTCTACAGCTTGTTTTGCCTTTTGTGGGTTGTTGTATGTGTACAAGGTTTTGAATTCTGAGCTCGTTCGTGTGTGAGGGGTAGATATAAAGAGTGATGATGGTAGATGACAGGGTGTGTGATAGTAGTGGAGGAATGTTTCAAGCGCTTGGATGTGTGTGTATTTGTTTATATGGAGCTTTAAGTGGATAACAATGGAGGCATCATTTGATCACCTTAAGAACCAGGATGATTTATCTGGGGTTTGTGAGGAAGATATACTAGCTGACCCTTATGTGCCTTCTCTTAAATGGAGTGATATTAGCTTGAGGCAATGGTTGGATAAGCCAGAAAGATCTGTGGATGCTTTAGAGTGCCTTCATATATTTAGCCAAATAGTGGAGATTGTTAACATTGCTCATGCTCAAGGCATTGTTGTTCACAATGTGCGTCCTTCATGCTTTGTTATGTCCTCTTTCAACCATGTAACCTTTATTGAGTCGGCATCGTGTTCAGATTCTGGCTCTGATTCTCTTGAGGATGGCCTCAATGGTCAAACTGTAGAGGTTATAAAAGCATCTTCTCCCTTTCCAAGCAGCCTTGGAAGTGAGGGTTTTCGATCTATTATGACCCCGATAAATGCTTTGTCGGAAACTAGTTGTATGCAGTCGAGTTCAGTGTATGCAGCTCAAATATCATTGAATGAAGGGTCTGGAGAATGTAGAAAAATGGATGGACGACATGTCGAAGAAGCTGAAGATAAGATGCAATCGTTTCCAATGAAACAGATATTAGCCATGGAGACTACTTGGTACTCTAGCCCGGAAGAGGCGTCTGGTGGTCCAAGTTCCAGTGCTTCAGATATCTACCGGTTAGGTGCTCTTCTTTTTGAGGTCAGTAGTGTAAGTTCTATAATTGACCAATAACACTTCCTTTTTTTTTAGTTTAACGTATAAGCTTGTCTGATAATGACACTTTGTGACTCAGTTATTCTGCTCCTTCAGCTCGAGAGAAGAAAAGAGTAGAACTATGTCGAGCTTGAGGCATCGAGTGCTTCCTCCTCAATTGCTGTTGAAGTGGCCAAAAGAAGCTTCATTTTGCTTATGGTTACTGCATCCCGAGCCAAGTAATCGACCTAAGCTAAGGTGAATCCTCCTTTCATTGTGGACTTCCTTGTTTATAAATCTTTGCATAAGCTGTTAGTGCCTTTTGTGATTCTTTTCTTAAAAGCTAAGTTTGCATTAAATGGGCTGAAATCATTGAGTTGGAAGGAATGATTGTGTAACTACTTTGAAGCTTAATTTGTTCAATGATTTTCGACGTTTGTGCTTGTTCTTTTTTCTTTCCCGGTATGATGTCGGTGCAGTTAAATGAACCTATATCCATATAAAAATCTTTTAGCAACGTTGGAAGATGCGGGGGGTCAGGAATATGAATGTGGCTATTCCTTTCGGTTGCTTCCATGTTTCGCGGGCTTCTTTTTTATACGCCCTTGCGTTCTTTCATTTTTCTCAACTTAGACTTAGTTATTCATTAAAGAAAATAATCTAAAATTAACTCGAGCAAGAAAGCGAGGGTGAGAGATTTTCAAATTAAGATTTTTTGGAGACTCATAAGCAAGAGAACGATCTAGTGCGCCATATTTCTGTACTAAGACTTCTTTATTCATCACAATTTATAAATATGCTTCCTTTTTCGTATTTCCTTTGCTTAGCTAGTGACATACTGAAGTGAAGCTTATGCATCTTACGCGTTCATGATTCCCGGATTGCAGTCCTCTCTTGCCGTGTATTCTTATTTACTGCGTCTTGTTTAGTATGTAATTACTTTGAGCAAAGATGTAGACTTTTCGTAGTGGATCTATTATCTATCTAGGGGATGCATTTATCATGCTTCTCTTCTTTTTCAGTGATATATTGCAGAGTGAATTTCTCAATGAGCCAAGAGATGACCTTGAAGAACGTGAAGCAGCAATCGAGCTTAGGAAAAGAATTGAAGAGCAGGAGTTACTGCTAGAATTCCTTTTGCTTATGCAACAAAGAAAGCAGGAAGCTTCTCATAAGTTGCAAGATACTATTTCTTTTCTTCGCAGTGATATCGAACAAGTTATGATGCACCAAACTAATTTTAAAAGAAAAAGTAGGTCATGCCCAGATCTCGAAAAGGACAATCATTTGCCTTTAAATCTCTCTTCAACGACTCGCGTTGAAAATACTGATTCTGCTGGCTTGGGATCAAGGAAACGATTTAGGCCAGGAATTTTGATACCCGATTTAGAAGTATGTGGTGATAATCTTGATGACGATCAAAACGAACAAGGTGTACTTTTTAAGTATTCTCGATTAATGAAGAACTTCAAGAAATTGGAGTTAGCTTATTTTTTGATGAGAGGTAGAGTAAACAAGCCGTCAAGGAGGCAGTTCGTTAAACACTCATCGATAAGTAGCGAAGGTAGAGGGTCCATTGTTTTGAATGAAAGAAGTTCAGTTAATAATTTGGCTTCAAAAGAGAGTTGCAATGATAATAGACAAGGTGGATGGATAAGTCCGTTCCTGGAGGGTTTGTGCAAGTATCTATCCTTTAGCAAGTTAAAGGTCAAGGCAGACTTGAAACAAGGAGATCTATTGAATTCCTCCAATCTAGTATGTTCTCTCGGTTTTGACCGTGATGGAGAATTCTTTGCCACGGCTGGTGTTAATAGGAAAATCAAAGTGTTTGGATACGAATCAATCGTGAACGAAGACCGTGATATTCATTACCCTGTTGTTGAAATGGCTAGCAAGTCGAAACTAAGCAGTGTTTGTTGGAATCGTTACATCAAAAGTCAAATTGCTTCTAGTAATTTCGAGGGTGTAGTGCAGGTAACCGATGTCATGATTTTTATCCACCTTTTCGATTCTATTATTTGGTGGTCATATTGTTGCTCGATGTGTTTAGGTATGGGATGTCACAAGAAGTCAAGTAGTCACTGAAATGGAAGAACACGAGAGGCGCGTATGGTCGATTGACTTCTCATCGGCCGATCCAACAATTTTGGCTAGCGGGAGTGATGATGGTTCAGTTAAGCTCTGGAGTATCAATCAGGCAATTCTACTTTTGCACTTGGTGGATATCAGCTTTGAAACTAAACGCACTACAGAAATGTAATTGCATGCTAACGATATTTATCTGGAATGTTTGATAATTTGTTCCTTACTTGGGTTGCTACTGCAGGGTATGAGTATCGGCACGATCAGAACAAAAGCCAATGTCTGCTGCGTACAATTTCCTGTGGATTCTGGTCGGTCCCTTGCGTTCGGTTCAGCCGATCACAAAATTTATTACTACGACATGCGGAATATTAGAGTTCCTTTGTGCACCTTCACTGGACACAGCAAAACTGTGAGTTACGTCAAGTATATAGATTCGAGCACTCTTGTTTCTGCATCCACTGATAACACCTTGAAGCTCTGGGATTTGTCCATGTGCTCGTCCCGGGTTATTGATTCTCCAGTTCAGTCCTTCACGGGCCACATGAATGTGAAGGTACCATATCTAACAGTTTTAAAGCGATTTTCCTTTGTATCCATTGTGTCATGATCATGTTGTCTACTTTTTTTTTTCTGAATTGCTCTAAGAATGAAAACTAGTCTCACAGACCATAGATCCTTTTAGATGGTATCAAGACAATACCTCTCCTAGTAGGATATGGTTTAGGACGAACAAAGACAGAAGTTGTGGGCATGTGACATGAATGGATCGAGACTACATTCGAATGAGAGTGAATTTGAGGATAGGATGATTGAGAAAAACTGAAAAGAATTGAAGTTACTACTTGTACCAATAAGGTGCACTTTTCTTTTCGATAGTTCAATCATAGGAACTCCAGAATTAAGTGTACTTAGTTTGGAGTACTTTTATGTTGGGTGACCTCCTGAGATCTTACAATAGTATGATATCGTTCATTTTGGGTATAAGCTTTCATGGTTTCACTGGAAACCGGATAGTAGATAGAGATAATGGGAATCTCGTTAATTAGGAAAAAGAGGGAGGAAAGGCATCCAATTGGAGAGGGTCACGTCGCAAAAGAAGTAGCGTCTAAAACAAGGCGGAAGTTTTTCCCCCATGAATGTTGAATGTTCATTGTTTCCTCTCGAGCCGTTCCAAATACAAAGAATTTTAGGGGTTACTTATATATATATATGTGTTGTGAACGATGCTTCTATATATCACGACTGTTATGTATCGTACGTTTTTATCGACCACTCCCTTGATTGATATAAGAGCCTCTTACCCTGCAAAAAGGTACTGAAGTTGATGAATAGCTGATATCTTGTTTAAACTTCTTTTGCAGAACTTTGTGGGACTATCAGTGTCTGATGGTTACATTGCTACAGGTTCAGAGACAAATGAGGTTAGCTTTTGCATCCTTCTTTTTTTTTTTTGTTTATTATTGTGAGATTCTACATCGGTTCGAGAAGGGAATAGGGAATGAAGCATTCTTTATAAGGGTGTAGAAACCTCTTCCTAGCAGACGCGTTTTAAAAACCTTGAGGGAAACCTCGAAAGGGAAAGTCCAAAGAGGACACTATCTGCTAGCGGTGAGCTTGGGTTGTTACAAATGGTATCAGAGTCAAACACTGAACGGTGTGCCAGCAAGGACGCTGAGCCTCGAAGGGGGTGGACTGTGATATCCCATATTGATTGGAGAAGGGAAGGGGTATCAGCGAGGACGCTGTGCCGGGGGGGGTGGATTGTGAGATCCCACATCGGTTGGAGAGGGAACAAAACATTCTTTATAAGGAAACGTTTCCCTAGTAGATGCGTTTTAAAAACCTTGAGAGAAAGCCGAAAGAAGACAATATCTATTAGCGGTGGGTTTGGGCTATTGCAAATGGTATCAGAGTCAAACACCAGGTGGTGTGCCAGCAAGGATGCTGAGCCCTGAGGAACGTGTGTCAGCGAGGACGTTGGGCCTCAAAGGGGGTGAATTGTGAGATCCCACATTGGTTGGAGAAGGGAACGAAACATTCTTTATAAGAGTGTGGAAACCTCTCCCTAGCAGACGCGTTTTAATCACATCCCTTATCGTCACCAATTATTCAATCTGCATTACATCGGTTTCTTCATCCTTCTGTGAGACCAAAGATAACTATTATAAGACAGCAACAAAATGTATATCATCACTGTATCTTCATCTTCAATTGCTATGTTCTATCCATCATTATTCATTAGCTCTTGAAATTTGTTTCTTTATTCTCTGGATTAGGTCTTCATCTACCACAAAGCCTTTCCAATGCCAGCATTGTCATACAAGTTCGAAATCGATCCTCTTTCCAGTCATGAAATGGACGCCGCCGCTCAATTCATCTCGTCGGTTTGTTGGCGAGGCCAGTCGTCTTCATTAGTTGCTGCAAACTCAACTGGGCATATCAAAATTCTGGAAATGGTTTAGAGAGGAGGGGCCATGTCTTAAATACAGAAAGGTTGAAGCAGAGACATGTTGTATACCCAAGAAGTACACAGGTTAGATCTTAATAATTTGGCATTACAATATCATAATGGCTGTGGGCTTTTGTTTTGGAAGATATTGGTATTGTTCATGTTTGTAGATAGAAATTCAAGAGAGTAAGAGAGATAGGGAGATTCGTGTATAAATTGAATGCAAAATCGTACAAAGTAATTCAGTCGAGCGGAGTTTTCGTATTTTCTGCTTAGGAAATAGACGCCCTATCCACTAAGCTATCCACTGATCTATTGGCGCTTTTTTTCCTACCTTGCTCCCGAGAGAAAAATTATTCAACGTGGTTGCTAATGCTTTATATGCAGGTTTGAAATATTTTTGCTTCGTTGATAGGAGCTTTAAATTCTCATATGTTGATTTATGTCGTATGGTTAGTTCCATTGTTCGACTTCCAACAATTTTTACTTTTAGATATTGATTCGTTTTTAGAGAATTTCGTATTATAGTTCTTGATTTGAGATTCTTTATTCCAAGAGTATTTTTCTTTTATCTATTTAGATTGTTGATGAACTAAGTAGGTATTATCTGGTTGATGTTGACTCGAATACGATGTGATACCTCATTGTTAACCTTTCGAGTACGTTGTTACTCTCACACTCATTAGTTCTTTTTCATGGCTACTCGTTCTTCTTGATTAATATACACGTTGTATGATAGTTGAACCGTGTTCTTATTCCAAATGTATTTCTCTATTTTCATTCCCGCCAAATTAACCACGGATTAAATAAATATCTCTAAATGAGTGGGATAGTAATTTGTGAATATGCCCTGCCACCGCGGCATCCACGTGTCAACAGGTGGAAAATAAAATGGATTCATCAAGGGAGACAGAATTATAGGAGAAGTAGAAAACGGAAGGGCATTAAGGTCATTTAAGAATTGCAGTGGCTCGGATCTAAAAAGACAAAACTAGACAGATAGGTTTTGGCAGTACAAGCCACGCGCCGGTTGAGGTTCTTGGCTAAGCACCAGAGCAGGGTTTAGCGTTGCCCCACCCCCACGCGCCACTTTCCCACCCTTTTTTTCTCCGTTTCCCACACCTTTTTATTTTTATTTTTCTTCCATGCATTCACACCTATAAATAAATCTTTTTTTTTTTTTTTTTTTAATTTTCTTATATTAAAAAACAAAAAATAATATCATCTAATTTATCCGTAATTTAAAATATCATCTTAAAACTCAATATTTTAATTTTCATAATATTGAGAAAAAATAATAATAATAATTTCATTTGAATTTTATCTACACCCTCGCGATTTTTTTGGCTCGTAAAAGTAAAAAATTCCGTTATAAATTAAAAAAATAATATATAAATGATAATAGCAAGAAATCTAAAATTAAATTAAAGTGTTTACTCAAAATAATTTTATTTTTTTGTTATATTATTATATGGTAATCATTAATATGTCAATGTCGCTTAAAAATATAAATTATAATATCAACGATATTTTAAAAGAATCTCAGGAGTCAACACTTTTGCATTTCCTTTTAAAGAATATCACGGTATATACCAAAATAATATCGTGCATTATCTCGTCAATATCTCTTATACTTTATAGCAATGAAAATAAAAATAAAACATTTTAACAATATTTCGCGATATTTTGGCGATATTTCAGCTTTTTCCTTTTGGATTATTTTTCTCCATTCTCTCTCTCCCTCTTATTTATTTATTTTTATTTTGTTATATTTATTTCAAAAAAGTTCAGTATATTTTATTTTGAAGGTAATTACATAAATATAGTAAGAAATAAACCTTTATTTTTAAATATAATAAAAACTTCAAATTTTTACCATGGAATAAAAATTTCCTTTATTTGAATGTTTGTCTTTTTTCGTTAAAGAAAATGATATTTGTAACTCTATTTTTTACCTTCATTTATTTTTCAATAATAATTTATCTACTTTTATTTTATTTTATTTTATTTTATATATAATAACGTAAATATTTAGCTTGAAATTACTGATATATCTTTAAAAGGTAGCTAATTAAACACGACCCAAATTTTTTTTACCATTAACCATTAATTTTAAAGTAAAAAACATAGAAAAAGTCAATATTAATATAGAATTAATATTTTCTTGTAACTGAGTTGAAATTCCATCCCTGAAAGTCATAATTTTTATTAATTACCCATAAAAAATTCTTAATTTATATTTAAAAAAAAAGTTAGTCTATCATGATTATTCATAGAAAAAAAAAAACATAAGGAAGGAAATCCTAAATGTTCTATTTTAAATTATATATATCAACCCATTTTTTACCGTAATTTATTTAAATCTTTCATATTTTAGATGTGTCACGATTTTTCATAATGATATAATATTGTCTACTTTGAGCATAAGTGTTCATACATTTGTATGAGCTTCTCAAAATGCTAACGGCAAATTAGGTTTTTATTTTGTTTGATTTTGGATTTTAAGAAGCAAGAACAGAATTATCGTTTTCTTTTTCTTATTTTTGTTCTAAAAATGATTGAAAAATTTTCCATAAAAGACGATAGATTTGGTTCAGAGCGAACCCCCGCGTTAAGAAGGATAAGTAATTTCTTCCATTTTTTTTCTTCTCTCTCTCTCTATCTTCCTCAATACCCATCGCTCTATTTTGAAGAGAGAGAAGTGGTTTGCGATTAAAAATAGAGGGGCGAGATCTGGGGGTGACCCATTTCTTCTTTTTTCCTTTCTGGGTTTTTGTCTAATTTCGGAATTCCAGAATCCTCCGTCGTTCAAAAAGGGTTCTCTTCCTGTTCTTCTTCTTCTTACTTTCCCGCTTCCGTAACAGGTAATCATTCTTTCTTTTATGGCTTTTTTCAATCCATTTTGTATGTGGGTTCATGTGATTAGGTTCGATCTTTCTTCATCCGGTTCTTGTTTTCTGTTATTTCAATCCCTTTTTTGGGTTATTCTGTTCGGACCGCCTGTTTTTTTCTTGGTGAATCTGAGGAGAATTGTCCATGGGGGTCTTTCATTTCACCAGATTGTCGTTGTTTTGATATTGCTTATAGCATTCTTATTTGAGAGATCTGTTCTTATGACGATGAATCTTGATGATTTTTGTTTTTAATCAAATGTGTGTTTTGAGTTTTGATAACTGAATTGTAGGTTAATCTTGTATTTTCCTTGTTGCACCCCAGGATCTTTTAGTTCCCTCTGCTGGGAGCTATGGGTGTTGAGGTTGTTGGATTCGAGATGGTCGAGGGACCGGTGGATTCGGTATCTTTAGCAGATAATTCGGTTTCGAAAAGCAAGGAAAATGGAGATTTAGATCAATTGCCTGAAGAGAATGCGCCCATAAAGTTTGGTTCTCATGAAGATGAACCTGTTAAAGAACAACCTGATGTTTCTTCAGCCTCGAACGTTCCGAAAGATGCTGCTGATGAATGGCCTGCACCTAAACAAATCCATACGTTCTACTTCATAAGGTATCGACCATATGAAGATCCGAATATCAAGGCTAAGATTGATTTGGCTGATAAAGAGATACAGAAAAGGAGTCAAGCTCGGTTTCAAATCACCGAAACGCTCAAGGGGAAAAGGGTAAGGAATATGATCCAATATTACAACAAATTGGAGCTTGAAATAGATATGGCAGTGTACTTTTCTTATATTCTTAAGCATAATTTGATTAAAAAGTTAGTCTCTTATTTCCTTGTTGTCTACGGTTTCTGCTTTGAAGTTTCGATCTTATGCTCAATGTATGATTCAAAATTGGAATGTTTTCTTCTATCACGTGCCGTATATATATGTATGTATGTATGTATGTATCTATACATATATGATAATGGGATGAAGATTACCTAAACTTGCTGTAGTTATGCATGAACAAGTGATACTGATGATTATATGGATGCAAACGGAGTTAATAGAACTCGTGTGCGTTGAATGTTTGGTTTTAACTACAGTAAGTTTAGGTAACTCGTGTGAAAGCTCCGAAATTCATGTGTTCATCTTTATGGGAGATTAAGAATTTCGATCACTAGTCAGATATTTGATGTTCCATACTTATTTTCTCGTGTTGAATATACTTCTGCTGCATCCACAGGCTGAAAGAGCAGAGCTGATTACTCAAGTGAGGGCTCTGAAAGATGACAACCGACAATTTAAATCAATTGTTGAGGAGAAAATTAAGGAAATCGAACCTCTTAATCAAGCTCTTGGCAAGTTCCGCAATGCAAACAATCCTGGTCGTAACGGTGGTTTATGTTCATCTGAGGAAGAGCTCAACGCTTCTGTAAGTTTCGATATGAGTTCTTAGAAAATATCAGAACCGATTTCTTATTATCAATGGTGGTATATGTTCATCATGGGTTGGTGGCTGCAGATTCAAGCTTTACAATACCATATACAACATGAGAGCATCCCACTTTCTGAGGAAAAGCAAATTTTAAGAGAAATTAAACAGCTTGAAGGGACAAGGGAGAAAGTTATTGCTAATGCTGCTATGAGAGCCAAGCTCCAGGATTCAATGGTTCATAAAGAAGCCATCCAAGATCAAGTCAAGGTTAGAAACTTTGAAGTTGAATTCAATCCTGTGTTGCTAAATGACTTCTGTAATGCAATAAATGCACGTGTCTTACGAATCGTGCTAATGTAGATTATGGGTGGTGATTTGAATGGCGTGAGGAAGGAACATCAAGCAGTTAGAGCCAAGATAAAGCAAATCGAGGAGGCTTTGAAGACAATAGACGATGATATTAAAACTTTGCAAGATGAATTAACTTCTGTTACCGAGAAGAGAGGCAGAACGTATGAAAGCATGCAGCAACTTAGGAAGAACCGCGACGAGGGGGTGCGTTTGTTTTTTTTTTTTTTTTTTTTTTTTTTTTTTTTTTTTTTNATCAATTCAGTTTACTTAAAAAAGCCTTGTTTCAAGTATAATTCGTGATTGGTGTTTGTTTCTCATGTTACCTTCTTTTCATATCCATTTCGTTATAACGAGGTTTGAAATGCTATCGTTTTTGGTTGATGTTATTATGTTTTCAGAACGCCCACTTTTATCAAAGCCGATCGATCATGAACAAAGCTAAAGACCTTGCTGCAAAGAAGGACATCAAGGCCCTTGAGGAGCTCGCTTGTGATGAGGTCTGTTGAATCATTTTTGTTTTGATAAGAACATTATTTGTTACCCGTAGTTCTTCCGATTTCTCATGCCCACTTTGTAACTTCGAAACTCCTGTCGATCAGGTCGAGAAGTTTATGTCCCTCTGGAATGGTGATAAGGCTTTCAGGGATGACTATGAGAAAAGAATTCTTGCTTCATTGGATGTTCGGCAGATGAGTAGGGATGGTCGGATAAGGAACCCAGATGAAAAGCCAATACTCGCACCTGTAGAACTTGCGCCTCCTCGAACTGAGGCAGCACCAAAACCTTTCGTTAAACGAGCTAAGGAAGAACCGAAACCAGTACCATCTGATACTCTTCCTGCACAGAAAGTTGATAAAGAAGTTAAACCCAAAGCTGGAAAGCCTTCACGCCCCTTGGAAAAAGAGGATAAAGCAGAGGAGGAGATCCCTGGCTTAGAAAAATTATCGAAAGACATCCCTAAAGAACCCGAAGTCGATCTCGTGAAATTGAAGGAAATGAAGAGGGTTGAAGAAATTGCAAAAGCTAAACTAGCTATGGAAAGGAAGAAGAAATTGCAAGAGAAAGCTGCTGCAAAAGCCTCTCTACGAGCTCAGAAGGAGGCAGAAAAGAAACTGAAGGAAATTGTCTATACATACACATATAGTCCTCATTTCTGACTACGTTCTTCTAAAATTTGCGTCGTGATATTAACACGTTCTATATTTACCTCAGGACCGCGAAAAGAAAGCGATGAAGAAGATGACAGCATCTGGGTTTGCTTCACTTCCTGACGAAGAATCTGCTCAAGCTGATGCAGTTGAGGAGGAATCCAAGGAATCCAAAGAGCTGGAAAAGGTGGATGAAAATGCCGAAGCTCCAGTTCCAGCCAAGACGAACATCCAAAAGGAGACCCGTATTAGGAGCCGTGGCAACAAGCAAAGAGGGGTGGATTCGATTCCGAAAGTGATTCGAAAGCGCAAGAAGGCAAACAACTACTGGGTGTGGGCTGCTCCTGCTGCTGCCGCCGCGCTACTCGTGATCCTTCTCTTGCTTGGGTACTACTACTACTACCTTATCTAAAAAAACTATGAAACTAGGAGTTAGAAGAGGCTATGGATGAGACAAATTTTCCTGTTGATGAGTGGGTTAGTAGAGGATCAGTTGTATTTTGAATTATTATGTTTACTTCTGTTTATTTCATCCTTACTGGGGATGAACTCAGCTCATAAGGGTCGGCATTTTAGTGTCAGGTTCACAGTGTTTACTGAGGTTGAAACATGCGTTTGGTTCTTCTTCTTTCAATGTATTTTCCAAATTTTGAGTTCGATCAATCTCCATTGCTGACTGATATAAAATCTTTGAGGCCTCGAGCTTTCGTTTTGTAATAGATAGATGAATGAGGCTTGTTTCCATTTTGACTGTGTTTTGTTTCAAGCAATGTGTAGATGCAAGGAGAGCAAATGAAGAGCTTCACTGATATCCTGTTCTTGTGTTTCTTGTTGTTCATCGTGAATCATTTATGGCTACAAATTTATGAATGAAGATGAACACTGCTGTTAGTAGTAAGTAGTAGATATTAGATACTGGCTGCTTTAATTCATTACTTATCGTGTTAGCTTCACGGTTTTAAGAGTGGGGCGAGGTCGTTTTGGTCCTTTATGATTTTGCATTTAAAAAATTAGGATGGAGGTGCGGGGAATTGAATCTCGAGCCTCTTGCATGCGAAGCGAGTACTCTACCATATGTGCTACACTCTGTTATTTGGAAGGTTGCTTTTTGGTTGCTTTGTTCCCCCCGATGAAAAATTTGGAAGGTTGCTTTTTGGTTGCTTTGTTCCCCCCGATGAAAAATTAGGGTCATATAATTTCGTATCTAATAATTTGATATAAAAAAAATTAAAAGTGGAGGTGCAGGGAATCGAACTCCGTGCCTCTCACATGCGAAGCGAGCGCTCTACCATGTGAGCTACACTCCCACTGGTTCTCCAAAATAAATACATTGTATCAGAACTTTGGGAGGCTGCTTTGTCTACTCTCAAATCGATGAAAAATTAGGGTTATATAATTTTGTATCGAATAATTTGATATCTAAAAAACTAGGAATGGAGGTGCGGGGAATCGAACCCCGTGCCTCTCGCATGCGAAGCGAGCGCTCTACCATATGAGCTACACCCCCACTGTTTCTCCAAAATAAATACATACGAGGTTGCATTGTTCCCCTCTCAAACTAACAAAAAATTAGGGTTACATAATTTCGTATCTAATAATTTCATATCTAAAAAATTGGAAATGGAGGTGCGGGGAATCGAACCCCGTGCCTCTCGCATGCAAAGCGAGCGCTCTACCATATGAGCTACACCCCCACTGTTTCTCCAAAATAAATACATACGAGGTTGCATTGTTCCCCTCTCAAACTAACAAAAAATTAGGGTTACATAATTTCGTATCTAATAATTTCATATCTAAAAAATTGGAAATGGAGGTGCGGGGAATCGAACCCCGTGCCTCTCGCATGCAAAGCGAGCGCTCTACCATATGAGCTACACCCCCCCGGTTTCTCCAAAATAAATACATTGTATCAAAACTTCGGAAGGTTGCTTTGTTCGCCTCTTTAACCCATGAAAACACGTTTGTTAGAGAGATGTTGCTTTGTTCCTCTCTCTAATCAATGAAAACGCCGTTTTGGAGACGTTGTTTTGTTCCTTTCTCTAACCGATATGGGATCTCACAATCCACCCCCTTAGGGACTAGAGTCTTTACTAGCACACTCCTCCGATGTCTGTCTCTAATGTCATTTGTAACAACCTAGACTCACCGCTAGCATATATTTTCACTTTGGTCTATGACGTATCACATAAGCCTCACGGTTTTAAAACTTGTTTGTTAGAGAGAGGTTTCCATACATTTATAAGAAACGTTTTGTTCTCCTCTTCAGTGGGGTAGAGTGGTGCGAGACCGCTTTGGCCCATTATGTATCGTCGTCAACCTCTCGAGTGACATTTGTTTTCCCCTAATGTGCTTTCAAGGGTTGTTTTGGTATGTTAGCCCAAATATTTGGGAAATTTTGTTTGGGCCCATTAGAGTGGCACTAAAACCAAGCTCAGCCTTCATCCAAGTTCAAATTCAAATTCCATTTCCCTCTTCTTCTTCGCCACCGCTCCAATGGCTTCCTCCAATTCCTTCTTCACCACGCCGACCAAAACCCCTTCAGAAAAGTCCTCCAGAAAGACTCAAAACTCCACCCGGATGGACGCGTCCGAGTCCAGATCCCGATTTGAAGCCTACAATCGTCTTCAGGCGGCGGCTGTGGCGTTTGGCGAAAAGCTTCCGATTCCTGAGATCGTTGCCTTGGGTGGCCAATCCGACGGCAAGAGCTCTCTCTTAGAAGCCCTACTTGGATTCCGCTTCAATGTCCGCGAAGTCGAAATGGGGACACGCAGGCCTTTGATCCTCCAAATGGTCCATGATCCGACTGCTCTCGAGCCCCGTTGCCGATTTCAGGTCTCTTATCCTCATGTTTAGTTAGTATTCAGTAGCTCCTTTTTATACATTTGGGGCTTTTTTGTGTCTTTGAGGTGTTCAAATCTATTACCGGGGCCTTAGTTTTATTTTTCACGTCCTAGCAAATAATTCTAGCGGATTTCTATGATTTTGATGATGCTACTTGTTTGGTTATGGGAAATAGGACGAAGATTCTGAAGAATATGGAAATCCTGTTGTTTTAGCATCTGCAATTGCAGACATTATCAAGTCTCGAACTGAGGCGCTGTTGAAGAAGACCAAAACTGCAGTTTCTTCCATCCCTATTGTGATGAGAGCAGAGTATGCACATTGCCCCAACCTTACCATTATTGACACCCCTGGCTTTGTTCTTAAGGTTTGCTCTAGAGATCATCAAGAACGCCATCTTTGATTCCTTCAATTTTATATCCTTATTTTTGTTACTCCCAATGAGTTATGAGTTATTGTTCCTTTTGGCAGGCAAGGAAGGGAGAGCCAGAGAACACACCACAAGAAATTCTTTCAATGGTGAAGTCACTTGCAAGTCCTCCCCATCGTATCCTCTTGTTCCTTCAACAAAGTAGTGTAGAGTGGTGTTCTTCATTGTGGTTGGATTCAATTCGTGAAATTGATCCCGCATTCAGACGGACTATTGTTGTTGTCTCCAAATTTGATAATCGTCTTAAGGTATGAATTAACTGAACTTTGTGAAACCCATTATCTGTAAGCAATATTAGATGAATATTTGTATCAGAAAGCTATGTCAACTTATGTGATTGCATCAAAATTGCTATGACCATGAAATTTAGAAACTGACTCATTGACTTAAATATATGGGTCAAAGTTTTGATCTTTTCTTTGATGTTCAGGAATTCGGTGACCGATGGGAAGTGGATAAGTATTTGAGTGCCAGTGGTTACCTTGGAGATAACACTCATCCATTTTTTGTGGCCCTGCCAAAGGACAGAAATACTGTTTCTAATGATGAATTTCGGCGACAAATATCTCAAGTGGATTCTGAAGTTCTTCGTCATCTACGTGATGGTGTCAAGGGAGGGTTCGATGAAGAGAAATTTAGATCTCACATTGGTTTTGGCTGCCTGAGGGAATATCTAGAATCCGAGCTTCAGAAGAGATACAAGGAAGCTGCTCCAGCAACTTTGGCTTTGCTAGAGCAACGTTGTGGTGAAGTTGCATCTGAACTATGTAGAATGGAGTCTAAAATACAAGCTACTTCAGATATTGCACATCTTAGGAAATATGCTATGCTGTATACAGCTTCTATCAGCAATCATGTGGTGAGTAGTTCCTTTACGTCAACATTTTTTAATGTAGGATCTAGTTAATATTTAATTTTTGAAATCTTTTCTCTTGATTTTGGACCTGGAACAACAACATTTTGAAGCTTCAAATTTGTGAGTAATATATAACTGCTTCCCCATTTCATCATGCATCTGAGCCGATGCATTCTAATTTGATCTTTAAGTGCTTAGATCTTTTAGGGTGCCATGGAGTTCTTTGCAATTTTGATTGCCCAAGTTATTACATTTTATTTGAAGTTTCTATATCAAATATTTCCCCCCCTTTCTTTCATGTCTTTCTCTGATTAACTTACTTCATCTTCTAATTTAATATAACAATGTCTTCTATTCCTCTATGGTACAGAGCGCATTGATTGAAGGTGCGGCAGATCCTGCACCAGAGCAATGGGGGAAAACTACTATGGAGGAACAGTCGGGAAGTGGCATTGGAAGTTGGCCTGGTGTTACATCAGAGGTCAAGCCTGCCAACTCCAGCCTTCGGTTGTATGGTGGGGCTGCTTTTGAACGAGTAATGTTTGAGTTTCGATGTGCTGCTTATTCAATTGAGTGTCCTTCAGTTTCAAGGGAGAAGGCAAGAATCATTCATTCCTCGAATCTGATTAATTTTTTAATTTTAACTATTGCTGAAGCTCCTTTGCTTTTTGGAAACAGGTAGCAAACATATTACTCGCTCATACTGGCAAACGTGGAGGCAGGGGATTAACAGAAGCAGCTGCAGAGATTGCCCGTGCTGCTGCACGATCATGGCTTGCTCCTCTTCTAGATACTGCTTGTGATCGTCTTGCTTTTGTACTGGAAAATCTTTTTGATCTTGCACTGGAAAGAAATCGTGCCTATGAATCACAAAGTAAATAAGCTTTCCCCTGTTTTCTTATACTTTTCTTGGGTTTTGTTCTCTTTGTTTTCTACTATACTGAGCTTCATCTTTTACTAACCTATATTGTGGATGAGTGAAAAACTCAGTAGTTATTCAGGGACCTGACCTTTCTTTTCTAATTGTTAGGTGACAAAAGGTTGCATTCTAATTCATTTATGTTTAGTGGCGTCTGAAACTTTTTTTTTTTTTTTTTTTTTTTTTTTTTTTTTTTTTTNTTTTTTTTTTGTTTTCAGATGGGAAGAAGCACTGTAGCATGGACGGGTATGTTGGTTTTCACGCTGCTTTAAGGCATGCTTACAATCGTTTTCTGAAGGATCTTGCTAAACAATGCAAGCAACTGCTTCGTCACCACCTCGACTCTGTTACAAGCCCATATTCACTTGTTTGCTACGAGAATGATTTTGAAGGAGGCTCTCTCTCAAATGCATCATCTTTTCAGAAAATTAATCGGGCTTCTGCTGGTTTGTTTTCCTTTGAATTATCTGAATGTGGGACAGATTCTCATGACGAAACAATAAAGGATCAGGAAAACAGACCTCCAGAAAAAAACGTACAGCAGATAACACCAGGAAAAGGTAAAGAATCTAGAGAAGCCCTTCGAGAATGCCAAATGACTGTTCCTGAAACTCCTTCACCAGAGCAACCTAGTGATGTTGGGTACGCAGTAAAGAAGGAATTTGTGAATGGGATGGATATTGGAGTTCGAAAAAGGGTTTCAAGAGTGACCAGAAATTCTAGTCGGATCGGTGGTCAAGATGGCGGCGGAACTTTGTTTGGTAATGATGATGGCAGTTCCAGATGTAGCTCAGCTTACACAGAAATTTGCTCATCGGCAGCGCAACATTTTGCTAGGATTCGTGAAGTTCTCATTGAGCGAAGTGTGATGTCTACACTGAATTCTGGATTCTTAACACCTTGGTAAGTTGACTTATTTTACCCAAATTTATTTAGAGTTGTTAGATGTTTATATGTTTCCAGCAGCAAATAGAAAAATTTTATGGTTGGTGGGCTAAAGATAAATTGTTTAATTATCGTTGTTCTTTATATGTGGCTATTTGTGCAGTCGAGAAAAACTTGTAGTGGCACTTTGTTTGGAATTATTTGCCGTGAATGACGAGAAGTTCACAGACATGTTCGTAGCTCCAGGTGCTATTGAGGTACTTCAGAATGAGAGACAGTCTCTCCAAAAGCGCCAAAAGATACTACAAACATGTTTGAATGAGTTCAAAACTGTAGCTCAATCACTTTGTTGATACTTCAATGAACTTGGAGGAATATCAAACAATCCAAGCGTATTCTCTTCTCGAGGTACTTCAGAAAAACACTCTCTACAGAAGGCTTCAAATATTACAAGCATTTTTTTTAATGAATTTTAAAGTGCAGCTCAATCACTCTGTTGGCTCACCTAACCTGCATCAAGGTATGAACTCCCTGATTTCACTTATGAAAGCATCAAAGGTTTCTGGTCATTGAATTCCATGTAATGCAAGTGTATTTTCTACCTGATTAGGCTCCTGTAATTCTTTATTTACGTGATGTGTAAATTAGAAGCTACTACTTTCTTATTGAGATCATTGAATGGTTGCAACTACTCAAGTTGTTGATTGTACTAGGAGTCTATGAGTGCAAATAGGATAGATGTTCCTACCAATGATTAAAAACAAACATAAAGTTGAGTTACTTAGCATCTGTTTTTCTCATCTTGGTTTTCTAACATTTCTCTAACTGTAAGATCCTACATTGGTTGGAGAGGAGAACGTAACATTCTTTATAAGAGTGTGGAAACCTTTCTTTAGCAAACACGTTTTAAAAACCTCGAGGAAAGTACAAAAAGGAAAGCACAGAGAGGACAATATCTGCTAGTAGTGAGTTTGGGCTGTTACACTAACTGTAGGACCATGGTATTTCTTCATTGCAACACCACATAGGAACGCACTAGTAGGATTGTTTTTTCAGTTCAACACGTAGGAATCGAGATTTGAATTTTTTGCCCGTTTAGTCATGGTGATTATTCTTAATCCCAACAAGAACTGGTTGATAGTTGAAGTGATTAAAGCACTACCCAGAGAATCAAACGGCAGAAACCTTGGTCATACATGTGATTGCTTAAAGTTTAACGTTGAAGGTTGAAGGTTGAAGGTTGAAGGTTGAAGGTTGAAGGATGGAGTTCTTTAATTGTTGCATTGGAGACATCGAAGGCCATGGAAAAATTTTGGTCATTAAATTCTTAGTAAAGCTTGTGGTGAGGAGGGCTCTGGTCTAGTTGTTTGGTTGCCTTTGTAAATGCAGATGCTACAAGTTGCAAGTTTGATCTCTCAATTATCAAGGTTGAATTTCCTCCTCTATTAAATTTATTTATTAATTCATATTATTAACCATTTATATTTTCCCCACTTATATATGTATAATTTTAAAATATTACATTATATTATAGGTATTTTAAGTAAAAAATAAATTGAATTTATAACATAAAATATAATTTAACATTTTAAAATTCTAAATTAGAAATTTGGAATATTATTTTCTTAATTTCTGGTGTGATGAAAATAATTTTCAAAATCACATGTTATATGTATGTCTTGGAATGAATAAATGAATAACTACAAGGCGACTAGTCTTTCATTAAATATTTAACAAAAGTCAAATATATATATATATATATATAAAGTGAGTTGATTGGTTTTAAATTAAAGGATGGTTTGAAAACTTCAAAATATTTAAGAAAATACATTAAATTGCATCATCTGTTTTTATTTGACATATGAGAAGTTAATTTTGTGGCATTCGAGTAAACGAATTACTCATGAATGATTTAAGACCACATTCGAATGATTGTGATTTTAAGAATAAGATGACTAAAAAAGACTTCAACACATTGAAAGCCTCCCTATACTCCCTATACCAACAAGGTGCACCTACTTTTTTTGGTGACTCAATCACAAGAATTTCATGGTGAAACATGTCATGTTTTGTTTGAAAGGTGATCGTTTGAAAATTTTCTTAGGATGCATGTAAGTGAAGACAAAACATACTGAAATGACTCGTATCAAACTTGTGGTACCTTCCTCCATATTTTTAACCGTGTCCAATGCTATGCTCTACAAATATGATAATAAAAAAGAATAACATTTCTAGAAGCTAAAAAAAAAAAAGAAAAAAAAAAAAAAAAAATTGGTCTCCAATATATCCAAGTGGTAGCCACTTCCACCAAATTTTTACTTAAACAAACTCATTCAAAGTTTGAATAAATTAAAAGGCTATAAAAGTAAAAATTCATATTATTAATTGAAATAAATCAATATTCAAACAAATTAATAATAATAAATAAACATAATTTAAAATTATAAATCAATCTTCGTATGCATCTATAATGTTAATTTATAAATTTTTATTTAATAATTTTGATATATATTACGATAATTATTGACCAGCACTAATATAAACAATTAATTAATTAATGATGAATTTGGATGTTATATATGAATTTATAATAATTAAGTTCATATTATATTATTACTAATTAAGATATATATATATATATATATATATTTAAAAACAAAAGTGGGGCCGGCGGACCCCACAAATTTTTTTTTTAAGAATATTATGAAAAGTGAGACTTTGCCTTGTAATTTGTCTTTTCTAATTTCTGCATTAAATTAAGTCTTAACATTTTCTGACACAATATTTTTAATATATTTTTTATTTTTATTAAAAAAAAGTCAAGCCGGCCAACCTTTTATTAAATTTGTTTTTCATAATTCAATTTTTTATTCACTATTCTAATTTTAATTTTTTCTTACTTTCAAAAATAATATTAAAAATAGCGTCTACTGATTCTTAAACTTATTATAATAATAGGTATTTAATGAATACAAAATAATGTTAAATATATCAAAAATTTATTAAATAAAATATTGATTGTTCGAAAAATTATTAGATACTTTTTAGCAGGGTGTATACTAAACTTAAAAAATAAAAAAACTCGACCTACCTAATTCGAATCATAAAGGTTAGGCTGGGTTGTGAAACATTTTCGGGTTATTCGGGTCACCAACCTAACCCAACTCATGTACACCTACACGAAAAAATTTCTCCCAACCTAAATCGTGTACACCGAAAAAATTTGATGTGAAGTGGATAGAAGGAAAATTCAAGATGATTACGAGTTGTGCCCTACAAAAAGGGCATTGAAAAGATTTTTTTATTTTTTTTTATTTTTTTTTAGGTTGCTTATTTTCTCGTCCATCACCCATTTAAAACCGCACTCGATTACTTCATTTTTGCCTCCTTACTCATCAATTTTCAACTCGAGCGATAATTATGTTCAGATTGATAAGTTTAATTCTTTTAAAAATAATAAAATGAGCGCCTTAAATTATTAAGTTTTTTCAAATCATGTTTATTATAATTTTAAAAAATATTTTTTGAATTTTTCAAAATTTTCAAATTAACCATCAATTTAGAATAATGTTTTAAACTACTTTATTACTAAATAAGTTTTTTTTTTTTTTTAAATCAATTTTTGTTTTTGTTGTAATATTCCATCCACAATACTATCTCCTTTCAACCCTTTGAGCGAAATGCAGCAAAAGGAAAGAAAATTTATGGACCGACCCCACCGTTTCCATCTCGTAGGAACTACGAGATTACCCCAAGGACGCTTTCGGTATCCAGGGGTCGTGGACTGACCATAGAACCTTGTTCAATCTATCTGATTGGACAGTAAGGATTGGAGAAGAACAACGAAAAATGTAATATTCGTATGAAAAAAATAATATTTTTTTGAGCCCGAAAGAACCTAAACCTTACTTTTATTGGAGTCACTTTTTATGTATTTATTTATGTGATTTTGAGTAATTAAATATCATGTCAAATATTGTAGGGTTTAATTTAAGTGTATGTGGACCTTCGATGGTGGTTTTAGATTATGTGAATCAAATCATATAGATATTTAAAGTTAACAAATCTATCATTTAACGAGGTAGATTGTGTTATTATTTTAGGGTCCGTTCTACCTTTTCACATTCATAATCATCCTATTTTTGAATCGAACTTGTTGTTGAGGACAAACATCACGAGCTATCATCAAATCTTAGATATCGATCTACCACTAACGTTGGAAAAAATTGAGGGTTCAACTAAAACTATAATAGTGCTAACTAAAGCAATTTCGACAATCAAATTAGATATCACATGAGGAAAGCAAATAAATAATTTGAAAGTGATATGATCTCGTATAGTTATATTAGTGGAGTTTAAAGACGGATTTGCTATCAGTTGATATGATAAGACCTCTCTACCATGTCATAGGCTATGAGACAAGAAATATTGTTTCGTGATGTGTGCATAATCTTATAGTAAGGCTAATGATTATGGGTGTTTATATGACGTGATAACCTAAATAACCTAGAATATCTAATCACGACTATAAAGTATGAGTTCGATTTTTTTTTTCTTTTGTTGAATTTTTAGAAAATTGAAAATTCAATTTGGTTCCCATGTTCGAACTTTTTTTATCATATCCCGACCAACATGCAAAGGATATGGAATCTTGATTTGTCACCTGATGGGTTTGATATTCTCTTGCGACATAGTTACGTTACTTACTCATCGCTTTTAAGTGTGAAGACTATCTATCTCCACAGACCAACCCGAGTCTTTCCAGCATGCTTTTTTCTCACTCACATGCATCCTATCAAAATTTTCAGAAGATCGCCCAATATAGAACTGCTCTAAGCAAAACATGCTTTACTGTAGATTTCCCACTGAAAAAAAAAGATGCATCTTATTAGTATAGGTAGTAACTTTCATTTCCTTGAAGTCTTTCTTAATTCTCTTATCATCACGATCGCTTTCATTTTGATGTCTTGGTTCATTAATGTACCCTTCATTTACTCGGGTTTCACACTAACGATCCAACCCAACCCAACCAAAACTTAGTTGAGTTAAGTTGTGAACTATGTTCGTGTCGTTAAGAGAATGATTTTGATATACAGATGGGAGGAATATGATTTGACAATACTAAATTTTTGAGAATCTAATGGGTATTTCAACTTATTAATGCAAACATTTATTTTTGGAATAAGAACATATTCATATTCAATACATAGTGGAGACAATTTTTTTTTAAAATAAATAAATAAATAATAACTTTAACCATTTAATATCGAAAATAAATATGAATTTCATTTAGTTAATGATTAATTCATAACTTAGGTTATACAATACCATTCTTATAATTATAATTATATATAAAGTCGCAGAGTGTTAGGTTAAAAATGTTGTGAAACGTGTTAGCTTTGCTTCTAAGGACACTTCTCTTTCACTTCCTCAATTTTTCCCTCAAAATCTCCGAAGTTTGACGGTTTTTAATTAAAATATTTTTTAAAAAATAAAATTATTTATTATTTTTGCAGCCTTGAAAATGAATTAGAAAATTGGTTATTATTGTTTTAGGAGAGACGAAAACTTGGAATTTAAGAATATATTTTATTTTTGTGGCAATATTAAATTGACGCGTGAAAGACACGGCGTTGAAATGTTTGAAGCGCCCCAACGCCATTGGGCAGACACTAAGACAACCAAGTCCTTACGGTCAGGTCAGGTCAGGGGCTCTCAAGTCAAACCCTACTTTTTCTTTTTTTTCTATTTATTTTATTTATTTCCAAATTAAAAAATAAAAATAAAAATAAATAAAAAAACCCCAAAGCAATGGCATCCTCTTGTTGTAGTACCCTGAGTTGTTGGGCATTTTCTCACCAGCCAATCACACCACAAACCCTCCCTTTTTCTTTTTATTACTTTTTTTTTTTTTAAATATTATATTCTCTTTAATATTTTTTATTCTAAATAAATAGTCCCGCAAAAAGATATTTCTGTAAGTTGTCTTTAGTTCAACGATTAAATCATTTACAGGTTTCGTCCCACGGTTATTGTACTAAAAATTACTTGAATTACATTAATACCCACGAAATTACCTTTTAAGGATTGTTTGTGGGTTGGTACGACTGTGTCATTTTTTAGACCAAACTGAACCCAACCATAAATCTTCTGGATTTAGTTGATTTGGGTTGTTCCAATTTTTTTTTTTTTTTTAATAAAAAGTAAAATTTTAGATGGTAAATTATCTATTTATTTATTTATTTTTCAAATATTTAATTAAAATTTACCACTCAATTTCAATACACACGAACCAACTCAATTAATAAAAGTTTGGTTCGTTTAAACCCAACTCGATAAATAAGTTCATACCCGATATAAAATGTACAAATTGGATTGCGTTGATGAGATTTTTTAGGTCATTGGGTGTTTTTTAACACTCGTACTGAGAAGTCAACGAGTAGTTTTGTATTAATCGGGGCTAAAAGAAAATAATATAATTATCCGTAGATAATGTTATTAGTATTTTGGCATTAAATACATTATTGGATTTAAATATGAAAAAAAAAAAGGAAGAAAACTTGAAAGAATAATTAAGTGAAGACTTAGAAAAAGAGAAGAAAATTATAAAAGTGGGAAAAGAAAAGGAAGAAAGTGGCAGAAGACAACAAAAACATTTCATACTCAAACCATTTTCTTCCCTCTCCTCCATCAAAACCCTTCCCCCTCTTTCTCTCTCTACAACCAGACGAAGAACAGGAGGAAGAAGCTTCAGAAACCCCTTCAATGGAGATCACTTCATCTTCAACCTCCACCACTAGATCATCCCATGAAACAGACAAAAACCCTTCTCCCAATACTTCCCCTAACCTCCTCCCCAGATCTGATTCCACCCCTTACCCCACCACTTTCGTTCAAGCCGATACCTCCAATTTCAAGCACGTCGTTCAAATGCTCACCGGCTCGTCGGAATCTCCCAGGCCGCCGCACCCACCGCCCTCTTCCAAGCAGCCCTCTTCCATTCCTTCTCAAGACCCCTTTCAATCTTCCAAGAACTTCGCTATTCCTCCGATTAAAACTGCGCCCAAGAAACAGCAGAGTTTCAAGCTGTATGAGCGGCGGAATCACCTCAAGAATAGTTTGATGATCAATACTCTAATCCCTAATTTCCCCGGTGCTGCTGGGTTTTCGCCTCGTAATACTGAGATTCTCTCTCCGAGTATTCTCGATTTTCCTTCTCTGGCGCTCAGTCCTGTTACGCCGTTGAATGATGACCCGTTGTTTGATAAGTCGTCGTCGTCACCTTCGCTTGGAAGCTCGTCGGAGGAAGAGAAGGCGATTGCCGAGAAGGGGTTTTACTTGCATCCGTCGCCGATGAACACACCGAGAGTGGCGGAACGGCCGCAACTTCTGTCTCTATTCCCCGAAACGTCGCCTAGAGTGTCGGAATCGTCGTCTTCTTCGTGACGAAAACAAGGGTTTGATCTGTTTTTGCTCTGTTTTGCTCTGTTTTACTCTGTTTTGTTTGTAGAGATTCGTAACTTTTGATTGATTCTTAGAAAAGAAGAAGAGAATCATTGATCAATCGAGTGGGGATTTGGGGTTTGATGAAATGATTCTCTGAGATTAACGCAGAGATTAAGAGAAATCCATTGGTAATGAATGATAAAAGGCCTCTATGAACTCTTTGAGCTGAACTGAACTGAACTGAACTGAACTTCGATTTTGGGTTTGGTTTGAATTGTGGTGTTCTTTCTTGTGAACCATTTTCTTTCATTTTCCTTTCCATTTTCCGGGAAAGTTAGTGAGAAAATGTTAGTTTTTTGTGAATTGGTTGAGAAAGAAAGCAAAAGATATAATAATAATAATTTAAGTGAAGACTTCGCATTAAACAAAGGGTGGAGATCCACAAGGAAGAAGGTTGGAAGTTCCACTAAGTGTATTGATGGATACAATTGGGGCTGTAAATACCGTTGCTTTCTTACTCTCTTTTGTCTTTTTCTGTCTTCAAACATAAAAGTTGTCTTTTTTTTTTTTTTTTTTTTTANATTATATGGTTTATAACATTTAATTAAGATTTGTAACTCAATTTTAATATTAAAGAGTTTGGATGAGAATACTATATGCTTATATAAATGTACTATAAGTAAAAGAAATGTGTATTATTTTTTTAAATTAACAATAAATTCAGATTGGTTCGATTCAATTTAATCCAATCTCGTTAATTCACGAGCAATTGAACCCGTAATTTTTTTTTTATTTGAACGAAATCTAATTCAAATAAAGATAGAAAATTTTAAAAATTAAATAGAAATTGAATTTTTTTTTGTTTCAAAAGTGGTCCTCAAAAATTAGTTTGGAGTGTGATTGGCGCTAAAATTCATGATCTACCTTTCCCCTTCACTTATTTTCTATCTCATATATATATATATATATATATATATTAATTTAAATATAGTTTAATTGATTAAAAAATGACGACGGCAATGATTTAACATTACTTGTCCAAAAGTCCGAACAACCTAAAATTTTTTCAACCCAATTTTAAAGAATCGAAGACTTTTCTTGACTCCAAACTAATTGGATAAATCTATCTCAAGAAAGAACGTTACGACAAAAAGAAAGTATTAAGGTATTTCATGATTGAAGTACTTGAAAAGACAACTTTCTAATTGCCAAACATAAGAACCAAATCTATAATTCTCATGAGGAAAGCTCAATTCAAGCTTAAGAGTTGTCGATCTAGTCGAACGAACATAAAAATGAACATTTTTTTTTTCTTTTACTGTTGTGTCGTAATCTGTATATCAATTATACAAGAATAACAAGGTCGATGAGTAATGATGAACTAATCAATTATCAATAATTAGGATTAGCTTGGTTGGTTAAGCTTCCTTTTATAGAACTCTTTCATTTGAGAAAACTATAGTATAGAGTTCAACACATCAGGCATGACTTCTAAGCTCGAACTTGTTTTCTTTTAAGGTAATTGTACAATTCATATACCAAACTAGAGATTTCATTGCATATATAGCTTGTTTTCTTCGATTTCGTGTAACATAATTCAACCTTCATTTGTATGAACGAGACATAATGAAGAAAATAGAAGGTAGAACTCAACTTTCCTATCGATTTGGTATCGAAACTAATACCGAACACAAGGGTGATGCATGTCACTATACATAGTCATCCAAGATTATATCAATGCCATCAGTTGGCAGATATCATAGCAGTCAATAGGAATTTGCATTTGATACTCAAAGATGATGAGTTTTATTAATATGTGAATAATAAGCTTCTATTCTCAACAATTATTGGACATTCTAATAGGGAAAAAGGGACACACATACCAACATCTTCAGATTTGTGAAAAGGATTGAATGGTCTTGAACTCATGATGGTCTGGAAGAGGAGCATTCCCAGGTCGAATGGATATGTTCACATCAATTCCTGAAAAATGGGATTTCAATCATATAACAAATCCTAATTTGATTTTTGATGTAGTTAGTAGGCAACAAAGACACGAATAATCTCCATGGATGAAGCCTTGAGGTGGGGATTCTTCGTCTTTGCTCGGTTCCTTTCGTTACTACTAGATTGACTAAGATTGGATTAACACACTCACTGATGCCCCTTTCATGTTCACATGTCCGGTTTGGCCCATACGTATCGCCGTCAACCTCATTGGTTTTTAAAACGCGTTTTTTAGGGAGAGGTTTCCACATCCTTGTAAGGAATGTTTTGTCCCTCTCTCCAACCGATGTGGGATCTCACAATCTACCCCCTTGTCGGCACAATGTCCTTGTCGGCACAATGTCCTTGTCGGCACATCGCTCGAAACCTAGTTCTGATACCATTTGTAACAGCCCAAGCCTACCACTAATAGATATTGTCCACTTTAGCCCCGTTATGTATCGTCGTCAGCCTCATGGTTTTATAAAACGCATTTTTTAAGGAGAGGTTTCCACATCTTTATAAGAAATGTTTCGTTCTCCTCTCCAACCGAGGTGAGATTTCACAATCCACCCTCTTGAGAGCCCAACACCCTCACTAGCACACTGCTCGAAACCTAGCTCTGATACCATTTGTAACCGCCCAAGTCCACTGTTAACAGATATTGTCCACTTTAGCCCGTTACGTATCGTCGTCAGCCTCATGGTTTTTTAAAACTAGGGAGAGGTTTCCACACTCTTATAAGGAATGTTTCGTTTCTCTCTCCAACCGATGTGAGATCTCACAATCCACCCCCCTAAGAGTACACCATAAATGAAAAAGGGTCGAGAAGATGCAAAATACCTGCTGCTTTTGCAGCTACAGCTTCCTGAAAAACATCAGTGACAAACAAGATTTCTGATGGCTTATCGACGCCAACAGACTCTCTGATCTCGACATAACTGCGCGTTTCTCTTTTGTTTCTGAGAGTATAGAATGAGTAGCTTGTATAAATAGTGTCTATTCTAGTGAAGGAAAATTATCAAAAGTAAATTAGATCTTACCCCACTGCGGTATCAAAATATCCACACAAATATTTTCTCAGATCCCCATATTTTGTATTTCCAAATAGAAGCCTCTGTGCCAATCTACTGCCGCTCGAGTATATGTATACCTACAAAAATTAATCATTACTTCACTATTAGAAAACGAATCGTCCCTGGTTAACAATCATGTCGGAAACAAACGGCGGAACTTGAACTCTAAACACCGCTCGAGTTAAGAGAGACAACTTTGAATGCATTTTTGCTGCTTTTGTTATTTCTGCATGTTACAAAATGTTCATACAACGGCTCAAGCCCACCGCTAGCAGATGTTGTCCTCTTTGGGCTTCCCCCTTCAAGCTTCCTCTCAAGGTTTTTAAAACGCGTTTGCTAGGGAGAGCTTTCCACACCCTTATAAAGAATGTTTTGTTCCTCTCTCCAACCGACGTGGGATCTCACAATCCACCCCCCTCCGGGGCCCAGCGTCCTTACTAACACACTGCCTGGTGTCTGGCTCTGATACCATTTGTAACGGCCCAAGCCCACCGCTAGCAGATATTATCCTCTTTGGGCTTTTCCCCTTCCGGCTTCCTCTCAAGGTTTTTAAAACGCGTTTGCTAGGGAGAGGTTTCCACACCGTTATAGAATGTTTTGTTCCCCTCTCTAACCGATGTGGGATCTCACAATCCACCCCCTTTAGGGGCCCAGCGTCCTCGCTGGCACACCATCCGGTGTCTGGGTCTGATAACATTCGTAACGACCAAGCCCACCACTAGCAGATATTGTCCTCTTTGGACTTTCCTCCTTGGGTATCCCCTCAAGGTTTTTAAAATTTATCATGGTGTTTGGTCACATGTGTAAAAAGTACTTCAAAAAGTTCTAAAATCAAAGAACTTTAACGTGTTTTTAAAACGCGTTGCTGCAGCTATTTGGACAGAAAAAAACCATTAAAAGAAGACATGATGGACCAGAGTGGTTATATGTGGAAGAGGGAAAAGTATGTTATATACAACCTTTATGCCCGACGCGTGCCACCTTTCCAGAGCTCGTGGTACATCGTCAAAAATGTCTCCTTTCAATTCATTGTTCTCGAATCCAGTTAACCATATATGACCCTGACAAAAATGGGGGTTAGTTCTTGTAACACAACAGTTAGTTGTTTTCTTCATTAAACATTTCTACTTACTTGCAACTGCTTTAGAGCAGGAATCTTCCTGTCAGCTTTTATCATGGCTTCAACGTTTGCAACTAGAGCTGCAATAACGTCCTCTTTTGCAGAATCATCGAGTGGAATAGGCACGGCACCAGCAACACCTTTTTCCAGATCATCTTGCACCTGCAATTGTATTTTCAAGTTACTAGCACCAACAAATGTTCTGTGATCAACTTGAACTCCCGAACAGAACTATCTTACCTGAGATCGTAACAACGCAATATCTTCCTTAGTCTCTGCAGTGTCGAATGTTAGAGATAAATGCTTGCGGACATTGTTGCGAGCATATGGAAAGAGAACATCGGTCACAAATGATATTGGAGTAGTAGTTCCTTCTATGTCAAGAACAATGCAACGCTGCAGAATATATATCGAAAAATGAGGTACGTACATACATGTAGGTAATTAAAGAACAATTTAATTTAACACAGACAAACAGAGAGATTGTACTAAAATCAAATTGTCCAAGTGTATAAATTATATCAGAGCTTCAACCTTTGAAGATGCTCCATTGTTGCTACCAGCTACTACGACTTCCTTGACGTTCCGAATGGGACCATGATCTGGAGTAGACCAGTCTAGGCCCAATTGATAAAGCTTGATGGCCGCATCAAAGAGATAGTGGTAACATTCAGCCTGAAACAATGAGTGGACAATTCAGAAAGAGCATTTCAACAGTGTGAATATTGAATAAAACATCTGCCGTACTTTATCCATCACTGTTCAAAGTAAAGCTAAAGCAATATAAACACAAGTGTCTCAACACCAAGCCAAAAAATAGAATAAATAAGTAGACACTACTTCTACAAGAAATTATATCCATAGATAAAAGTGAATCTTGTACGATACAGCGATCCATTGATTCGGCCCTATATTACTGTGTATAACGAACCTGAGTTTTTGCATGGATCCATGAATCGCCCCATACATAAATGCCATGGTTTCGAACAAGTACAGCAGTTGTTTTTGGGTAGGCTTCGATCTGTAGAAAGCGAAGGAAATGAAAATTTTAGAACAGAATAAACACTTGTCAGAGTATGCATGGTCTTTTACTGATCAACAATCAAAGGTTGTTCCATTAATCAGTAACAATGAGTTTCCATCATTTTCATTGAATGGTACGGTAATTAGCATACGGAAATAGTGTTCATAATTACTTGAAATGCACGATGATCAGTGTGAGATCCCACATCGGTTGGGGAGGAGAACGAAGCATTTTTTATAAGGGTGTGGAAACCTCTTCCTAGCCAACAAATTTCAAAAACCTTAAAGGGAAGCCTGAAAGGGAAAGCCTAAAGAGGACAATATCTGCTAGCGGTGGGCTTTGGCTATTACAAATGGTATCGGAGTCAGGTTCCAGGCAATGTGCCAGCGAAGAGGCCGAGCCCTGAAGGGGGTGGACACGAGGTGGTGTGCCAGCAAGTACACTGGACCCCAAAGGGGGTGGATTGGAGGTCTCACATCGATTGGAGAAGGGAATGAGTGCCAACGAGGAAGCTGGGGCCCGAAGGGGGGGTGGATTGTGAGATCCCACATCGGTTAGAGAGGAGAACGAAACATTCTCTCCCTAGTGGTGGGCTTGGGCCGTTACAATCAATACAGTGAAATCACCCAACATATACATAGAGGAATTTTAGTCTAACATTTGTTAAGTGGAAATTGCATATATCCTTGGTCTTGTTTGTAACTCGTCTCGAAAGTACTGAAGATCAACAAGAAAAACCAGCAGATAAAATTCAAGTATCGCTCCTTACCGCTTTAGCTAGTGATTCTGTGAGCTCGTATTCATAAGCAGTATTTTCTATTATTGGGATCACGAGTTCATCGTAATAACCATGCCCTTTGATTCCTTTGATCATTTCCATATGAGTAATCTGCAGTAATCATAGCAGGGAACAGGATTCATAATCAAAAAGATATTCCTGCGTTGCCTTTAAAAGAAACGCGATAATTAACCTACACGACATAATTTCATACATACGTAGATTGTATACAAAAAATTAGCGTTAAAAATAGCAGGATTCACCCTTGTGAATAAATGCCATGAAGTGAAAACTCACTCTAAATTCCTTTGCTGATGGATTGATCATCGTTGCAAGGCATGATTCTATCCCGTGACTGTGAATAACAGCTCCAGCATCTCGCATCTGATATGCCTGGAACGGAAACAAAATAAACAAAAAATTGTCAGATATCAACTCCGAGCGCTCCACAATAACAAAATCCAAAAGTAGGAAGTGATCTTCACTGGGATAATATGATGATGAAACGAATAACAGAAGGATCGACTACTATTCTACATCTACTACATCAAATATCAGCATTTATAATCCTATGTCCCTTAGATCTTCATTAAAAACATATGATTCACAAATTTACAGAGGATTTTTATCAAAACGTGGCAAATCATATCATATCATTTTCTTGTGTTTGGAGGAAATGAACAAGAAATCACACATGAGCATGGTAGAAGAAGGATATGAAATCAAAACCTTCATGAAAAGAGGACCACAGTCCGAACATTTTGGAGGCTTGTGTGGGAATGGCTTAGCAATAGGAGAAGATAAGATAGAACCATCAGGTGATAGCACGTACATGTCCTCTGGTACCATTCTTTCCTTCTGGACGCCTGTTAATGCATGATAAATTGGCATGAGAACCATGCTAGATAGCAATAAAAATCATGTTTCAGAAAGGAATAGAGCTAGTAAATGAATACACAAGCAGCATTTAAGATTGAAATTGAAAGCAAAACCATATGGATACAACCCAGAAAAGCAAACAAAACTTCTCCATAGACCAAAGAACACTATAAATCAGACAAAGGGGAGAGGGCACGAAGAACAAACCAGAAGGAGACATAAGAACGAGCTGATTCTGCTTGGGAATAGCATCATCATGGACCTTGATGGTGATACTGCCACCAGTCCCAGAGACCCATCCAAGCCCATAAAAATGGCGGCACAGCTCTGAAAGTAGAGCCTTAGTTTCAAGGACCGCCTTGCTCTCCAAGTAATCAGGCGATATCGTAGCCCTCTTCTCTCCATTGACACCCACTTCCGATGCCGTCGCCATTGGCAGCTATTCGTATGTTAAAACGGAGAAGCTCTAAGAATTGGGTGATTCAGGCTGAAATGGAAAAAGGGTCCAAGAGGCCCTTATATATGAGAATCAGAAGACAATCAGAGCACTGCGCTTGAAGTTGAAGCAGCCATGGTCTTTAAAACCTAAACTCTTGAATTGGGCTTATTCGATATCGGGTAAGTTTCGGATTACCTTCCTTTCCTCCTCGATTTCGTTGTGATCTGTTCGAATTTGGCTATCTTGGTGTATTGAAATCAGGTCCGTGGGTTCGAAAAGTTGTTGTTTGGATGGCTCAATAGTCCGAAAAAGTTAACTGGGTCGGATTTTTCAATCGAATCATAGAATTTATGCTCTCAACTTTTTTCATTTCTCCTCATCAGTCAATCCATTCCCAAATATCCAGAAAACTTCAGTACTCTCTATTTAAACTTCAAAGCCATCCTTTTCTTTTGCAAGTACAAATGGGAAATTTAAAATTTTGAAATTCGTACCTATCAAAAATGTTTTAAGGGTAGATATCTCCGTTTAAATAGAAAACGAGATTGGGGATTGTCCTCATCCATACCCAAGAATGGAAAACCGACTATCATTTGATTTCAGTCCATTATACTTTGTATCTTTAGTAAGTTTAATATTTGTGAAATTTGGGACGTTAAAATAGTCAAACCACACGAGAATTGGAAAATGTTAGGTTGAATTGGACATTTTGGTTCAAAACCGAGTTGGAACGATTGTCATCAACCTTGCGACATATGATTCCACATGTGTTGCCTTTATTCAATTCGGTTCTTACAACTACAAGTCTCGATAGCTCCTACACTATTCTACAAACTTGTAGATCTCTTTATACGAGCATGATGAGATAAGAGTCGTGCGATCGTAAAGAATCGAGAAAGTTATCGGCTCTCAAAATTTCGAGAAAACTCAAAACCTACACCTCAGACCAACCACTCGATCTCTATCTACAAGCATTCTCAATACTAACTCCTACTCGAACTTAAATCTCATTAAGTATATGATAACTTATTTTTTGTGATGTCGTTATTGATTAACGTACCTCAAATATTAACTTAGATATTAATTAACTATAGTCATTTTACCCTTGTTTTCACATTAGCTAGTTGTTTATTATAGCGTATAACTCTACTTTCTCAAAATTTCTTTCTGAATTTTTTTTTCCTCCGTTTTTTAAACTGCTTTTCAAAACTGATGCTGGATACTTGAGCTACGTCGTTTGTGTCAATCAAGACGTAAGTTTTAGTTGGCTGACTTATTCGGAATGATAAAAATAAGTATCACACAATAACATTGTGAGTTTCGAAAGAGCGTGATTGTGATATTAGTCTAGGCTTTTTAAATAGGTTACATAATGGCTAGAACATCAAAGCCAATCATAATGGGAATGAAAAAGATACCAATCTAGTTTGATATAATAGCACCAACATCAACATGCAACATCGAAATGAGGCTGACTTCGTCGGTGTCGGTGTCGGTGTTGATGTTGGTGTTGGTGTCGTGGTGGAGGGAACTCAACTTTACAAAGATCGGAGCAATAACTAGGCCCTAAACTTTGCAATGAGCTTAAGCAGCTCTTGATGAAACAAACCAATTTCTTCTTTCATTATTATTATAAGGATTAGGTTTGGTTGGGTTTAAAAGGATTTCGAGTTTGGGTTAGGTTTGTTTTTCGGAACCTGATTCGATTCAGGTTCGATTTGGGTTTGAAATTTAAATTATTGGGTCAACCGAAGAACCTTAAAAAAATCCATGAGTCATCGTTTGCATCTACCCTTGCCCTAGGAGCGTCTGCACTTTGTAGACTATCTCTCTCTGCTCTTTAATCGTGAGTCCGAGACTTTGTCTCGCAGTCTCACGCAACTTTCATCTTCGACCTCGAGGGTAACTGGGCAAGTGAAATGAAATCTCATCTCTCACACTCACATTACAGCTTATTCTTCGTCATTCGTTGTTCAACTCTCTGTATGTGTCATCATTCGAGTTCTCAATTCTCATCTCACTCTCGTCTCGTCTTTGTGTGTCGTCGGACGTTGGGGTCGTTCACTTTTTTATTTCTCCATTGGACTCTCTTCTCAATTCCTATTTCTCCGCACAACCTTGTTTCTATGTTTCTCGTTGGACGTCGTCACTAACTGTTTCTCTACTCAGCACTCATTTCCACTTCCGTCAGATTTTTCCGCTCTGTATTTCTAGTCGGACTTCTTTGCTCGGAACTCCGTTATTTTACAATCCGAACCCAAGCCGAAAATAAAGAGTTGGGTTGGTCTAAAAAAATCTTTCAACCCAATCCAACTCAACCGAACCCAAACCATGTACACTCTTACATTGTATCCTTTACACTGAAAAATTTCAACAGTTCAACGATATTTTCTAACGTGTTATTAATATATATTTTTTTAATGACACTAACATGTTTCATAATGAGGTAGTTTTTATTCAAATATAATATTAATAATAAAATAATAAAATAGATTATATTAAAAAATAAACATTTATGTTGTTGCCTCCTTTTAAAACCCTAAAGCCCAAACCCAGCTTTTGTAACCCAGGCCCAAATATGATTTGGGCTTAGAGAGCCCACCTTAAGCCCAATCCACACCCCAAATAGTTCCATAAAAAAGTTTGGTATTACTATACAATATTCATTAATTTACCTTTATTTATATAGAAATGAGCAAAGTTACTTTTTGGTCCTTTAATTAATATTTAATTTAAAGTTTAATTGAATTGGAATAAAAAATAATCCAAAATCTAACCAATAAAAATCAATTAATACTTAGAAAAATTGGAACCATGAAAAAAGGATGCCCCATTTTTGGACTATTCGATGCGTCAAATTAAAAAAATATATTTTTAAATAAATAAAGATTAAATTGTAAAAAATTTATAATTTAGATGAAATTCTAACATTTAAAACTTTAACGAATAAATTATATGACGAAATTTACCATTTAATTTAAAAAAAAAATAAGTGGAAAAATTAAATTATAAACCTAGAAGTTTTAAAACTAATTAAAAAAAAAAAAAAAAGAGTCATTGAATACTAAATTAAAATTTTAAAAACTTATTCGAAAATGAAAAGTATTACATTGAGATTAAAAATAGGCACATAATTTATTACAATTGTTGTAACAGAAAAATAAGAACGAGCATATGATCTAGAGAGATGTGCATGAATAAAGTTGGTAGATAGTGTTTGTTTCTCGGGAAAGTGAAATGGAAAGTTGCAGAAGAAGAAAATGAATGGAGAGTTTACTCTTTCTTCTTGTCTTCCTTGGGTGGTTCCTTGTTGGGTTGTTCCTTGTTGGGTTGTTCCTTGTTGGGTTGTTCCTTGTTGGGTTGTTCTTGAGGCTTTGGCTTGCCTGGCTTGGGCTTCATGAAGCAGAAGCAAGAGCAGCATGGGCACTGGAACAAGAACTTCATTCCTAGATCTGATCAATTCTCTCTTCTTCTCTTCTTCTCTATTCAACCACTTCACTCCCTTCAACCTCTCTTATGTCAACTAAAAGATGAGACAGACTCCTATCCTTTTCTCTCTCTTCTTTTCTTTTCCCTTTCTTTTTATTTACGTTTTCGCCCTCATCTACCATCTTTTATTTCACTTTACCCTCCACTCATCGATGAGGCCTTTTCGAGAAACCCAAAGCAAACCCACGAGAGCTTATGCTCAAAGTAGACAATATCATACCATTGTGACGAGTCGTGTTCGTCTAACAAAATTCATTTGAGAAACTCGAATACAATTCACAACCCAACCTTCTATTTTCGGGTTAGGTTGAATTGACTTGTCGAAAATAACTAAAATCTTATAAACCTCAAATATCAAACATTCACAAGTCACAATACATCGTTAACATCCGTCACAAATGTCAAATATTCTTAATCTTTATATTAATCTTAAAAGTAGGGTTGGTTGGATTATAACTCTAGTTTCAAGTTGGGGGTGAAAACTAAAATAATTGAAAGTATAGACACTAGAATGCAAATATACATAGGCATTATTGGATTCCAATTCAATCCTTTTCAATGGAGGATTTGAGATAATGGCAACCAAGGTGTGGGACAAGTGAGACATGAGAGTGTGGGCCAAAAATGGAGTAATGGGATACAAAGTTAGGGTTTAGCATCATAGCGTTGTGCGATATTATCGTTAACGGAATGAAAGATTCGAACTTCTAACCTTTTGGTCAATAGTATACGTCAATTCTTGATGGGTTTCTTTGTTTTGTTACTAACGGTTTAAGCTCGAGACCAATACTACCAAATATTGTTCGCTTTAGTCCGTTACGTATCGTCGTTAGCCTCATAATTTTAATACGTGTTTATTAGGGAGAGGTTTTCATACCTTGATAAGGAATGCTTTGTTTCCTCTCTAACCGATATGGGGTCTCACAATTGGTTGGAGACGCGTTTTAAAACCGTGAGGCTAACAGTGATATGTAATAAGCTAAAGTAGACAATATCTATTAATCGTTGCCTCAGATTGTTACAGTTTAACTAGTTGAGACTCTTGGAACAAGTGGAGTAATCAGTTTTCAAACAAAGTTTAAGGGAATAATGCGCCAACGAACGTTCAACTAGCAATTTCACAATCGAACATAAGTGCTATGAGACGTTGTCATGAATTGATTCAAAGAATCATTTAAAAAGACGAGAGATGAGTAAATTCCAAAATAGATAGAAAAATGAATGTTTAAAATTTTGGGAAAATAAAAGAAAAAAAAAAAAAAAACCAAATGAAGGAACCCTAATTGTCCAATCAAACACAATGTTGGCATTTATAATATTGTTTGACAAATTGGCATCTTTATTTGTACCACTTTTTTGACAAACTTAAAGCTGCCCATGTGATTTCTTGTCCCCATTTCCCATTACCTTACTTTTTTTCTCTATAAAACGACACGTCTATTAAACAAGAGTTTTTATCTTCTCGAACAAAGTACGCTTCCCTTTAATCGAGATTAGACTCTTTTGGAGGCTTAGTCATTTTTTACTACATTCGAGGAGTCTTTTCTTTTGGAGTCCTTTGTTCGACATTTGAGGATTTACCAATCTATTGGCACGACTACGTTTAGGGCATGACTCTAATACCATATTAGACGAACACAACTCTCCATAATGGTATGATATTGTCCACTTTGAGCATAAGCTCTCATAGCTTTACTTTGGGCTTCCCCAAAATGCCTCATACGAATGGAAAGAGTATTCTTTGTTTATAAAACCATGATCATTCCCTAAATTAACAGATGTGAGACTTCTATCATCCAACAATAAGTAATATTGGATTTCACAATCCACCTTTTTGAGGTACAGCATCCTAGTCGGCACACAACTCGATGTCTGACTCTGATAATATTTGTAACCACCCAAGTCACCGCTAACAGATATTGGCTTTTTTGTACTTTCCCTTTTTTATATATATATTTTTTAGATTAAATTAATGTGAAAGTATTTTTGGATGGATAATTTTGAATTTTGGATATTTAATTTAATTTAAGAAAGTAAAAGCCACGTATTAGACACACGTGTAGGTGAAATGAGTGTACATTTTGGTGAGGCCGAACGTGTGGCAGAATAAAACGTCCACGTTGGTTAAAAATTGTGTTCATAAAAGCCCAATCCCTAAAGCGAAGAAAAGCCCACCGATTCATACCAATCCTACATGGGTCCAAAAATGGGGTCCTTCATCAGGTCCATTGCTTTGTCCATCTCAAACCCTCTGTTTCAACGCCGCCTTCCTTCTTCCTCCGCCGCCGCCACATCTTACCTTTCCCACATGAGAAGGGTGGGTAGTAATGTAGAATCGGCGGCGAAAGCGAGGGAGACGACGGGAGGAGGGGCAGAAAGTAGAGAAGAGAGGGCGTATGATGCGGCGACAGGGAAGGCGGAGAAGGTGAAGGAGACGGTGATTGCAGAGGCAAATGAGAATGTGATGGACACTAGTGAGTATAGAAGCATGGAGGAAATGGGGAGTCTCAAAACATGCTCGTTTTGATTCTTCATGTTCATTATGTTCTTAGATTTCTTGTTATGTGTTTGAATGTAGATTGGTGTTTGTACTTAAATATTGAATCCTTTGGTTATCAAATTTAGCATGCATAGCTTTGTTTTTGAAGGATTTCAAAACCCAGAAAGGGAGTGAAATTCATAGCTGAATCTATTTGGGTTCCCCCCATGCATGAAAGAAAAGCTCACAAGGAGCTTGGTTTAGTATACCTATTATATTTTGAGCTCTCATCAAAGAATTTGATGATTCAAACAATTGTCTTGTCTAGGCGGAATTTGATATCAAAATTTGAGAGAGTTTTGTGTGTCGTGACGTATTAATAGTGAGGTATTCACTTGTAACACTCTGATTATTAGTGATTAGTTGCTACCCGTGGATTTAGGGGAACTTCCTCTCTTTGAACAACGTAAATGTCTATTTGTGTAATTCTGTTCAAAGTGTAATCACACCACTCTATTGTTTCGTATCATTTTTACCATTCTTAACTCATAAACAAATGAAATTACTTTCTTCATTGGAGTGATAGACCTCATACCCAAGGTAGCCGGTAATAAACGCATTGAAACTTCTGAATTCTCAGTCGAGTTTCATTCTTGTAGATTATCATTTTCAAATATTAGAACTTAATATCATTCTAGGATCTTGAAGATAATCCAAGTCTAAATACCTACGATCTTACTTCGAGTTCTTGGTCGTTGCCTAGATCTACTATCCTCGTTCCAACGAGCAGCTCTAGAGATGAAGCGGATAATCTAAGATAAGAGTCGATTCCTACGAAAAAGTTAAAAAAAAATAAAGCATTTGCTTGTAAAAAAATCATCTTGGGACAGGCTTTATGATCACTCTAACTACACTTTTTTTTTTTTTTTTTTTTTTTTTTTNCCACATTGACATTTTGAGCCCCCAAAAAGGACCAATTAGCAATTTTGTAAAGAAAAAAAAATTGCATTTAATGCACTCAAGTTTTATAATTACTAAATTGAGTGCTGCCTTTTTCTCTGCCAACCACATAAGCAAGAATAATGTTATGATGAATAAAACACTAGAGGTACTTTCATAAAACTTTATACTAAATTAAAATGAGTATTTATTCACCCCTAACCACTTGATTTTAAATAAAGAGTATTAACCAAGCCAAATCAATTAAACTACTGTGTGTGTGAATTATAATGGGTAAATTACAAATTTAATCCTCGGTAAAAAAATCCTATGAAATTGAAACTCGGATTTAATAGGATCCTGATGTTACTAGAGATGTCCACATGTTCATAGGGCAAGGTTCTAATCTCCTATTTCAATCTACATTCTTGTGAAATTTTCTATTTATTTTCATGAATTTGCGAAAAATTTGTGAGGATCGAATTTCTACTAAAAAGTGTAAAGAATAATATTTCATAAACAAAAATATAACATAATGTTTTATGAACATAATTTTTAAGAGAGGACGCATTTTAAACCCTTGAAGTGAAGTCCGAAAGGAAAAGCTTAAAAAGGACAATATCTGCTAACGGTGAATCTGGGTCGTTGCAGGATGAGATAGGTTTCCATGGGTTAAATGAACATCTCGGAGTCTAAAAAATGTTAGGAAGTGTGATTATCTCGTGTAAATTATTGGAAGTGTGCATATGGAGGGTGGAACGTTTTAGATCCTTTTTGGGGAAAAAGAAATGAATGGTCCCTAAGGCATAGGGTGTGGTGATGATATTGATTAGGGTTGAAGCTTGGGGAAGGCATATGGGAGACAAACTTATATTTGAAACTCTTGCTTTGTCCCATTGTTTATGCAAGTAATGAAATTGAACCCAATTATTGTATGAAGTCTTTGAAGTGAGGGTTTCCAAGCCTCATTCATTGGGTTTGTAAAAGACCCAACACTCCAATATGCCATTACTTGAGTGCCCTTGGTCCACTTCTCCTCTCCTCTAACCCCTTAAACTAAAGCCCTCTCGCCCTTTAAGCTTGCTTTACTTTGGTGTTTATTAAAACAGGGAATTTTATTGGGAGTTGTGTACTTAGTGAAACAAACATGTGGGTCAAACATTAAAGCTATATTGGATTCTTTTTCTAATATGCTTTCATTCATAACATCATATCTAATCTAATTCTCCACTACCTATTCCTCCTCTTCTTTTTGGTACACTCTACTCGTAACCGTTTAGGTCCATTGCAAACATATATTGTTCGTGGGTTTGGGCTGTAACGACGATCTCACATTGATTGGAAATGGGGTTGAAGCTGTAACGACCCAGATCCACCACTAGCAAATATTATCCTCTTTAGGCTTTCCCTTTCGGGCTTTAAAACGCGTTTGCTAGGGGAAGGTTTCCACACCCTTATAAAGAGTGTTTTTTTTCTCCTCCCAACCAATGTGGGACATGACAGAAGCATTTTTTATAAGGGTGTGAAAACTACTCCTTGAAACTATGAGGCTAATGACGATACGTAACAGGCCAACCCTAAACCCTGAAATAGAAACTCGAGTATTCAAGTCTGTCACACGATTGTCCTGAACTTACCTCTCAAAATCTATTTTCTTAATGCTCGATAAACTCGATGTTGTAAACCGTCGTCAAAGATGGGAGAAAGATGATTGATTGGGAAGAGTTTGACCTAGTGATGACTCATCATCAAAACTTCTTATAGACATATATTAGACTTCTTGTCTCCCCTTCCCCACCACTCATCCTCATTGCTTCCTCTTTAAACGCTCACTTTGGCCACCACATCTCCATCATTCACATCACTATCTTCTCATTCAACGCTCTAGATCCTTCCACGTGTACCCTCTCCATCCTCCTCACCGCATCGGATCTCTACCCTTCCCAATATATATATATATATCACACAAATGTTGTGTGCAAACCAATTTCATGCAAACGAAATGAACTCATAGAAAGGAAAAATCAAAATTAATTCACAATTTTACCCTTACCGATGGAGTCTCGCAGGGAACAGAGCTCCTCCGGCGAGATCTTCTCGTTCCCGAGCACTCCGGTTCAGGATCAGGATCAGGATTCCGATTTCGAATTCGGATCCATTACTCCAGATTCTCCTTCCACTTTCAACAACTCGCCGGCGGATCATCTGTTCGTGAACGGTCGTCTTTTGCCTCACTCTTTTCCGCCGCAACCGATTGGTGTTTACGCTGTCGATCGGACGAGTAGCGTCGGGAGTAAGGACTCGATCATGTCGTCGCGGAGTAATAGCACTAATAGTAGGAGCAGTAGCAGTTGCGGTAGCAGTACTAGCGCGAGGACGAGTTCGAGCGAAAGTAATAATGTCGACAGATCCTCCAGATTCTCTTCGCATCAGAAGAAATCTCCGAAATCTTCTGTTTCCGCTCAAGTGTACGGATCGTCTCAGAGATGGCAGTTCATCGCGTCGGTTCCGGTTCCGACGACGCTGAGCCGGGAGAATTCGAGGAGGAAGAAGGCCGTGGAGAAAATTGGGGGAAAATCGGATTTGAGGCGGAACAAAAAGCGAACAGAGAAGACGACGGCGAGGAAGAAGAAAAAGAAGAAGAAGAAGAAGAAGAAGAATATGTGGTTCGGAAGGAAGGTTTTCCGGTGGATTATTCTGGTTTGTAAAGAATGCCATGCGATCGAACCATCGAGAAAGGATGAGATTGTGATGAGGAAGACGAAATTGACGAAACCGAAGAGTTATTGAATTATTGATATGAATGTATTTATTTAATTTCTTGAGGATTATGGCTGTTTTGCTCGCTGATTCATCCGGTTTTCATCTCTTGATTTCTGGAATTTTCTTTTCTTCATTGTTGTTCTTGGCGTTTGTTCAAATGATCTGATGATCTCTCCATCTCTCTGCTTTGGTAATGATGTTGATGATGAGTTTATGGAATGTGATTTCAAGGCTTAATGAATCGGTTTGGAATCAATTACGAAATCATTCCAAAATAATAATCTCATGTTTTTTAATGTTGTATTTCAGAGAGATCGATGAGTTTACAATCCAACAATACCAAAATTTCTTAGGAACACTATTTAATTTCTTGGTAATGATTGAACCCTCTCATCGTTTTAGAAAATGAAATTTTTTTTATGTTTTTCATCCTATCTGAAATTTTAATATTGAAAAAAAAATTAATATTTCACTTTATAAATTAAATATATTTTTGTTAAATTATATATTAAAAACAATAGTTATTTTCAGGTTGAATTATAATACTATTTTCAGGTTGGTCGAGTGTCATATTCATCCAACAGAAAAAATGTCAACTCACTCGTGAATGGATCCAAATTTATTGTTTTAAAAAAAATTCAACTTAACCTAAACCTACAAATTTTAACTCAACTCAATTCTTATGGTTTAGATTATGCAGTCGTGATTGATTGGATTCTAAGTCATTTAAACACTCGTAGGCTAAAAATTATTAACTAAGTTTCATGTTATTTTTCTATATCCATGAGCTTTCAAGCAAACATATTCACGCTCGAACTAATTTTATTAAATAATGATACGAAGATAATCAGTAAGTCAACCCCTTCAAATACTCAAGTCACTTGCTACATTTATTTCAGATTAAGGCAAGACATTCATGTACGACAGACGACGATATCGCAACTCGAGGTCATAACACATGCATAGGGTAGTCGCATTTATTTTCTTAATCTTAGGCTAGAATAGGATGTTTTTAATTTAAACGTTTATTTATTTTTTTGTTGTGTCGTTTTGATAAAAGTGTTTTCAAAACACGTAAGTCCATACCTATGTTTTAAGCGGAAGGTTATGTTTTATAAAAGTTTAAATGAAGTATTTTCGCATTCATGCTTATGATATGTATACAGTTGCGACCTTAAACTAAGTAGAAAATTTCGGGTTGTTATAGTTGGTATCAGAGCCAGACCCCGGATGATGTGTCACTCTTCTCGCTGTTCATCAAGGGGGTACACACAAGGCAGTGTGTTAGTAAGGACGCTGGGCCCCGAAGGGAGGTTGATTTGGTAGCAGTCCCACATTGATTGGAGAAAGGGACGCGGTCTCGAAGGGGGTGGATTGTGATGTCCCACATTAGTTGGAGAGGAGAACAAAACATCATTTATAATGATGTCGAAATCTTCCGGTAACAGACGCGTTTTAATGCACAAAAAATACAATATCTCCTAACGGTGGATCTAGGTCATTACAATCTATAACTTAACACTAAAAACATTTTTGCTCAAAAAAACAAACAAACAAACAAATTCCTTCAAAATCAAACTTGAAAGTCCATTAACATTGCAATCTCAAATTTTGGGGCATTAAATCTCTTTTTTTTAAAAAAAAATAATAAATAAATAAATAAGATATTTTTCATGAAGAACTTGAAGAAGAAGCTTCCATTAGAGAGGGCTACTGGTAGAATATAGGTTTAGGACCCATCAAAATTACTAATGTTGTCTGTTTTTTTTTTTTTTTTTTTTTTTTTTTTTTTTTTTNACAGCACACACAGCTAGAGAATAGCTTGGGCCTAAAAAAAAAAATACAACTTTTTATTTACTATTTACTGTCCAAAAACAAAACCCAATGATTCTATCGTGGAGGGTGAAATAATCTTTCACATTTTAAAAAAAATTATGAATTTATTAAACATTAAATTGAATTAAGTTCCAAAATTAAAATTTATAGGATAGATTCATTAATTTTAAAAATATTTAATATGATTAGTACCATCAAGTTTGAAGACAAAGTTTAATATAGGGACGTATTAGACATTTTTTAGACTGAATTTGTAATTTAATATATATTTTTTTATCATTATTGAAAAAATTGTAAAAAAATTTGTCCATTTTTATTTCATCTAAATGGATCTTATAATAAGGTGGAATTTTTGTAATAAAAAAATAAAGAAATAAAGAAAAAAAAATGTATTTTGTAAAATTAAAAACAAATTTGTGAAATCCAACAATCCCTTTGAATTTTGACCCCAAAAAAATTAAATAAATAATTGTCAAAAGAGATCTGAATAATTCAAAAACTTTGAAATTTTAATGTATATTGACAAAATTTATTTAGCTATATTATTTAATTGAAAAGACATATTTGACATAAAAGTTCAATCACAATGGGAGACATGTTCCTTATTATATGCTAACCTTTGACCAAGTCAAACTTTTTGGACACTCTGTCCCTCTAATTTTCTTATAATTTTTATATTATAAATATAAAAAACAGTATTCACACTAAAATTACCGATTAAATTATACTCGTGTCAGCCAACCGTGTCTTTTAGAAGAAAAAACAATGAAATGCTGTAGATTACACCCCACCCGATTAAAAGTATCGTGTAAGTTCGACTTATTTGTTGGTCAAACTAGAAATATGCAAAAACAAAACCCCACTTGAAAATATTAAGTTTTGTCCGGCTTTAAGTTGATTGTTATGTGAAATCCCACGTCGGTTGGAGGGAGAAACAAAGCATTCTTTTATAAGTGTGTAGAAACCTCGTGGGCCAAAATGGACAATATTTGTTAGCTGTAGGCTTGGGCTGTTATAGAAACTGCCCCATACTAGTAGACGCGTTTTAAAACTGTAAGGCTGATAGCAATACGTAACGAGTTAAAACGGACAATATTGATTAGCTATAGGCTTGAGCTGTTACAGAAACCGGAAGAAAGACATATATGTATTGAGATGAAACTACAAAGAAATGAACATCCAAGTGAAACTCACTGAAATTTAAAGGCAATAGCAGAATCACAAACTGGATAGAATGAGCAAAACACCAAACAAAGGAAAACCAGAAAGCTTTGCCTAAATACAAACTTAGAACACTATGTTTCTACTGAACTAGCAGCCCCTCTTTGCTTCCAACTTCATTCCAAGTATGTCTCCATTATGTCCGGGTACATACCCGCCTGCTCCGAGTTACGATATTCGACTGATTGATGCGGATGGTGGTCGAGCGAAGTCGAAGATGAAGATGAACTCATTCTTGCAGGCAAAGTAAAGCTTCTCTTGAACTTGTTTTCCATCTTCCTAGCACTCTCAGATTGGCTGTCTAAGCTCAAGAACTCGTTTGGGTTACCTCCATTCGTGTTGTGCATAGGATCCGAGTTCGGGTTCGCGTTATTCGGTTCATGAATCAAAGGGAGGTGAGTTTGATCAGGTTTGGTTCCTAAGCTCTCCGGATTAAACAAAAGCTTAGCATCATCGGCTCGTCCCGTGAGAGCATTGAACAAGGACAACCCATTAGGCCATTTGATATCATTGTCATGATCTCCCATCACGTCTTCCATTCGAGCCTCGGAGGAATGTGGCAACAGAAACATGTGCGTCTCGTCTTTCGACTGCGGGTAACCGAGCCTATTCGAAGTGTGGAAGTTGGGTGAAGGAAGCAGAGAAGTTGGAGGAGATGGAATTGGCCTTTGTGCCCAATTGAGGAGATTGGGAGGAGGGTGAAGGGGAATGGCTGATTGCTTTGAAGCCATTGGAGAAGAAGATGAGTTTCTATTTGAAGAAAAGAGTTGATTCAAATAAAAACCAGATCGGTACCCAATAGATTCAAAAGTATGCCTCATTCTCAGCACAAAATGCAGATCTTCTGGTATCTGAATACAAATATACACAAACATTGCTATTCTTAACACTCTCATACGCACGTTCGAGTATTAACACGACCATCAACCGTTCGAAAACAGCAACCAAACAGTAAGGGTGAAAGAACAGATAAAGAACTCACAGTCTTGCAGGAACCAAGCTGAAGGAGGCCATGTCCAGCTTGAATAACAGCAATAGTCTGATTCAAACACAAAAGGGTTCAATGGGAAGATTAGATCATGAAAAACGCCATTAAGATTGCGAAAAACTCACCTGAATTCCAGAATCAAACTGATCAGTCCACTCAGGAGGAAGCTGCAAGGTAGATAGCAATCAAAGAAAACAAAAACAACCCATCAAACTTCTGATATCTAAGATCAAATGGCGAAACTCTAAAGAAAACAAGGTGGGATAATCAAAATCTTTCAGAAAAACTAGCTTGTTCTTTGTTTCTCATACAGCATCAAATGAACTTTGCCAGTAATTTGAAATGTTTGGCTCGCATTCTGTAGGTTCTTTGAAAACCCATTTATGGCACTTATCTGATGCAACTTTCCCCATCAGCCTGTCCGAATCAATCAATCAATCCAATCAGGAAACAAGAACATGAGCACAAGAAGCCTTATGATCCTCTCCAAAACATAAAACAATCCTACAAACCAAACAGCCAAACAAACAAACAAACAAACAAACAAACACCTACCCAGTACCCACCCTTCTCCATAATTATATAATTGAATGGACATTTTGCTGAAGGCCTTTCTAACAGGATCATCCCCATCAATCTCCTCCAAGCACTCTGCAGCTCTCCCACGGCAAAACCCATCTTCCCACATTAACATCCTTCACAAAATCCAGTGCAAGAAAATGAACATGAACAATGCCACAGTTTACAGAGGAATGAAAATGAAGGGTTAGGCTTACAAGCTGCCATTGTCGTCCCCAACTTTGCATCCATTGCCTCCTCTGACCCTTCTGATGAAAATGGAAGAAACCCCATTAGAGAAAAAATGGGTCAACAAACAAAACGGAAGAAACAGAGAGAAATAGAGGGAAATAGAGGGAAATATAGAGAAATAGAGAGAAATAGAGAGTGAATAACATACGGACGAGGGCGGATGGTCCAGAAAACAGAGTAAGTCCAGTCTGAACTGAGACAGACGCTTCTGAGGGCCTCATGAAGGGCCATCATCCCAACAGCTTCTTTGCTCCTGTCTGATGATCCTGAGCCCACCATCTCTGTCTCTCACTGCGGCCCTTTTTATGCGACCCCTCTTCGCTCCCCCTGAAAAAACCTTGAAACAAACCAAGTTCTGTGTATTATCTTGGTTTTTGATTCAAGGGTTTTCTCCACCACACAAAAGAAAACTAGAATACTTCTTCTTCATCCATTAATTTCAACTTCTTCTAAGGTTTTCCTCCTCCCCTTCTTCTATCTCCTCTTGTTTGTCCCAAATAAGCAGGTTTTGTAATCTTTAAGAGACATACAGTGAAGAGGTGAAAAAATAAACAATAAAAAGGAAAAGAAGGAGAGAGAGAGAGGGTTTGGGTTGGTCTTTTGTATGATTGTAACTAAACTACGGAAAATGGTAGTGGGGCAGCTTTTTCCTCTTTTGAAGCCCTCTCCCTCATACCCATTTACAGGGATTGTTGAGCTTGTGGGGGAGAGAGAAGAGGGCAAATTTTGGTTTGTTCTTTTTAGTACTCAAATTCTAACATCTGGGTGTTTTTTCCTCCTCCTTCCCTTTCAAAACCTCGTCTCTTTTTGAAGAATCCCACTTTGGCTATGTAGGCTGAGAAATTGTTTGGGAATTTTTAGTCTGCATTTGATTTTGATTAGCATTAGAGTGGAAAGAAATTAGTGCTATGTTGTTCTAACTTTTCATATGCATAATCTTTGGATTCAAAAGGTGTAGGAGCATGAACTCATGATACACTATTAAGTCTTGTTTTATGTATACTTTTTGAATTACTACAAAGAGTATCGTTGCTCCCTCCTTTCTTCCGTTGTTTACTATTCGGGTTTTTTTTGTTTTTTACTTATTCGGTTTCCACACCCTTATAAGAAATAAACTGACCTCTTCTTAGGAGCCAAGGTCCTTGTTGGCACACTTCTCTAACACCATTTGTAATGGTCTAGGCACACCGTTATCAGATAGTGTCCGCTTTAATCCGTTCCTTATAAGTAATGTTTTGTTTCTCTCTCCAACTAGCGTGGGATCTCACAAGCTCAAAGGTCAAACATTTACAACTCACAGTGCATCACTAACATCTGTTATCAATGTCAAATATTGTTAGTCTTTCATAATAATCTTAACAGTACAGTTGTGCAGTAACACTACTTTTCAGTTTATTGTCGGATTTTCAGATCATTTGAATACAAGTTGGAGTGTCGAGCAAGTATTAATACGTGTGTGAAAGCTGTGGAAGTGGACCGGGAAGATTTTGAGTACAAAAGTAGGGTTTGTTTAGGTGGAAGGAAGTAAGTAATGGGTGAACCAAAATTGTAGCTCAAGGTAAAAGATGTGGAGAAAGTAGTCCTATTGTTTTGCCAATTGAGTGAAAAATTATAAGGCCTCCATCTACTTTCCTTTTTCAACTTTTACCTATTATTTAATTTCCAATCTCCACTTTACTTTATTACTTTTTATCCGTCATTTTATTCTCGTTAACGTGTATCTTAGAACAATTCTAAATTGGGTCAAGCAAAATACGCTTAACTATGAAATTTTTATGATCGAACCACCCAATAGAAAGGTGTACCTTATTGGTATAAATAGTGACTTTCAATTATTTTAAGCCCTTCTTAGCTATCTTATCATTAAGATTGCTCTCATTCAGATATGGTTTTTGATCATTCATGTAGCCCTACTTTATTCATGTGTCACATGTAGGGTTCAACAACTACTCAAAATTACCTTTTTAAGCTCTAGAAAACTATTTTTGAGTGTTTAGTTGAAAAATATTGTTTATGTATGGAAAATGACCAAAATACCCTTCATACTACTAAAATACCCACAAGCAGCTATCAACAATGGTCGGTCGCCACGAGCACCCACCTAAAGTCACCTATCACGGTGTTTATATAAGCATTTTGTGTATAGGATAAACCGAACAAACTTAGATTTATTAACCTCGTTTTAACTATTTGCACCTTAATTATTTACAAACATACCCTTCCCCCCACTAACTCCAACTCAATTGGTACCCTTTTTTTGATTTGTATCATTCTACCCTCATCAATTTCATTAATCATTAAAAGTAGAAAAGAAAAGTATGAATAATTTTATAAATTAAATTTAATTAGTAGCTTGTGATTTATTTAATATTTTATATATTGGGTATGAAAATCTACACAAATATCCAACAACAGATTATCTTAATAATAAGATTTAAAAAATTATGTCTCCTACTTAATTATGTGTTTAATTATGACTAATTTGAAAATAAAAGTATAATTAAATATAATCAATTTAAATCATCTCACCCTTTAGATTTACTTATAAATTTTATTTTAAAAAGTATAATTATTTTAATGTAAAAAAAATTATTTATATTAATTACATCGAAAAATAGAATATGTTTGGTGAGAAGTCGGGGCGTTTATATAACTCGAGAATCCAACCAATTCAGGATTTTTTTCATTTGAATTGGACTAAATTTTTTAAAAATAAAAAATTGGATCGATTTATAGGTTCATATTTTTTTTTGATCGGGTTCGTATTATTATAAAAAATTAAAAATATTTAATATTTATAGCGGATATTAATAATAATTAATAAAATTTGGCACACTGAATCTTTGCAGTCAAAAGAGGACGCTTAATCTCTGAATTGCTAATTTTTTTTTTCTCTTTTTTCTAAATTTTTAATACATTATTATCACATTATCATATTCCTATTATGTCAGTTTTTTCTCCTTTTTTTTTTCACTTTAATTTGTACGAATCCGCAGGGGTAATTATGTCATATTTGTACGGCTTTTCTTCATTCAAGTCCTCCACTCCCCTCCTCACTTTCTTAATTTCTCATAATTCCTATGTGAAATTCCAATTTTGCCCTTCCTATTATAATATGCGACTTTAATAGCTTTAATTTTTATAATATTAAATAAAGTTAGTCAAAATTATAAATTCTTTGAATTTCGTACTACTCTATTTAGCCTTTTTGAAGTTTAATTTTTTTAATTACCTCTTTAATTTTTTTTTCGCATTACATTAAATAAATAAATGGGTATCTTACTAAACACGCCAACTATATTAGACTAACATGATAATTAAAACACGTCAATTAAACTATACAAATTCTCGAAAAAAAATTCAACCCACTAACCCATTTGATCGAAAATAATAATTAGATACGATAGAGTTGGACATTCATTTCCATTTCAAACCTAACCATCCGAGATATTTTCTATGTCATTAAAAAATTTGGGTTCACTTCGAATGATGTTTTATCGAAAGTGGTTATCAACATATATTATCGTAATGTCTTGCATGTCAAAAGGTTTCCACTTGATAAAACGAATGATGAGATTAGGATGTCATATCTTGTCGAATAAAAAACAAAATTATAATATTACCACGTAACATTTAGAAATTCAATCTATCATTATTATTTGTTTAAAAAAAAATCTCGATAAAATTTTAATTAAATGGATATTATTTTTGTTATATGAAATGATACTTTTTGAAGTGTTGTTACAATAATTGGATTAGGGATTAAGATAAAATATGATTTAAGTTAATAAAGTTTGATTCATTTCCCCAAATCCAAAACTTTATTATTGAAATTATAGGCTAAAACAAAATGATAACTTCTAAAAAGGAAGAGAGAGAAAGAGACAAAAGGGTAATATGGTCATTTTGCTTCAAGGGGACGGATGGGGTGCGCTTATCAAAAAGGAAAAGTGGCAGAAAACATACATAAGGGGTAAATTATTACTGAGAAAAAAAAAACTTAATTAATTAATTAATTAACTAATTAATTGTTGGGGGGGAGAACTTATCACGTGCGCACGTGCCGTGACAGTCAGTCGGTGCATCGTTTGTAATAAAGAAAAGTTGAAGGCGCACGAATTGCGGGGCAATTCGTCCTTTACTTATCACCACTCGCTCCCTAGTAAGCCACGCTCCACGCGCCCCCACCTATAAAAGATATCCAATATTGATAAAATAACACTAAAAGTGTTATTAATAAAGATTATGTGATTAAAATAGAAATTTCGAGTATTTAATAAAATTTTGAATTTTTTATATATTACAATTTTTAATTATTAAGTGAATATTAATATTAAGCCGGGCTTGTTTTTAATTAATATTATTTAAAAAAAAATCAATTAGCATAAGTCTATGTTTTTATGAACATTTTCAATAAAAATTAGAAAATGGATTAAAAAATTATAAATTTGAATTTTGGGAAATTAAAAAATAAAACAATAATTAAAATGTCTAGCTCCTCCGTTTCATTTTCCAACACCTGAATCTCACGCGCGCGTGGGGTGGCAATGACGAATTATATTAATATTATATAAAAACCATAGATCTCAAGTTCTGGGCTGAGCCTCCGCATTGACCGGCCCATGGCCCACTTTCAAAAAAACAATAATAATAAAATTTAAAAGAAAAAAAAACAAAAAAGGGAACCGTATCCTTTGTGGGCCCCACGCCCGAATCTCCCAAATGAAACGTCTCTAATTAATTAATTAATTAATTAATCAATTAGACTAATCCTTCAACGTTTATCTTTTATTATGTTATTATTATTTCATAAAACATCTTTTTTAATTATATCTTTTCTTAGTTTTATTTTATTCTTTTTTTATAACAATAAATTAAAATTTTATATTAAAAAAATAATAATTATGAAAATATCATAATACAACTAAAATATTAATCGATAAAAACGTGACAAGACATCACAGACGTGACTTGTGAACTATGCTACACATACGAGATCATCTATATTATATATTTAATGTGAACATTTATTTTAACATTGAAATTGAATTTATTACATTTAAAATTATAGTGAGACAAAAATAATGGTATAGAAAAATGCTAAAATAATTATTGGAAACAACTATTGATGGAATTGACTAATTTGTACGTTATCCGGCTCAATAATTTTCTTTGTCCTTTTTTTAGAAAATTAAATAATATATATATATATATATATTTATATATATATATATATATATTTTGTGTTAAAAAGATGTTTATTATTTAAATTAAAATTGAGATTTAAAGTAGTTTAGAGATTATTTTCATAATTAATATATTTGCTGCTTTTCTATGAGCTACGTGACATTGACATAAACATGCGAAAAAAGATCGATAAAAGTTTCATGATTTCGCAATTTATTTATTTACTTTACTTTACGTTAAATTTATAATGGTTAAAGATTTATTTTAGATATTATAAATTTTTTATATTTTAAATTTAATTTAAATTTCAAAAGGGTGACAAAAATCTTTTTAAAATAAGGTAGGAAGTCTATAATAGAGATAATGAGTTTTATTACCCAATTATGATCATGTGGGGTTGGAGATAAAAAAATTATTCATTATTTTAATTAAATTATAAATAAAGTGTTTGTGATAAAATATAATGAAGATCTCAAAAGTTTTCTTTATTAAAATTTATATTTTTAAAAGTAGTAATATTTAACAATATTTTATTTCAATTAAGTCATATGAATTAATATAAAATACGCTAAATTAATTAAAATTTCATATTTTGTCTAAAAAAATACTCTTAAAAATCTCCAACGATTAATTTAATTTAATTTAATTAATTAAAGCTCATCATAAGAATGATTAAAAAGTATATTTTTTTTTAGAAAAAAAAAAAAAAAATATTATTATTGATTAATTTTAAGAGAAAAAACGTTGGGATTAGAACAAAATTAAATAGGAGGAAGAGGGTGCTTAACAGTTAACACGCCCTAATCTCAATCAATGGCTGATTAACATGGATTATTTCCAAATTAAAATATAATAATAATAATAATAATTGAGTGCCTAGTCTATGCCGTAATAAAATTTTAACAATATTAAACATAAAAGACAACTAAATTTTTTATTAAATTTTTATTTTGAATAAAAATAAAATGTTTTTAAACGTTTAATTTATAATAAAAAATAGGTATGAAATTAAATGAAAATAAAATAAATATAAGTTGGTTTGGGTAAAAATAATCCAATTTAACATGTGGGCCGACATCTAAGCCCAATAATATTCTTAACATCCGAAACGTGGCCCAAAACTTGAATGTCAACAGGAATTGCAGTAAATAAATGCATTAATTTTGTAAAATAATAAACGTTATGCCTTTTATTTTCTTTTAAATATAGCTGAAAATAATACCTCTATAATTTACCTATATCATAAATTTTGACATATCAGTAACGTAAAACTTACCCTTGTAATTAGATTTATCTCAATGGTAAAAAAAAAAAAACAAAAAAAACAAAATCTTCATCTAATGGTAAAAATATTTTTTTACTTTTTATACAATTTAATAAAATTACAACTTTTAAAAGTCAGGTAGATATTTTGTACAAAATATCTAATAATTTACATAAAAAAAAGTTTAAGAATATATATATATATATATATATATATATATATATTTTTTATAGAGATTTAGACATCCAAACTTAAAAAAAAATCATTTATATGAAATAATTTATCTTTTTTATAAAATTCTACTCCAAACTATTATTACGATGAGTTAAATTTCTTTAACTATTTTTAATTTTTTTTAATCCTACCACGTTATATTGATAACAAAACTTATCTTGGTACTAATAATTTGTAGGATTAATTACACAATAAAAATTAAATTATAAAAAAAAATAATTAAGTTTTAATTAGTGTTTTTATCTCCCATTTAAGAAAAAAAAAAAATATAAAATAATGGGAATTGTGGATTATTTATTACATTTATACATAAAACGGTGCGTTTTGCAGTATCCCATCCAATTTCTCATTTACATTTCTGTCCAAATCTCGGGGTACAATTTATTTATTTATTTTATTTTATTTAAAGAATTATTGCGAAGTGAGATAGAGAAAGAAGAAATCGAAGGAAGAAAAAGAGAAAAAAAAGAAGAAAGAAGAAGAAGCGAGAGGGGAGCGAAGGGTAGTTCCCATTAAAACCAACAAAATTTCTCTTTGATTTCGCAGTCCTCGCCAACCCTCTCTCTGCAAATTGACAGAGTGCAAAGGAGGAAGAGATCTATGGTGTAATTGCTCAGAAACCACTTCTTCCTAACATCGCTTTGAATCGCATTCTTGGGTAAGTTTCAGAATCTCAATCCGTGAACAAATTGATTGCAATTGAATTTCACAAATTAAAGACTCCGTTTTCAAGCCACTTCTTTGTTGTTGTTGTTGTTGTTGTTGTTGTTGTTGTTGTTGTTTCACTTTCGATGTTGACCTTTTCCCCCAGTGTTTCTCATTGTGTTGGTCTGTCGCCATTGCGTATCTTAGTTCCTCCAACCCGTTACATGTCTATTGTTGAGACCCTCTTGCTTTACTTTGGGTTCAAGGGATACTATGCATTGTCTTATGTTTATGTCAATTGTTATTTTCATGAATTTGGATTCTGTTTTGTTGTCAAATTCATGGTTTGGTTGGTGGTAGATAATTTTGTATTAATTTGGTGTTTTCCAATGCTATTCCAGATTTGATATTTGAGGCTGCAGTTGGGATTGGTAAAGACAAATTTTGGTCGTGAATTTGGGGTTGCCGGTTGGATTGTTTGTTCAAGAAATGAGGGAAATCTGGAGATGAGATGGTTGAGTTTGTCTCAAATTGTGGTTCAGTTTGGCAATCTAGTGTGTGCGAAGTGGGTAAGAGGTGAAAAAGATTGCTAGCATAAAATGTCTGACGTAGCGAGTATAGCAGAGGCGGTCGCAGCAAGGTTTAGTTCTTTGGAGCTTATTGGAAGAGGATCTTTTGGTGATGTATACAAGGGGTAAGCTTCGGTTCTGTTTTTATATCTGTGATTCAGAGCATTGTAATCTGTTACACCCTTTATCTTTTGGTCTGCTCAATTAAATAAGTGACTGGCGAGTCAGAAAATGGCTTTATGTGATCTTCAAACTAGTGTGGGTTTAGATAAGTATACACTTCTTTGCTCATTTAGAAGCCTCAACATGGATATGACGCAACACGGATATGATTGACTTTGCTCACTTAGAAGCCTCGGATATGGATATGACATAACACAGATACGATTGATTTGTCATTTTTTAATAAACTAGGACAGGGATAATGCAAGGATGCATCTATTTAAATATACATTTTAAAAGCTATACACAAGAATGAAATTTGGTCATGAAGCTTATTCATTTTTATACCAAAAGAACAAGTGTTCCATGTATTATCCTTTCCAAATATATAGTTTTTGTTTCACATATAAGTATTGATATGGTTATACCTTTTAGCATTTATATACTCAAAAAACGAATTGTGTCGTTTTCGTGCTGGACACATGTCAGAGTGTCTCACGTATAAGCATTAATAAGTGTTGGACTTAGTGTGTGACACATGATCTATTGTGCTAACAAGTATCTTATACATGTTCGACGAGTGCTGGAGTGCATGTTACCCAAATTGTAGGGTCTATACTTAGCTGCATCGCTGTTACTTTAATTCCAATTAAAGTTGAAGGAAAGGTTATTTAATAAAAAGTTCAGTCATCCTTTTTGTAACCTAAGGTGGCGAAGCTGGATGGTTTCTCAAGTTATTTCTTTTTTGTTTCTTTTTCGGGAAGGGCGTGAGATACCAAGGCCTTTTCTTCTCTGCAATCAATTAGAAAATTAACTGGAAATGCTCATTGATCTAATCTCCTGATGCCTTTTGCATTTGCTTGCAGGTTTGACAAGGAGCTTAACAAAGAAGTCGCTATCAAAGTTATTGATTTGGAAGAATCGTAAGTACAGAGGTTGCTCTATATTTTTCACTGACGTTCATGATGAAATTCAAATTTAGAGCTCTTGTCTTAACAATGAATAGCATGTATGATTAAAAAACTTGGTGAATATTAAAATTGTTGTGTGGGACAAATTTTACCACATTCCTTGCTAAATAAGGTGAGTTTATCTTTAAATGAGGAGTTGTTTAATAATCCTCATTTATCTTTCGGTCTTTGGATGATTTTATTTTAATTTATTATTTTCTGTTCTAGTTGATTAGTGTTGCTCATTAGACTACGACTTTCCAATTTTGCTTTCTGTGCACTTGATAGTTTCTATGAGTCATAATTATATTATGATTATTTGTACTCCTGACATCAAATTATTGCTCACTGCAAGATCAGCATTGATATTATTATACCTTTTAGCCTCTTCCAAGAATTTGTAATGATTATTTTCTTTTAAAAGAAACTTATATTTCATTGATAAATGAAATTACAAAATATGGGAAGGAGAAATCCTTAAGCCAGCGGGAATTATAAAAGATCCTCCCCTTTAGAATAAGAATATTAAGACTGTAGTAGAAGAAGGTTGCATTTACACTAATGTAAAGCTACAAAAGGATGGAGTTCAAAAAAGTGTTAATGATTAATTGGAGCCTCTGAAAATATGGTTTTCCGGCTGTACTTGCTTCCATAAGAACACCCTGCTAATGTTGATCCATAAGGACTCCATGTTAATGTTGATCCATTGAGCTTTTTTTTTTCCCCTTATAAAGGTGACCACAAACATGTATGCAAGATAGTACATCATCTTGTTAGGAAGAGCCCTGATGCCCTTGAAAGTGCGTAGAATGATGTAACAAATTTTTTTTAGCCAACGAGCAGGCTAAAAACAAATGGTTATAGACACTTCCCTAACTTTGGTGGGGGGTTTTCCATGTATATTACATAACTTGTATTTCCTTTCTTTGCTCAACCAAAAAGAAAAAAATGGGAAGTCTTTAACAAATTCATCCACATTGTATGGACAATTTTTTTTATTTTTTTTTTATAGTGACAATTTCATTGATGGTTGAAATACACAAGAAGGATGTGTTATCCATAATGTTTACAAAAAACCTTCCCAATTTACAATAAGAGAAATGTGACTACAGGAAATAAAAGTATTAGACAATATACATTAAGATATAGCGTGATAAACATTGTCGAAGAGCTTTCTATAAGTTTGTGTCCTCTCCGTGCATATTCTTTAATTTTTCGTTCCATAGATCTCAAAAGACAACCAAAATGAGATTTTTCCATAGCAGAGCTTTTGCATTCATGAAAGGGTAGTACGTTAAGGCCATGTCCAATAAATCCTTTACCTCCTTGGAAAAAGGCGTGTTTCCTCCATCACCCACCCTATGGAAAATTCGGTTATTGATGAGGTTTTGGTGTTTCAAATGTACTTCCATGGCCCCTTTGCAGAAGATGGAGGGGATCGATTTGTATGTGATGTAGAAGTATATCTATCCTTTATAAGTTTTCACCACAAGGCGTTGTCTTCGTGATAATATCTCCACATTCATTTCATGAGGAGAGCTTTATTTTTCAGCTTTGTTGAAAGTAGACCAAGTCCTCCCTTGTATGCTTGGAGGTTTATAATATCTCGTCGAACAAGGCATGAGCCATCTTTTTATAAATAGTTTCTGAATAATCTTTCTATCCATAGCCCCTCTTTGTGGCATTTTGAACAAAGACATGTATTTAGTGGATAGGTTGGACAGTGTAGCTTGTATTAGGGTGAGCCTTTCGAAGTATAACATGATGACCATGTTCATCCCTTTTTTCTATTTTTCAATAATGGTCTTCCAGAAGGAGAAGAATTTCTGGTTCCCATGGAAGGATAATTCTAGGTACATATTCGGCCATTTACCATTTTAACAACCAAATCTGCTAGCAAAGTCTTTGATAATCTCTGCTAGCAAGGTCTTTGATAATCTCTGCTAGCAAGGTCTTCGATAATCTCTGCTAGCAAGGTCTTCGATAATCTTTGTGCCAATATTGATACCCATAATTTCTGTTTTTTGGAGATTGATATATTGTTATGAGAATCTTTTGTAAGTTTTTACATGCTTTTTTCTTGGAGGAGACATCTAACAAATCAAAGAAGAGGATTGTGCCATTCGCAAACTAAAGGTGGTTGGTGCATAAGCCTTTATTTCCAACCTTAAAGCCTTTTATCTACCCTTTATGTTTGACCTTGGCGAGTAAGTGACTGACGTAATCCATTACCATTATGAAAAGAAAAAGGGATAGTCGTTCCCCATGTCGAAGACCTCGTGGGCATGAATCTTCCCTCTCGGTCTTCCATTTATGATGATGGAGAAGTTTTGTGGATGAAATGCTACCTTTTATCACCCTCGTCACTTTGGGCCAAAGACTTTTGCTATAAGAATGTTTTCGAGGAAAGTCCAATCGACCATGTCAAAAGCTTTTTCCAAGTCAAGTTTGATGACTACACCTTTTTGTTTCTTTCTTTTCCATTCATCTATAAGTTCATTCGCCATGAGGGATCTATCGAGGATCTGCCGTCCTTCTACGAAAGTTGTATGTTGCCTAGTAATCATTAAAGGTAGGATCATTTTAAGACGCTCTGGTTGGCACTCTTGCTATGATTTTGTATTGTTCAATCGTAAGACTTGTGGGTTGAAAATCTGCGACAGCACATCCTTTCACTTTGCGATCAAATAGATGTATGTTTCATTTAGGCTGGCGTTGATAATTTCACATCTTGGAACACTCTCATGATATCGGCACTCAAAATGTTCCAACATTTTTAAAGAAATTTTGAGGCAAAACCATCAAGTCTTGGAGTTTTGTCGGAGCCCAGGAGCTATATCGCCTTCCCTACCTCTTCCTCGGTAAAAGCAACCTCAAGGGATGTTGCTTGTTGTTGATCGATTGGGCTCTAGTCAAGATTGTGGGGAAATTTGATGAGGGTATTGTCCTTTGTATGTAAGGGTGTGTAAAAGGACAAATTCTAATACAATTTCATTTTCGTTTACTAAACTTCTACCTTGTGTCGATAGAATTTCCGCAATGGCACTCTTTCATTTCATTGAAGTCACGTTACGATGGAAAACTTTAGAGCTTATGTCGTCCTCCTCTAGCCATCGTTTTTTTTTACATTTTTGTCTTCAAGATTGCTCTTCCTTTGTTGTCAACAGAAATAAGTTTTGTTTTCATAAGCATTTTTGTGTGTGTTGAACTAATGTGATAGAGCTAGTTTCCTCCATTTGATCAAGGAGAGCAATTTGAGTTAGAAGTTGGTTTCTTTTAACCTCATTGTTCCATTTCTTTAGGACTTTTTTTTAACATTTTAAGTTTGTTGATGAAACTATGCCCCAACCATCCATGGAGGGGCGTGTTCTTTCACCCGTATTCTACCATTGACAAAAACTCAGAATGGTTCAGTCACATATTCTAGAAACGGAAGGGCGAGAGGCCCCATTTATAACAGCCCTTGGAAAGTACAATGGGATAATGATAAGATATAGATCTATTCAGTCTTTGAACACCGACAAATTTTTCGAGGAAACATTTTGTAGCCAGAAATCTATCGATGATGTCAGGGTGGGTGCCATCTGTTGTTTGACCAAGATAGAGACCATTATTGAGGGAAAGGTCAATGAGTTCAACTTTTCTTATTAAGTTATTGAAGTGTCTCATGCCTCTAGTGACTCTTTTGCTGAATTTTTCATGTGCCCGCCGAGAGATATAGAGACCATTACATTGTATGGACAGTTTACTGATCAAGATTGAATCTTCTTGGTTATTTATTGGAATGATTCTAGGATGCATGTTGTATGAGTGGGTAAAACTGATTATAAGAGCGGCCATAGACCAGATGGGAGCTTTCTCAATGTCAACATTTAATGCTATTGCTAAGTAAAAAAAAAAAAAAGAAAAAAAGAAAAAAAGAAGCTATTGCTTTGTTTTTGGAAGGGTACTCTTGCTTCAAATGAGACCTATGTCATGGAACTTTCCTTGTATTGCATCTGGGGATTATTTTGCTTTCTATAACTTGAATGTGCAAGTAATTTGACCAGAGTCCTATAATCTGGTTTTATTTGATACTTGTAATTGTTACCAGTTTGGTTCTGATGAAAAATGGTAGCATAACATCCGCAAGAAGCTAGCAGGTTATGTGAGGACAGGAATATATTGCTAGATTTACCTATATAGTGGATAGTATAGGTTGCTTGGGACTGAGAGGATTGAAAAAGAATTTGTCATGGTATATATATAGCTTGCTTGAATCCAAATGCCGATACAGATTCATTGGTTCTATAGCTATACTTAAAGTTCATTATGAATGTCTCAACTCAAAGTTCCTGTAAATTTGGGGTACTTTGCTGTTTGTGTATGATTATTTTAATGGCTGTCACCAACCACATGCAGAGAATCTACCTGAGAAGCATGCCAGGTATGAAGGAAAGAGGGGTGTCGTGTTTTCACCCTTCCCTTCATGATAGGAAGAGATGTGATGTTGGATTATAATCTTGGCTTAAATTCTATGTTACTTTTTTGTTATTTACTTTGCCTTGTAGGCGAGGCGACTATTGAAGAAAATATATCTGATCTTATTTATTAGTTTGCTTGGAATTAGCTATTGTTGACGAAGATTTCTGGAAATTGATAATAATGTTTGGGGTAACTTTATTAGCAATAAAATATTTCCATGTTCATCGTGTTACATTATCTTGCATGTGTAACACTTTTACTGGATAAAAAAAAAATGTAGCCGACTGACATGCTATGTTTTTACTTGCTATTCATTTAATATCCTTGAACTGGAATTTTGTATGCATTGGAGGATAGGATGATTCTTCTTCACATCTCCATTTCATTTTTTTTTTTTCTTATACAGATGTAGTAATTGGTTTCCCTTTTGAATTGTTCATTTATTTAGTTCTAGTCTTCCAATGTTTTGTGGACTTCCTTTTCTGTGATGTTGCTAAATTTGTTTTTGAATAAATCTTCTGCAGTGAGGATGAAATTGAGGATATTCAGAAGGTATAAATTAACTGGCGAGTTAAATGAATTCGGTGAATGCTTTGGTGCTAATCTACCTCAGTTTTGTGCCAGGAAATTTCTGTTTTGTCACAATGTCGATCGCCCTATATTACTGAGTATTATGGTTCTTATCTCCACCAGACGAAGTTATGGATAATAATGGAATATATGGCTGGGGGCTCTGTTGCAGATCTGGTAAGTCTCTATTTGGCGTCTTGCTCCACTCCTAATACAGAAGTATACTACTAACCTATTAATAAACTACACAAAATTTAATTTGAAATGGGCCTAAAATCTAGCTCTAAAAATGCTCAAACTCAGAGTTTCAAGTACCAAATCATGGCGACAAAACCAAATATCTAAGGAAGTGCTCAATGAGCTCCCATACCTAACTAAAAGCATCCAATCCAGCATGAAAAACCAGTAAGTCTCATCCAGCCACAATACTTCCATAACAAATCACAAGTCTTTAGCGAAATAGCAGCATTTCAGAATATCATATGTTGTAAAGGTAAAAGCGAAACAATTGCATGGGGAATAATTTAGGAGTATATTAGTTAGCCTAGAAATTGTCTCAATAAAAGAGAGTGAAGAGAAAAGGAGGCAAGACTTTTGAGCATTTGGTGTTAAATGGTAGCCTTCTAAAAAGCCTTGGATTTACAAAATTGTAAACAGGATGGACATCAAAGCTTTTGGAACAACTTAATTTGTTGCTGTAAACTAACCGTATTTAAGGTTACTCATATTTAGTTTCTTTTGAACAAGAAACAAAACTTTTTATTGAATAAATGAAAAAAAGACTAATGCTCGAGAGATACAAAATCCACAAGTGAGTGAAAAAAGAACAAAATGAATAACAAAAATAACATAAACACGCCCCAATATTGAACTAAAAAGCTGAATAGAACCAGCTTGCGGTGATCTTGTGGAGATTTTGTTCTATGGCTCAATCTTCTGGAATTTGAATTCGATATCCATCTCAAGTATTTAATAGGGGAGAGAGGTGTTCATAGGCTAGATTGAGTTAAAGAGACTTTTTGGACTTAGCCCAATTGTTTGAGACGCACATTGTCCAACTAAAATACCCTATATAGCTGATAGGATTAGCCAACCCAATCATAAAAAGTTTGGATTGATTTGGGTTATTTGAGTTAATTTTTCAATAATTTGCCAAAACATAGTAATAATGTTAGTTATAAGCATTTGTCTTCTCATTGAAACAAACTTAAAATAAATATAATATGTCAATTTATCGCAAGTAAAACTGATGTCTTTTAATTATTAATAAGTACGGGTTAACCCAAATTAATTTTAGAAGCATCCATGAAACTACTCAATTCTTTTTGTTTAAATGTATTTGATCTTAACTCAACCCGCATAGGTTTTCAATTTATTAGATGTAATCTTTTGTTTCTTATAAAAAAAGGTTTTGTTCGGAAAAAAGTCTGCCCTTGTTCCTAAGTCCCGAACTTTGGAGACATCAAGAGTTTTCCCCATTAAACTCACCCAAATGTTCAAACACGCAACTTCTGAGTAGCTGTTATTCAGAGACTGTGGGCCTTAAGCCAATAGAGCCACCCCTTCAGGGCTTTGGTCATTAGGTTTTTTGAACACCACTAAAAACCATAGTAGGTCCAAAATTCTTCTTGGCATGCTTGATACTCCTACATAATTGCAATCCATCAAATTTCTATTTGAAACTCTACTAAGAGTGTTAGAAATTTCTATGCAGTGAACTGCATGGTTCGACTTCTCTCGTGTCAATATAGTTCTGTTTGTATTTGAGACGTCATTCATTGTACTATGTCTTTATTGCAATAACTTCAAATATGTTGGCTAACTTTTCATAATTCTGCAGCTGCAAACCGGGCCACCCCTTGATGAAATGTCAATGGCATGCATTCTACGGGATTTGCTGCATGCAATTGATTATTTGCACAGTGAAGGAAAAATCCACAGGGACATTAAAGGTTTTCTTTCTTCTTCACAACTCAATTAATTTGTATGCAATTGATTATTTGCACAGTGAAGGAAAAATCCACAGGGACATTAAGGGTTTTCTTTCTTCTCCACAACTCAATTAATTTGTAAAATTAACTGCTCATCATCCATGAAGGTGGTGATAATCCCCATTCCTAGCCCTCCCACCACCTCCTGCAACAAGGGGAAAATGGAAAAGAAGAAAAAAAAAAAAAAAAAAAAANAAAGAGTTAATAGGCAACTTCTATAAATGAGTTTCACTTCTATGTTAGTCTTTTGAAAGATTGTATTTTACTTTGCAGCGGCAAACATTTTACTGAGCGAAAATGGTGATGTTAAGGTAAGATTTTTTCACGATAAAAAGGTCTTGTGTGAGCCTTGATTTAACTGTTAAGATGGCTGAGTTTTGCTTTAAAGGGCTAAAAGTTTAATTCCTACAGGTTGCAGATTTTGGTGTTTCTGCTCAATTAACAAGGACAATATCAAGGAGAAAGGTAGAGAATGATGTGAAATATTGAACTTCGTTCATTATTATTTTGTTCTTTTCCTCACGTTATTAGAATTATGTAATTTTTCCAATGAGGCTTCTTACCACTCTTGGCTGGCTGGTTGTTGGGAGAATTTTAGCTCCTTCTTCTCCTGCTATTTCTTTCCTTGTTAGATCCATAAAATATTTTCTTATAATCATTATTAGAAGTAATATGAAAGTTTTTGGTAAATTCTTTCTGTTTGTAAAATTTTGCTTGTAAAGAGTTGCTTTCTTGTTTGTTTTTACTGTATAAATATTTGCTGATTTTATTATTCTGGACTATTTTTTCCCCTTTATCCACCTTCTAATGCTATTGGATGATATCTTCTAAATTTTATGTGTTACCTATCACTGATTTCATAACCACAGACATTTGTAGGAACTCCATTCTGGATGGCGCCAGAGGTTATTCAGAATTCTGAAGGATACAATGAGAAGGTATGTACTCAGAACCATATTTGGCGTTTTCATGGTTTAATTGGTTCTAAGATAACCACACTTCTCAATACTTGATTCTTCGTTCACTATGTTTCCAGTTCTCATATCTTGAGCAAGCATTGCAATCCTATCACATTTTACTTGATGCAGGCAGACATCTGGTCTCTAGGAATCACTGCTATTGAAATGGCAAAAGGGGAGCCTCCACTTGCTGATCTTCATCCCATGCGAGTTCTTTTTATCATACCTCGAGAAAATCCACCTCAGGTTCACTTAATAACTCTAGACTCAGCACTTTTCATGACAACAGTGAACTCCTGGTATGAAATGGTTTAGTGTCATTTTTCATGACATAGTAGCTTTTGTGGTGTGTTTTCTGAGCAGTTGGATGAACATTTTTCTCGCCCTATGAAAGAATTAGTGTCACTGTGTCTGAAGAAAACACCTGCTGAGGTAAAGCATTATTCTTCTCTTATGCACTGGTTCCATGTTTTGGTTGAATTCTTTTCAATTTGTGGTATATATAATTATCAAATCAACTTTTTTTTTTGTTAGTAGAGTGTGAATGTACGATTTTTCTAGGAAGTTATGCGGTTGAAATTCAAATGATTACAAGTCACAAACTAGTGTTTCTATGAAATGAACATGAATGACACAGTGGGCACGTGTATAGTGATTCTTCAATTACTTTCGTACAGTACTTAAATGGTAGGTCAATATGTTGCAATTGGTTGATAATGTTAGGGATTTACAGGTTTTTTTTCCTTAATCTTTTTTCAATATTCATTATAAGAAATCAGGAGCTACTTGAAAGTCAACCCAAAATGTGCTAAACGTATCAATATTTGAGGCATTCTTAGGTTATTTTTAAGGCTCTCAGGATTTGTATTGAATAATAATTCATCCTTTTCTTTCTCATTCTCCTTAATGTATATGCTCTTCCTTCTATTATGCGATTATATTTGTTTGTATTTGTCTCTTGTATCTTTTTGCTCTTTTAATTTCAGAGGCCCAGTGCCAAAGAGCTTCTGAAGCATCGGTTCATTAAGAATGCCAGGAAGAGTCCTAGGCTTCTGGAGAGAATAAGGTCTGTCATACTTGATTTCTGTTACTTTTATAGGGTAGTTCTCTGATAATTGCTTTACCATGTTTTTGTTCTTTTTCCCTTTCTTCACTGTTTATTTCTTCTAAATTTTTGGTGTCCTAGGCATGGATAAGGAATTTGGTGTTCCTTTACTCCATGTTTGCTAATGTATAGGCCATAGTTCCTACATTTATGTGTTAATGCTTCTGAAGAATCGAGGAAACCCAAATGATATAAAGTTGTCTTTGTAAGAGGTGATGCATCAGTTATCTTATTTGTTGATCTTGATAGAGAACGTCCAAAGTACCAAATAAAGGAAGATGTAGAGACACCAACTAATGGTCCTAGAGGTATGGATGAAATGGACACGGTGAAAGTATCAAGAAATTTAAGAGAAGAAACTGTTCGTGCCAGGTGGGTAAACCAAATATATACTTGTGTCCTGTTAAAGAAAAAATGCCGAACATTGTTGATGCCACACTCGTGAGCTGTTTAATTCTTACTACTTATAATTGCAGCAACCAGAGTAAAACTCCTAAGAATGCGGGATGGGACTTTAGCATTGGGGGACCACATAGTACAGGTACTGTTCGAAGTGTAAAACCACCTCAAGTTGGGGAAAGAAAACCAGAAATTCCTTATGGTCAGGCTGCGCCTAGTAGAGTTGCAGAGAGCGGTAACTGGCTAGCTGCATCTGGAAATGCACCACGTGACATAGCAGAAAGCACTAGAGATTCATACAATACCGGGAATGCTAGTGAAGATGTAAATTCTCCTCTTTTTCAATTTCTCTTTGCTTGAAGTGCTCTTGCATTCATATTTGCTAGTTCGTCAATCAGCTAGATTATTAGGAGCTTGCTTGACAACAGAAATCATGACCTCACTTGTCCCAGAAGTTTGCTAAATAAAATTAGTGCATCATAAGGATTTGAATTAAATGATATCTCCTTTATAATATGAATAATTGAGTAAAAAGCTGGATATTTAATATAATCATCGATGCAATTGTAGGTTCAAAGTAAATCTATCTGCAATAGCAAGGCTTCAAGGACCTTTATTTGTTCCAGAAGTTCTAAATTATCCTTGCTATTGCAGCCGAGTTTAGTAAGGAAACCTGCAACAAAAAAAAAAAAAAAAAAAAAAAAAAAAAAAAAAAAAAAAAAAAAAAAAAAAAAANTTCTTCTTCTCCTTATTATTATTTTTATTTTCAATGCTTAACTTCCAGGAAGAGTTATCTGTAAGTGGTTCAGGAACTATTGTGATTCGGTCTCCCAGGGGATCTAATGCATCTACTCAATTTCATAATGAAAACAATCCGGTAGAATTTTCTTAAATATAATGATGCTCTCGATCGTTTTGAGCTTTGCTATGCACATTTGGTTAAGAAATCAACGATGTGATGCAGTCTGGAAGTGCACAAGCATGTTTTGAGGACACATCCCTTAGTGGTACTATTGTTATGCGTGGTGAACGTGATGATTCTGATTCTCCTCGGACTCCTAAATCCAGATTGGGAATTCAAGAAAAAACTTCAAGTTTGTCTCCTGAAGATAGTGCATTTAACCTTGCGGAGGTTGCTTTTAACTCTACTGATTTGTGTTATCATCATTATTCAATGTAGCTGTTACTGTTGGTTTTATTATATTGCTACTAATTTATATTCAGTCGGGTTGATTTAATTAGTTGTAGGCCAAAACATGCGTTTTTAAGATTGACATGAGTATTCTTTTGTTATCCTGGTAAGGGCAAATAGGTGGAGGTTGGATTTAAACATGGCAAGTATCTTCCCTTTTTAAATGCATCTTTTTGGTAATTTTTTGTTGAAGTTCTGAGATCATGTATTTACGATCGCAATCCTTACTCATTTAATTTAGCATTTTGGTTTTATAGTAGAATTTAAATGTATCTCCAAAAAAAAAAAAAAAAAAAAAAAAATNTTCCTTGCTAGCACACAAATCAAAATATGCTCCAGTGCTGTACAGTTACTAATTATGACCTGTTTGATGACTGTAGGCAAAGGCTGCAATTCAAGCAGCAGGATTGAAGAGAGCTAATGCAAGGGAAAGATCAGCTCGCCCTATACACAGCGACAGGAAGGAAAATAGAAGAACAGAGCAAACAGTGAGTAGCTCTGACTCTTCGAGGTACATCTAAGTAATTGCCAAAATAAATTTTGCTCCTCTGAATGTCGTCTGTGCCTGATATCAATAATTTTCAGGCATTCTCATGAATTCTTCGATGCACCAAGAGCATTGCCAAAACCTTCTTTATCAAGTGATAATGAAGAATTTGCAAAAATAGCCTCGGGTTCTGCACCTTTATCGATGTTGTTTATGCCATCCTTGAAAGAGGTAAGAGCTGATTGGAGTTCATAAGTTTATTGCATTGAATTATGTGCAGCCAATATCTTGCTGATCTAGTGATTTTTCTGCATTAGTAATATCTGCGACAGCTGCATGATACTTTTGTGAAGTGTGTTCCATCTTGTTATGCTCTCTTTCCTGTTTTTTGAATAATCCTTTGTCTACTACGTCTTTGGTAGAGCTTATCTACTCTAAATTGGTTTTACTTCCAATTAAAATAAGAGATTTATTGAGAAATTTGAGTTTCTCATCTCTCAACTATTAGCTTCTTCTACTTTCACCAACATCCTATCTCACTTTCCGTTCGACCTCTTGTGGTCCAAACTGCCACAACATTTTGTGAAGCATTTCAAGTCTTTCCTGGCCATGTTTAATGACGACACTGATTTCTCTCCTACTTTTATTTATTTTCTTGACAATTGGTTATTCCACGTCTTAAAAAACTTGCACATATTACATATTGCCATATGTAAACTAAATTCATGTATTTCTTTCTTATCTGACCTCGGCTTTCTCTCTTCTTTCATAATAGCAAGCTGTTGGGTAGTTCGGCTTTTTACTAACACATCATTCACATACACTTCCATGTTCTTATCGACCTACAGCTTGTTCACTAGCCTCTGGTGTAATCAGAGTGGAGCACCTCTCTTTATGGGCCTCCCTGTAATCAGAGTGGAGCACCTCTCTTTATGGGCCTCCCTGCATCGACTTTTTCTTAGTCTCAACCATGCCCCCTATCTACTTTTGTTCTTTTTAAAGTGTTACGTGCTGTTGGTTGTGAAAGATCCAAGGATTTTCACAAGCTGTAGGGCTTTCTTCTTCTTGTCTTCTAAATGTTGGGCCACTCCCATCTAAACTTGGCACCCTTGCAGCAAAAGACGGAATTCAACCTCGATAGCCTACTTTGGTCCACTGATAAATTTTCCAATTCCTTAACACATCATTAGAGATATTGGCTAACAGTGAGGTCAGAGTCCCAATTTTGAAGCAGTATTCTTTAACAGTTGGCCCGTGGTTAAAGGCCAAGAATTTCTCACATAGGGTGCTTCCTGCAAGGAGTGAGGAAAGTGAATTATTACTTTCTTTTTCCTGCTACCTTTAGCCCACTTCCTGATGGTATTGAACTATTGCCTTTTGGGCTGTCATATGAATGCCGCCTTTTCATTCTCCATTTCATCCCTCGCCATGCATTGATTGGAATCATCTCCATCTAGAATTGGTGTCTCCAACTTTGCAGATGTTGATGATTCATCCCTACAAAATGGTCTCCAGTAAAATTCTCCTCCTATGCTGCCAATGTATCCGAAACTACCTGTCCTTTCCCATCGCCTTTTGTTCTATTGAGCTGAAGTGTTCATGAAGAGAATTGGTCATGCACTCAGACACTAGCTCCACTGTCTTCTCCAGTGACCTGCTATCTTTTCTCATGTTTGTGTCAGCAGCTGTTACATAGAGGACTGGATCCTAGCGATTCTCCAGTGTCTTCACCTCAACCATTTCCAGGCGTCAAACTGCTCTGTGATACGATGAGAGAGCTGTTCTAAATTTGATTTACTTCCAATATATCAACAGAAATACAATGTTTGGAGGAGAAATTGAGTCTTCCGTCTCCCCATACTAGGTACTTCTTACCTTGGCATCCAATCTCCCTCCTTTCGTTATGATCAGATTTGCAGCTCCTTAAAAACTTGTAAATTTTACCTTTGCCCCACGCTAGCTTACTGACTTCATGACAAGGTTACTTATCCAACTTGGAATCTCTCTTCTTTCATCTTCCTACCTATTACTTGGATATACAAATTTAAGCCTGGGTCTCTCAATATCCTCATCCCTAGATAGGCCTTTTATGGTGCATTTATTGCACATGAGCTTTAGATTTGATTCCTTGGCAAATTGTTCTGTCAGAGTGATAACCAACGTGCACAATTCAACGACATTTATTTTCTGAGTACAAATGTGCTGAAAAGTGTAACCTCCTCTTACATGTCATCTCAGGTAGTTGCAGATGATTCGGAAGGATCACCTTCTCGCACTGTAATTAATGCACTTATAAATATGGAACGCGTAAAACCTGGATCATGTGAAGTTCTTGTTACCAAGTTGCTCCAGAAATTGGCCAGGTTTGTTAGTTCTTTCATTTTCTTAATCCCTCCCATGTCGCGCTATGTTAAGTTCTCATAATTAACTTCGAGAAACATCTCTGCAGTTCTGAGGAATCTTCACTGAAAAATTTACAAGACTTGGCCACTCGCTTATTCAACAAGGCAAAGACAGTTCCTGAAGATACACAAGATGTCGCCGATTCTGATAGCAGCAAAAAGCAATCGAACAAGGAACTTCATTCAAATTCTAATTTGAGCTCGCTTGCTAGATTTTTACTCTCCAGGTTTGTTTTATGGTAATTGTCATTCCTTTTTTTATCCAGTGGTAAAAAAATATTTGGTTCTACGCAAATAGAGTGATGCACTGTTTTCGTCTGTGCTATTTATTAGACTAGGGAATCTTCAGCTCATCCGTCACCCATTTCCTTTAGCCTCGCCCATATTCATCCACTTGGTTATGTATTTAGAATTGCACACCATAGAAAAACTGGAAAATTTCTAGAAACATGACATAAGATAAATTTTTGGCAAATCTGGCTAAGAAATATATTCTCACCTAAGAGATTAGAGGTTTGAATTCCTCAACTACACATTAGTGGACAAATAAAACTCGAGTATTCATATCAAGTTCTTGTAGAGTGACTAATAAAACATCATCAGGACGGACTAAAAACGCTTTACATTAGCAGATTTGAAAGTTAAAGAATTTTGGGAAGAAATCAAACATTGTTTCTGATTACTGCCAAATGGGCTTGAGCTAAACTGCATGGCTTTGTGAATCAGATGGCAAGGTCAGGTATCAAGGGATCTGAGTCCAGCTTGAAAGGGAGAAAGGTTGTGTATTTGTTTGATATTTTTTATTCTTGACGGTGCATTATTTGAGTTGATGTACATACGTGGTTGTCAGAAATGGTGTATTAATTATTAATTGGTGATTTTTGCTTATGAAATTTTTGTTTTGTTAGCAGCATTTCACATTTCTTTGAATATGGGTGCTTGCTATTCATTGCATTCACATTTGTAATACTGATACGAATAATTTACTCAAGTTATTATCCATCTGAAAATCAAGGACATTTTCATGCACATCGATATTGACTTCAACATTTCGAATCCTGCATATATATTGCATGGTTCTATTACTCCCGTAATTTTAAAATTTTCCAATTGTCCTTGATTTGTTTTTTTTTTTTTTTTAATTTTGGTTTATGTTATCATATATTGAACAGCACACGACATCCATGTAAACACCTCTGAATATATATTTTATATTAAAAATCTAGACTAGTTTGAATCATCCAAATACATTGTACTAAAAAAAGCTAAAATCTTCATCGCTTGGTATATTCATTAGCAGAATCGACAAGAACATCATTCATTTTCTACTAACATTATTATGGCTCTAGACAGGATTAGTAGTACCATTTTCAGGGATAATTGAAAATTAACTTTCTTTGAACTTAACATGCCAATACAGCTTCTACCCTCTGTGTTTTAATACAACGAATGCTTTTTGTACTTTAGAATGCAGAATTATTACCAGGCACTTTTTATCTTATCATAGATTCAGATGTGGGTACCTTGCAGCAAGCTTGCTCAAACATAGCTCACATATAACATTACAAATATTTGTTGTCTGTAGCTACCTATTTTCGACTCCCAGTAGATGGGGGCTTGGCGAGAGTCAGCTTCCGAAATGCAGCGTGCAAAATCATGCCTGCAAACGTTTCAAACGATAAGAATTACTGATGAAGAACTCTATTACATAGCATAGAAATGTTTCGGAGTCACCTGTATACCCAATACCGAGTGCACAGAAAATTGCCATTTGAAAGTTGGAAAATAAAAGGATAATGACAGTCACTGCAAAATATTATACTAGTTCAGTATTTGGAAGAAAAAAAGGATTATATACGATGATTACTGATGTAATGAACTGATAAGAGCAGCTCAAACAATTGTGGATCATGCATTGGTAATTTACTAAGTTTTGAAATAAATCTCAAAGGCTTCCAAATAGCGATCTGATCTGAATTAGTATGCAAAACTTTTACAAGATCAAATGCAGTGTAACAGTCCAAGCCCACCGCTAGTAGATATTGTCTTCTTTGGACTTTTCCTTCTAAGCTTCCCCTCAAGGTTTTTAAAACACGTCGGCTAGGGAGAGGTTTCCACACCCTTATAAAGAATGCTTCGTTCTCCTCCCTAACCAATGTGGGATCTCACAATCCACTCCTCTTCGGGACCAGCATCCTCGTTGACACTTGTTTCTCTCTCCAATCGATGTGGGATCTCACATTCCACTCCCCTTTGGGGCCCAACGTCCTCGCTGGCACACCGTTCGGTGTCCACACCCTTTGGGTCCTCGACGACACACCGCTCGGTAACTAGCTCTTATACCATTTGTAAGAGCCCAAGCCCACCGCTAGTAGATATTGTCCTCTTTGGACTTTCTCTTTCGAACTTCCCTTCAAGATTTTTAAAAGGCGTCTGCTAGGGAGAGGTTTCCACGTTCTTATAAAGAATGCTTCATTTTCCTCCCCAACCGATGTAGGGTCTCACATGCTCAGCCTACTCCGCTAACACATTGGCTCAATTTCTCAGAATACGGGACAATTGAGCTAATGTTATCAGTCATCTTAAAACGATAGATAGCCTTAGGCTTGTAATCTTAACCAAATGAAACAGTCAAAACAAGAACCATTCAAAAGCAGCAATTACGATAGATAGCCATAGGCATTATAGATGTGTATATGCAAAGTCCTACTTAAAAACGTTAAAACTCACCACACTGAGCAACGCGAACCAAACACTGCCAAACAACTGGATATTTGTCTAATCCCCACCTGTTGCAACAAAACTTAACAACGTCCCAAAGTGCCATACATGATATCAACCCAAGAAGGGCAACAGGCATCTGGTACCTGAAATCATCCACAACAAAATTTAAACATAAGAAACAAGGGAATGAACGAATAACATGACCAACTGATAGTGTTCGAGTTTAATGACCAACAAAAGCAATGGCTCTCTGTTCACTCAAATCACTTGAATCCACAAAAGGAAAACATAAGAAGAAACTGCAAGTGCCTTGATAGTTTCATCTAATCCAACCATTTCGAATAGCTCAAAGCCAATCCACAATTTGTAATGCACAGAATTTACACTGGGATTGGCATTGGAGTAGGCTTCAACAATCCAATCAAACAACTAAAGCCATCACCGTATCTAAACAAAATGCTTTTAACAAACCAATTTGTTCGCAGCTTCCACTGTTCTCCTCTTCATGAAAAACCAAACAGAACCCAATACGCAACCCCCATGAAAATCAACAACTTCAAGAACAGAATGTACACCCACCAATAAAATCCAATAACGAGAGAGAGAGAGAGAGAGAGAGAGAGAGAGAGAGAGAGAAGAACATACAGCGTGCAGACAAAGAAGAGAACAAACAGGGACGCGTAATTGCGAGCATAGCGTTTAGCATTCTCATGGGCTCTTAGACGAGCTTGAGCCGGCGAAGAAGGAAACGAGTACGACTCAAAAGACCCAATAAATCCAGAAGTCCAGGAGGGGGTTGGCCCAGAGAAATCCGCAGCAGAGAGCTTGGCAAAGGGGTTAAGGGTGAAAATGGAGAAAAGGGTCACGATTCGAGAGAAAAGGGAGATGAAGAAACCAGTAGCTAAAGGGGTGGTGGGGGCGGAGGTGGATGTGATGGGGGCAGCAGCGGCGGAGGAATGACGGTGGACGTCAGAGGTGCGCTGATCGATAATTTCAAGGTAGCCGGAATCGCGAAGCCATGAATCGAAAGCACCGTCAGGGACGCTGAGGGAAAGTGGGTTGGGTGAGAAACTCATTCGTAATCCAAGCAACAAAATCAAGGGATTCAGAATCAGAAGAGAGAATTTGAGAAAATGGGTTATATATAAAGGGGAATTGTAATGGCCTTGTGGTTGAAGATTGTTGGTTCCAGATTCTTGTTTTATTCTGTTTTGTTGCAGATTGATGGAGGTGTCTCGTGATTTCTCCTCCGTCTTGCCAATCAAATCATCAACGCCACGGTTCAGATTCCCGGCGGGCCCGGCGTCCGGGTTATTGGGTTCTTCTTTTGACTACAAAAATACTATTTTTTTCAATAATATTCTTAAATTC